>NC_087178.1:6497500-6517500 GCF_035594125.1 Scylla paramamosain
TTTCTTCTTTCTTTCTTTTTCTTCTCTTCCGTTTTCATTTTTTTGTTCCTTCTTTCCTCTTTCTTCCTTCTTTTCTTCCTTTTTTCTTTTCTCCTTCTTTCCATTTATTTCTCCATTTTTTTCTTTCTTTTCTTTCTTTCTTCCATGTTTTTCCTTTCCTTTTCTTCTTCTTCCTTCCATTTCCTTCTTCCACCTCCTTCTTTTCTTTCTTCCCTGTCTTTTTTTCTCTTTTCTCTTTCTTCTTCCTTCTAATTTCTTCGTTAACCTCTTTCTTTCTCTCCCTTCCATTTTCTTCCATACTCTTGCATCTCCGTCTTTTATTCAACCTTCCTCTTTTCCTTTCTTCCATCTTCTTCCCTCCATTCTTTCACTTCCTTCCTTCCTTCCTTCCTTCCTTCCTTCCTTTCTTCCTTCCTTCCTTCCTTCCTCATGATCACGTTACTCTCCGCATTGAAATCACTACGGAAGGAGGAGGAGGAAGAGGAAGAGGAGAAGGAAGAAGAACAAGGAGGAGAAGGATGATAAAGATGACAAATACAAAAGGAAATGAATGGATAGAGAAGATGAAATACAGACACTACAGAATAAATAAGAGGAAGAAGAGGAGGAAGAAGAGAAAAAGAAGAAAAAAGGAGAAAGAAAAGGAAAATAAAGGTGACGATTATGAAAAAGGGATAAATACACTAGGGAAATGAAGGAGAGAAAACAGAGAGAGAAAAAAAGATAAAAAAAGAAATGACAGATTGAATACGAATACAAGTGAATAAATAAACAACTTAAAGAACAAACTAAAAGAATTTATAACCGAAACATACAAAATTAAGTGAAACTACACAGCTTAGATTTAAAAGTTAAGAGTGATCTGTATTCCTGAATTTAAAGGGCAAAAAAGGGAAGCACCCCATTACATATACATAGCAGTTCATAAAGGGACAGGTAGATATGCAAATGAGGCACAGGTAAGGCCACACCAGGTAAATACGAGGTACGAGAACACGGGTATAGCAAATTATGATAAAGGTCTACGAAGGGAAAGGTATAATTAAAAAGAACAGAGGAGACAAAAGAGAAATAAAAGGAGTTTGATAAGAGAAATGAATGAGTAATTAGAGAGAAATGAAGTAGGTGTATAGAAGATAATGTTGATGATAAAAGTGTGAATAGAAGAATATAATCGAATCCAAAATGAAACAGAGAACAAGATGAATGAGAAAGAGTGTAATAAAGATGCAAATTAAAAATGGGAAGGATTTGAAAAGTGTGTAAAAGAGATGATATGATAAAAGTGTGAATAGAAAAAAAGTTAGCAAACAGAGACAAAAAAAGGAAGGGAATAGATAAAAGAAGAGAATAGGTAATCAAAAAATAATCAAGAACAAATGGAGAGGATTTGAATTGTGTAATGATAATAATGATAAAGGTGTGAAAGCGAAAAATCGAAAAAGAAGGAATAGATGAAACAAAGGAATAAGAAGAAACAGAGATGATAATAAAAGATATATGAAGAAGAAAGTAACACAGATGCAAATTAGAAAAAAAAGACAAACCAAATGAGAGGCAGAGAGAGAGAAAGAAAAAGAGAAATGGAAGAAAAATTCATAATTAAAAAGAAATAAAGAGGAGAAATGGAGAAGAGGAAATGAAATAGGATAGAGAAGAGGAAAGATAATGAGGAACAGGAAGAGAAAAAAAGAGAAAAAGAAAGAAAAGCCAAGGAGAAGAGGCAATAAAGATTCAAGGACAAAGTATTACATGATGAGAGAGAGAGAGAGAGAGAGAGAGAGAGAGAGAGAGAGAGAGAGAGAGAGAGAGAGAGAGAGAGCTGACTTACACCTACACATTACTGACAGGTGTATGTGTGTGTGTGTGTGTGTGTGTGTGTGTGTGTGTGTGGACCAGATAGATGTACACACGGAGCCTATTATAGTCCTGTGGTGGGGGACAAGGAGGATGAGGATGAGGAGGAGGAGGAGGAGGAGGAGGAGGAGGAGGAGGAGGAGGAGGAGGAGGAGGAGGAGGAGGAGGAAGGGGGAGGGGGAGACAAGTGGGTGGATCAGTTAGAGGCACGGGGAGACGGCGCGGTTTGTGTGTGTGTGTGTGTGTGTGTGTGAGAGAGAGAGAGAGAGAGAGAGAGAGAGAGAGAGAGAGAGAGAGAGAGAGAGAGAGAGAGAGAGAGAGAGAGAGAGAGAGAGAGAGATGAAAAAATAATAAAAATCAAGAGAAAATCTTAAAACACCAATAAAACGAAAGAAACAAAGAACATACAAACAAACAAACAAACAAACAAACAAACAAACAAAACAATGAAACAAACACAAACAAAAATATACAGCAGCCTATCATCTTTTAATCCTTGACTAAGTAGTAATGGTAGTAGTAGTAGTAGTAGTAGTAGTAGTAGTAGTAACTCTTGTTGTTATTGTTGTTGTTGCTGCTACCGTTACACCTTTTCTTTCCCCCCTCCTACACATCTGACACACACCTGTTCACTTATCACGTCTATCTACCTGTCTGCCGGTGTGTGGATGTTCCTCTCACACACCTGTCTACTTCGTCTGTCTCCAGGTGTGTTTGCTGTCATGTCTACGGGCGAACTTAACACACACCTGTCCCCTCCGTCCGTTTTACCTGTCCCCTGTGCTCACACCTGTCTCATTAAACACCTGCTGGGTCATTATTTGTGTCTCTTAGTACATTACACGTCAGTCATCCCAGTTTGTCTCTTCGCTACCTGTCAATTAATATTTGATAGAGGGCACAGGCACAGGCACAGGCACACACACACACACACACACACACACACACACACACACACACACACACACACACACACACACACACACACACACACACACACACACACACACACACCTGTTCCTTCTCGTCTTCGTCTTCCCAGTACAACACCTACACAAGACTAGTAAGAAGAAGAAAAAAATAAAAATAAAAATAAAAACAGAGGAGAGAAAAAAGCCTCACTTTAACACGATATAAATCTTACATGCCAGATGTACCAGGTGACTACTTGTACAGGTAACTTATCCTAACCTAATATAGCGTTTACTACACTTGTGTGACAACCTGTGCTCCCATGAGATACTGCATATGAGTGACACTGAAAATATTTCTTCAGGAGATATACTGTACGCTGCCAAACGAAACCTCACATAACTTGACCCAAGTTAACTAGAATTTAACCAAACCTCAGCTAGCTTTATTTAATCTAAGCAAATATGAACCTAAGCTAAACTAACCTAACTTAACCCAATCTCAATAAAGTTGTATTAAACCTAACCTCATCTAATTTAACATATCTCTAACAAACTTCAGTTTAAACCTCAGCTAACTTAATCTGATCTAAGTAAACTAGAATCTATCTCATCCTCATCTAACTTATTCTAAACAAACTTAGCTAACTTAACAAACTGGACTCTACCCAAACCTCCCCTAACTTAATCTAATCTAATCTAACCTAAGCAAACTAGAATTTAACCAGCTCTCAGATAACTTAAACTATATTAAACAAAATAGAACGTAACCAAATCTCATTTAATGTAACCTAACTCAACCCAACTTGACAAAACCTAATCAGACCTAAATCTAACAAAACCTCATTTAATTTAACCAAACCCAAAGAAAACAATAAAACACACACCACATTGACTCCACTCCACACACCAAGCCACGACAACCCACACCAACCCCACCCCAACCCTACACCAAACCACCACAGAAACTCTGTAGTCTCCCCAGGTTTAGGAAAGTTCTCTATCTCTAACCAGATCACGATTTCCCGTTTTCTGTTGAACTGGAGGTGGGTGAAGGGGAGGCGAGGGCCGGAGGGAGAAGGGGGTACTTGTAGAAATACAGTAGAGTTGGATTGCCTGTGGGTCTGTATATGCAAATAGACCTTAGGGAACGCCAGTACAGACAGACATTTATGGACAAAACAACAGACATAAATGGACGGTAATTACAAAGGTGAGGAAAAATTATGAGAAAGGGAGAGGAAGGAAAGGAAAGGAAAGGAAGAGAGTAAATAAAAAGAAAAGATACTCAATTTCAGAGTTTTAATATAATGACAATTTAAGTTAGACAAATATGGTTAGGTTTTGACAAGTACGTACATCAGTGAGAGAGAGAGAGAGAGAGAGAGAGAGAGAGAGAGAGAGAGAGAGAGAGAGAGAGAGAGAGCATAGAAAACACATATAAGCCACATAAACACAACACATAAATAGACAGAGTGAAAGCAAGAGAGAGAGAGAGAGAGAGAGAGAGAGAGAGAGAGAGAGAGAGAGGTTCCTCCGGCTCCCCCTCCTCCTCCTCCTCCTCCTCCTCCTCCTCATGCCCCCTCCCCCCCACAGGGTAAAGTACTCACCCCCCAGAAGATATTCGAGGAAAATCTTTTCGTCGTCGTCCATGGCGCGCCCTCACGCACGCACCTGTAACACCTGCGCGAGAGATACGGGACATGTGGGACACGTGATGGACAAGGACGACTCGAGGCAACCTTCACTGGACACGGGAGTCGCCGGTTTGTAAGGGAAAACGGAAAACAGGGACACAGAAAATGAATCACATGGGGTACTTCTGTATTTGGACACGTAAGGGAAAGGAAATAGAAAATGGAATTGGCAGGTTGTGAAAACGAAGAAAACAAAGAAAATGGATGTGCCAGGTTGTGGGATTGTAAGGAAAACGGAAGACAGGGACACAGAAAATGGATCTCATGAGGTATTTTGTATTTGGACACGTAAGGGAAAGGACATAGAAAATGGAAGTGATAGGGCATGAAATTGTAAGGAAAACGGAAAACAGGGACACAGAAAATGGATCACATGGGGTACTTCTGTATTTGGACACGTAAGGGAAAGGGAATAGAAAATGTATGTGGCAGGTTGTGAAAACGAAGAAAACAAAGAAAATGGATGTCCCAGATTGTGGAATTGTAAAGAAAACGGGAAATAGGACACAAAAAATGGATCAAATGGGATACGTCTGTATTTTGACACATAAGGGAAAGGAGGATATATAAAATAAATGCGGCAAGTTATAGAAAACGGAGTACATAGAAAATGAATGTTATAGATTACTGAATTGAGGAAAACGGGAAACTTGTAAGGAAAACGGACATGAAAGTGAATTATGGGATACTATGCTATTTGGATACGTGAAAAGAAAGGGAGGGGATATAAAATGCATATAGTAAGGAAAGGAATTATAAGGAAATTAAAAAAGAAAAAAACAGGGGAGGGGGGATACTTGTAGAAGAAAACGATAAACAGCGTATCAATCAATAAGAAAAAAATGGGATACAGAAAATGGGTAACTTCTGTGTTTGGAGGTTATAGAAAACGGACGACGCAGAAAGTGGACATGGTAGAGTAAGGGAAACGTGAAACAGGGGACCTACTTGTAAAGAAAACGGACATAGAAAATAAGAGTTATGGGGCACTTATGTATTTGGACACGTAAAGGAAAAGGTAAAAGAAAACGAAGGACATAGAAAATAGATATGATGGGGAACTATGCTATTTGGACATGGGAAAGGAAGGGAAGGAAAGGAAAATCAAATTTGCGTTGGACATGACAGTGATATGGGCAAGGAAAGGGACATAGGAGACAAAAAGATAAACAGGTAAACAAATAAACAGGGGACATGACACAGATGATAAATAAAGGGCTATAGTAAAAGAGACATGGAAGAAATAGTGATAAACTGGGACATAGCACACACACAAAGAACATAGGACAGTAATGATAATAAATGAAATGATACAAAAATAGTGAATTTGGAAGGGGGAAAGAATGGGAAATGGGTTTAATGTTCCACGCCATTTCCGAAACAATAACACACACACACACACACACACACACACACACACACACACACACATACAAGCAACCTATATTTTCTTTTATGAGTGGGTACCTAGCTAAACATGGAAAGGAAAAGGATGGAAATAGGAGAGAATAGTGGCAGTACTTTCATACCACTTCCAAAACAATAACTCATACAAACACACACATACAGACACACATACAAGCTACGTTCATTTTCTTTTCTGAAGTGGGTACCTAACTAAACATGGAAGGGAAGAGAATGGAAATGGGAGAAAAAAATGGAAGTAGTAATGCCACATAATTTCCAAAACAATAACACACAAACGCATACACACATTTATGCTACCTACATTTTCTCTTCTAAGGGGATACCTATCTAAATTTCCTTACTGGTGACCACAAAGAATAGGGAGAAGAGGATGGATTTGTGGATAAGGAGAGAGGCATGGAGAGAAGAGGATGAAGAGAAGGAGGATTACATAAATGTTTACGCACGTTTATGTTACACAGTTTGAAGTAAGAGAGATGAAGGAAAAAAAAAAAAAGCTAGGAAGAAAATTTTGAAAGAAAAGGAAGGAAGTAGAGAAAGAAAGCGAGAAAAAAATTCAGGATGATTAAGATAAGATTGAAAGAAGAGGAAAGGAGAAATACGAACAGAAGGAAGTTGAGAAAAATAAAGTTGAAAGAAAAGGAACAAAATGGAGAGAGAAAAAAACAGAAGATGAAAGAGAGAAATAACAGTAAAAGAAGAGAGAGAAAGGGGAATATAAGATGAAAAAATAAAGGTATTAGTATTGTAAGAGACAGATAAGCATGATAAAGATACAGGTAGAGAAATAAATGACTTTGACAGGGTGAGAAAAAAAAAACTAGGTAGAGAAATTAATCACTTAGGATGGGAAAATAAAGGAATTAGAATCTATAAGACACAAAGACTAGCAAAAAAAAAAAAAAAATAGAAAAGCAATATTAGAGCATCATGACCAACTAGAGAGATGGATGAAAAATATAAGGGAACGAGGCGTAGGGAGAGGATAATTGGACATGGGAGAGTGTAAGGGACGTGGGTGTGTGAGGGCATGGTTAGCAACACACAAACAAATCCATACATTGCTTACCTACTGTAGTCGTTGTATTTTGACATTTTTTTGTTTTGTTGTCTTTTTTTTTTTTTTGCGCTATTGAACCCAATGTCAGATCAAGTTAGGCCACAGTGATGTTTGATTTTTTTTCTCTCCCTAATTAGTAATGATAAAATGATAAATAGTAATATAAATAAAAGATACATATATATATATATATATATATATATATATATATATATATATATATATATATATATATATATATATATATATATATATATATATACTCACACAGAATCAAACATTAATAGCTACACACACACACACACACACACACACACACACACACACACACACATACGTACATATACATTAACACATACATACATACATACATAGAGTATTACCTTCCCTTAACATATACTTCTTCATTCATTCACAGCGGTATAAAGAGTAAATATAAACATAAACAAGCACTTTCCAGTAAAATTATGTAATGAAACAAAAATAAATAAAAGTAAAATAAATAAATAAATAATATAAAATGACTTATTATAAAGATCAGCATAAACAAGAACAATTTTTTTTCTTTTTTTTTTAGCCAATCCAAGCCTTCTATGTAGCACTGATGGCCTGCACATAACCCGTTTTTTTTTTCCACGCATGAGAGTGTAGGGAAAACGACCTCACTTCCTTAGTCCACACAGAAAACGGGGTCGCGTGGGTGGAAAGACAAAAACAAGACGGGTACTGTCTCAAGAGAGAGACATCTTAGCTAATATTTTGAACCGCTTTGTCATCAGGGGTGTTCCCAAGGGCCACACAGACGATCGCTTCTAATATTTGTCAGAGAAAATTAGTTCAGGTCTTTATTTTTCCTAAAGATGATGCTAAACCTTGCTAAACCATCACTAAAATCGAAGGCTGGTCAGGTCCTAATGTTTTGTCAGAGATGGTTAGTCTAGTACTCTGATTCTTATCTTTTGTTTTTCCTATTGATAATGCGGAGTCTGCACTAAACCATCACTAAGCTCGTATGGAAACCTCTCTAAAAAAAAAAAAAAAAACAGTAACTTCCAATAAAACCTGTTGAACTACCACTCGAATTACGAAAACCTTAAAATCCCAATAATTTCCACTATAACCTCTTAAAAATTTAAAGTCACTAGAGTCATAAAAACACCCTTGAAAATCACAGTAAATTCCACTCGAAACTCTTTAACTATCACTAGAATCATAAAAACACCCTTGAAAACCCCAATAACTTCCACAGAACCAGCAAACCATCACTAGAATCATAAAAACACCCTTGAAAACCCCAATAACTTCCACCAGAACCAGCAAACCATCACTAGAATCATGAAAACGCCCTTGAAAACTTTTAAAATTCCACTAAAATCTCTTAAACAATCACTAGAATCATGAAAACACCCTTGAAAAATAAAATCCAAAACTCACAAAATCCTATCCTGAACTTTTTGAAAATGCGCTCCCTGGATAAGAAGGAAAGAGACACCGCAGGAGACCACAAGAGACCACAGGGAACACACTTCACCTCCAGTTCACTTCAGGAAGACCACCACTGCACACAAAACTAACCTCCAGTCTTGTTTGGAAGCCTTTAGGAAGAACAAGACAGACTGGCAGTCCCTCACTCTCTCCCCACCTATTCCTTCCCTCTCCTTCCTCCTCCTCCTTCTCCTCCTCCTTCTCTCCCTCGCCCCCCTCACGTCTGGGAGAGCAGGTCATCAGAACAGGTGTAATATGCAGGTGTGTTGTACTTCCCACTTATTTGTTCATTATATTTTTCCTTTTCTCTTTCTCTTCTTCCCTCTTCCCTCTCCCTTCTTTCTTCCTCTTCCCTCTCCTCCCTTTTCTCCTTTCTCCCTATTTTCTATTCCCATTCTTCTCTATTACTCTATCCCCTACTATTCCAATGTTTCTGCTTTAAGTATATTATAAAATGAGCATTATTACTGACAAAAGTGACATCTCTCTCTCTCTCTCTCTCTCTCTCTCTCTCTCTCTCTCTCTCTCTCTCTCTCTCTCTCTCTCTCTCTCTCTCTCTCTCTCTCGTAAAAAAACACACACCAAAAAGACAAACAAAACATATTTTTCGCTACCACCACTTTTCCGACACCAAGCCACGCCGTTCAGTCCACAATTAACAGGTAACACGCAGGTAATCTTATCCCGGATGATGATGGGCAGGTAGGAGAGGTACAAAGGGGTATTATCATCGACACTATCACTACTAAACACTGCCTTCAGATACGCAACGACTCTATTAATGACTGTGATGGTGCACCTTACTATTGTCACAGCTTGGGTAGGAGCGTGGCGCGTGGCAGGTGTGGGCAGTGGTCGAGTAAGGAGGATAAGTTAAATTCCTGTGTTTTGCGCTCTCTGACAGTCCTTAGTTCCTTGATTTGTTGGGAATTTATTGGGTTTTCATGTTCAAAATTAGTAGAAGCGAAAGTTTGAGTCCTTTGATGTGTTGAGAGTCTTGTTTCTCACGTTTAAATTGGCAGAAGAGAGAGATAAGTCCTTTGATGTGTTGGGAATCTATTGTTTTCATGTTCAGATTGGCAGGAGAAAAGAGAGATAAGAACTTTGATGTGTTGAGAATCTGTTGTTTTTCATGTTCAGATTGGCAGAAGAGAGAGAGATAAGCCCTTTGATCTGTTGATGTGTTGGAAATCTATTGTTTTTCACATTCAGATTGGCAGAGGAGAGAGAGAGAGATAAGCCCTTTGATGTGTTGAGAATCTGTTGTTTTTCACGTTCAGATTGGCAGAAGAGAGAAAGAAAGAGAGATAAACCCTTTGAGAATCTGTTGGTTTTCGCGTTCAGATCACCGGAAAATTAAAAGACCTAGTGGTTAATACGTGGATCATGACCGGGTCTGGATCTAACTAAACAAGCGCGGGAAAAGCTAAAAAGAAGCGTGGAAATACCAAGGAAATGCGCCAGTCCTTAATCCTTATTGACATATCTACTAAACTTTCAGTAAATCATAACATAACCTTCTCTCTCTTCCCTCTACAATAATTCAACCTCAGGAATTCTCCAAGGAAATGCGCCAGTCCTTAATCCTTATTGACATATCTACTAAACTTTCAGTAAATCATAACTTAACCTTCTCTCTCTTCCCTCTACAATAATTCAACCTCTCCTGATACTAACGACCACTAAGAGAGCTGATTTAACACTTCAGTAACCATCCTCACTTCCCTGCAGTTTGAGTATAAGCAAAACAAGTAAATTATCTCTCTAATGACCAAAAAACTTCACTCTTAACATTTTCATTATAATCTACTATCACTTCAATAACTTTACTCTCATTTCTCTGCAGTCTGGATGAGCAAACAAGTCAATTATCTCTCTAATGACCAATACACTTCACTATTATCATTTTTATTATAATCTACTACTACTTCTAAATATCTCCTTTGTTTACTCGGCTACTTAACTTGACACATCATGGCGTGGCGTTGTTTTATGCTTCAGCTGAATATTCACTGTTTTACACGGCACTTTATCACAAGCGAACCGCAAAAACCACATGATCGGATTGAGTTTCACACAAGCGTAACACCTCCACGCACTGGCAAGGGAAGGACTGAGGCGTGAGGTAACCGCGCTTTGTTTTGTTTGCGTGATTCGAACGGTACCTTCTATTGACAGCTTTGTTTTTCTTCATTTCCATATTGAAATTAAAAAAAAAAAGTATACCTATCTAGTCTATTTATTTTCTTTTCATGTTTTTTTTTTTGTTTTTTTTTTTGCTGTTAAGACTTGTATCATCTGTTATATGCTATTTCTCCTTTTTCTTTTTCTTTTTTTTTTCTACCGCTGAGAAAATTTAGCGAGTTTGTATTTCCGTGGTTGATTATTGTCATGAATTTAGCTTAATATAATAGAAATAATTCTCTACACAACCTTTTTTACTCCCTACATGATTTCCTTCCTTCCTTCCATCCTTCCTTCCTTCCTACCTCACATAGAAAACGATCACTACACAAGACGAGGGGTAGAGAGCAAGATGTCCCACACTGTAAAGGCGCTTAGGTTACGGAATGTTCTAAAATAACCACTAACTGAGTAACCTGAGCTTCTTCCATTATATGCTAAGATCTCTCGAAGTAAAATAGTGAAGGAGATCAGGTAAAAGGAGCACATGATAGAAGTGACAGGATCTTCCGTGGGTGGAGTGAGCTAAATGTGCCCCCGTGTTGATCTCGTCTTCCTCCCTCGTGTTCCCAGGTTAATTATATTTATTAAACTTGTCTACTTGGTCTTAATAGGATTATCATTGGTGTTAGGAGGCATTTAGCTGATGGAGTACGTCAGCGATGTCTTGATTAAAGCTTGGTGATGTTTAGAGACAAGGGATGTCTATGTAAATTGTTAAAATAAATATGTTGTAATTGGTTGAGTTTTTTTCCTCCCTCTTTTGTTTTTGTGTGTGTAAGTTGCCATGTTAGGTGTACGATAATTTGTCTACTACTACCACTACTACTACTATTACCAATACTAATACTAATACTAATACTACCATCACCACCGCAACAAAACTAAATAAACAAATGAATAAATAAACAGATTAATATACAAATAAATAAAATGACCTCAACTTATACTCTGCTCATAAAACACACACGGGTAGAAATAATAATAATGATGATAATAATAAGAAGAAAAAGAAGATAATGTTAGTATCCCATAGAATTATATGAAAAAAAAAACTTTTATTCTTCCGTAAGACAACAATAACAAACTCTAAATAAATACAAACAATACATCACACATACCCTACAGGTCCCTACTTTTCCCTTTAGTACAAGACAAAACTAGCATCGGAGAGACAGACGGGAGAACGGAGTGGGCGGCTGGCTGACTGGGTGGCTGGCTGACTGGCTGACTGGTGGCTGGCACGACCCCCGTCCTTCCTGGCACCCGCGTAACACTTCGCGTGACACTGTTGAAGCCTGGCACTATTCACGAGGCATATAAGAGTCATTATACTGCAGTGCCAGTGCCGTGGGGTCTCGCTTAGAGTGCCAATGGGAAGATCGATTATATTTTGGCAACCTTATCTTCCTAATGAGCAAAAAAAGAAGGGGGAGTTTGGAGATAAAAAAAAGAAAGAAAAGAAAAGAAAAGAAAAAGAAAAGAAAAGAAAAGAAATGAAGAATGAGGAGAAAAAAATAAGAAAGAAAGATTGTAGACAAAAAAATGTACCGTTAAAGAATGATAGTAGTTTTAGTTTGATTGGAAGACCGATTTGTTTGTTTGTTTGTTTGTTTTTTGTTTGTTTTTGTTTCCTCGTTTGTTTGTTTGTTTGTTGTTGTTGTTCCTGTCTGATTTGTTTCTTTACTTTTGTGGCTGCTGTTCAAGTTTGTTCTTATCTTCGTTTGTTTGATGTTTGTGTTATATTTAACTTTTTGCTGTTGTTGTTGTACCTGCGAGTTAGTCGTTTTCTTCCGTACAAGTGTGTAGAAAACGAACAAATAAACAAACAAACAAATAATAAATAAATAAATAAACAAATAAACAAATAAACAAATAAATAAAACTCATAAAAAAACTAACCTATTAACGCACAAAAGGAAGAGACGCACCAAAGCAGGAAGGAAGGAGGCAGCAGAGAAGACCAAACAAACAAGCAAAACAATGATAACAGCAATAAACCAATAACAAAGTCGCCCTTAATTAATACCCTCACACCTGCCCGCTGGACCCGAGGGTGGCAACATGCAGGTAAACACTACACTCCTATTATTAAATGCAACCCGCTCCACTTAGGCAGGCAAGGGCTTCGAAGGGCAAACTGTAGGAGGGGTGGAGGGGGGTGATGGGAGAGAAGGGAACCACACAGCCAGGCAGAGGTTAATGGCCTGACTGTGGTACCAGACTCGGCCGGGTATGGCGGCCTCCTATTCTAACCAACTTCTTTTTTCTTCTTTCTTCCCTTCTGCCGCTCCGCCTCCCGCCTACAGTGAGTCGGGGGCGAGGGGACGCATGCGCAGTGTGATGAGTCTAGTCTTGTCTCTCGGTCGACCCTCTCTCCCGCGCTCTGCTTATAACTAAAAGGTGGATGCTATAAATTGCTTTCGCCTACGCATTCTCTATTTTCTTCACCCCAGGAAGGCTTTTGTCCGTCTGTGCATATTTGCAAGTCCATATGAGTGCCACGTGAGCTGTGAGCGACGTGCAAGGGTTATCATTGCATTAAGACACGACGCATTTAGATCCCGTTGCGAAGGTGTTACTCGTATCATCATCGTCGTCATGATCGTATAATAGACTCGTAAATATAGCATCTCTGTGACATTTGGCAGCTGAAAACTCGATATTAATTTATTTGCATCATTTAAAACAATAAAATGTGAAAGAATATGAGAAAAGAAGCTAAATTGGATAACAGAGTGGAAATCAAGAACCATCGTACCGGCGTGATTTTGTTTACATTGTTTGTTTACATTGAGTGGCGACACGTGCAAGGTCCGGAAGGTCTGTAGCAAGGGTGCGGAAAGTCTGGAAGGTCTGGACAAATGTATGGAAGGTCTGGACAAATGTATGTGAAGGGTCTGGAAGGACTGAAGCAAGTGTAGGGTCTGGAAGGTCTGCTTGAGGAGCGTGGCCTGGAGTGGACTGGACGCCTTGCCGGTAAGACAGCTGGGAGGAGAGTGGCGGAGCAGTGCCATGTTAGGGCTGAGAGTGGAGAGAGAGAGAGGGAGAGGGAGGACCAGCGTACGTAGGCGCCCTCACTCCCCTCCCGCTGCTCCCTCACCCGCACTCCCTCACTCGCACTAGACTCCCCGCCAACGCCAGTACCGCCCCAACTTCCGAGGAGGGAGGGTGTGCGCTGCGGTGGTTTTAGATTTACTCAGAGGGAGGTATAAAAAAAAAGATAAAAGATATATATATATATATAAAAAAAAAAAAAAGCTAACATTCAAGATTATCACTCGTGTTATAAGGAATATTTGCTGCTAATCAGTTAGTTATCAAGAAGAAAGAGAAAAATAAAACTATTACGATGTTTAAGTAAGTTTTATCACACGTGTTATTAGAAAGGAATTACTTTGGTGGTTTATCTTTCTATCTGAGACGTAACTAGAACGAACGTGTGTAAGTTAACGCGGCGGGTATAATACTGAAATTTGCCTTTTATTTTGTCTTATTTGGCTTCTAATGGTGATTGCCTTGGTGCATCGACGCTGTTCTATATAAGCCACACTTTTATCGTGGTGAACTTAAAGATTTTTCAGTGAGATTTAGGCTACAAGAGAGAGAGAGAGAGAGAGAGAGAGAGAGAGAGAGAGAGAGAGAGAGAGAGAGAGTGTGTGTGTGTGTGTGTGTGAGTGGTATCGTAAACTCCAGCTGTTAGTATCGTACATTGCATTAGATTACCGTACTTGTAAATGTTCACTAGTATTGCATTGTTTTTTTTATTGTTTTTATTATTATTGTTATTTCTTAGAATACTAGTTTATTTATTTATTTTTGTTTTATTTTGCATGTATCTGTTTTTTCCTCTCTCTCTCTCTCTCTCTCTCTCTCTCTCTCTCTCTCTCTCTCTCTCTCTCTCTCTCTCTCTCTCTCTCTCTCTCTCTGTTCCTTTCTCTTTTCTACCTCATTTTTCTTCCCCATCTCGTTTTCCTTATCAGCTTTTTCTCTTCCTCTCTTCTTCCCGCATTCGTATAACCTCTCTCTCTTCCTTCTTTCATTCTCTTCTATTCTTGCATTAGTATAAGATTAATTTTCTTTCTTTCCTTCTTTTCCTTCTTATATTGGCACTAGTTTCCTTCTTCCCCGCTATTTTTCCTTCATTACAAGCTTTCTTTTCTTTTTCCCTCATTCCTTCATTTGCCTCACTTTTCTTTCCTTCTTTTTCTTTCCTTTTCCATCTTTATCTTTCCTTCTTACTACATAAGCTTCCTTCCCGTTTTTTTTTCTTCCTTCCCACATTTGTATTATCTTTCTTTCCCTCTATCTTTCCTCCTCCCTCCCTGCCTGCATTATCTACCGTCTCTCTCTCTCTCTCTCTCTCTCTCTCTCTCTCTCTCTCTCTCTCTCTCTCTCTCTCTCTCTCTCTCTCTCTCTCTCTCTCTCTCTCTCTCTCTCTCTCTCTCTCTCTTCTCTCTTTCTCCATTTCTGTCTGCATTAACTGACTTTCTCTCCCTTTCTCTCTCTTTCCTTCTTCCATTCTGTCTTTGCATTTGCTACCTCCTCTCTCTCTTTGTCTCTCTCTCTCTCTCTCTCTCTCTCTCTCTCTCTCTCTCTCTCTCTCTCTCTCTCTCTCTCTCTCTCTCTCTCTCTCTCTCTCTCTCTCTCTCTCTCTCTTCTCCCCTTCTGCCCTCGTGTTATCTACAGCTGGGGTGTGTTGGGGATTAGAACAGCAGGTCCCCTCGCACCCCTCAACCTGGGAGCCACTAGGGCGGTGCAGGTGACACAGAAGGTGATAGATGAATAAGTAAATAGACGTGCAGTCGGGTTTATGCTCGACTAAAATTTTTGAGCTTGTGACCAACTCTCTCTCTCTCTCTCTCTCTCTCTCTCTCTCTCTCTCTCTCTCTCTCTCTGAAGGTGTTAGTGCATCTATAAAGTGACTGACATTCGACCTTGTTGCTGAATTGCTCTAATGATGGTGATATTAATAATGATAGCAATAATAATGGTAATAATAGTAATAATAATTCTTTTGCTTCCTATTCGTAACTTCCACCATAACAAGACACGGAACTAATGGGATTATTTTCGTTGAGAATACGAATATTTTCACACCTTTTATCATTATTATTATTATTATTATTATTATTATTATTATTATTATTATTATTATTATTATCATTATTATTATTATTATCATTTGCATCCCTCGCCCCTGACCTGCTGCAAGTTGTTGACATTTTAAAGCCCTCAGGTGTTCCTTTCACTTGCGCCTCCCCCTTCCTCTGTCCCCTTCCTCCTCCCCTCCCTCCTCCCCCTTCTTTTCCTTCCCTCCATCCTTTCCTCTTAAACTTACATACATTCCTTTGAGCTTCACACACACACACACACACACACACACACACACACACACACACACACACACACACACACACACACACACACACACACACACACACACACACACACACACACACACACACACACACACACACACACACACACACACACACACACACACACACACACACACTCTCTCTCTCTCTCTCTCTCTCTCTCTCTCTCTCTCTCTCTCTCTCTCTCTCTCTCTCTCTCTCTCTCTCTCTCTCTCTCTCTCTCTCTCTCTCTCTCTCTCATTCACATTTATCATACTTATTCCTGTTTTTCTCTTTTATTTTTCTTCTTTACCTCGTTACCGCATTCGAGGAGGAGAAGGAGGAGGAGGAGGAGAAGGAGGAGGAGGAAGAGGAGGAGGAGGAGGAGAAGCAATAAATAATAAACAAAATGAAAGACCACACTTCCCCCCACCACCCCCCACCATGAACTGTTTCAAGACACGTGTATCCTGTCCGCTTCCTGAAATATGTCCCAGAATTCCCAAAATAATCTACACCTTTTTGCAACATTATATTTTCTTATCTTTTTTTTTTTCAGTTTCAACTAAAAAATAACGAAAAAAGGAAAGAATAAAGAAAAGCAAGGATATGTTAAGTTATTTTTTTTTCGTCTAATTTTCTTTATTTTCTTTCTTGTATTACTTTTTTCCTCTCTCTCTCTCTCTCTCTCTCTCTCTCTCTCTCTCTCTCTCTCTCTCTCTCTCTCTCTCTCTCTCTCTCTCTCTCTCTCTCTCTCTCTCTCTCTCTCTCTCTCTCTCTCTCTCTCTCTCTCTCTCTCTCTCTCTCTCTCTTTCTGCTTCTCTTTTTCTAGTTTATTGTCTCCTGTCTTTCTTTTTTCCCTTTTGTTATTTTTTATCTTTGTTTTCCTTTCTTTTTTTATTCTTCTGTCAGAATTTGATAATAATTTATACGTTTCCTATTCTCTCTCTCTCTCTCTCTCTCTCTCTCTCTCTCTCTCTCTCTCTCTCTCTCTCTCTCTCTCTCTCTCTCTCTCTCTCTCTCTCTCTCTCCAATTCTTATCTCCCTTTCTCTTCCTCCTTACCTCGGTCCCTCCCTTCCCTTTCCCATTTCCCTTCCTTCTGTTTATTTATTTTCCTTCCTTCCATTCCTTCCTTTCCTTTCAATTTCCTTTCCTTTCCTACTTCTCCCTGGTTCATCGTTTATTCATTTTTTGTGCCTGTCTTTACTTTCATCACCCACTTTTCTTTACTCTCTCTCTCTCTCTCTCTCTCTCTCTCTCTCTCTCTCTCTCTCTCTCTCTCTCTCTCTCTCTCTCTCTCTCTCTCTCTCTCTCTCTCTCTCTCTCTCTCTCTCTCTCATATCATACAGTCCCTCCTCCCCCCCACACACAAACACACGCACACGGGATAGGCATTGGTACTCACGTCATGAGGCCAGGGGGGACGGGGCGACGTAAGGGAGCCTCCAGGGGCATCCCTCACCCCGGGGGAGACCCGCAGCGCCTCCGAGGAGTGGTGGTGGCGGTGGCGGTGGTGACGGTGGTGGTGGTGGTAGTGGCGGTGGTTAAGTAGAAGGGGTTGTGTTAGTTGTGTGGAGGAAGAGGAGGAGCAGGAGGAGGAGGAGGAGGAGGAGAGGGAGGAGGAGGAGGATGGAAAGTGGGGAGGAAATAGAAAGGATGCAAATGAAGAGAGAGAGAGAGAGAGAGAGAGAGAGAGAGAGAGAGAGAGAGAGAGAGAGAGAGAGAGAGAGAGAGAGAGAGAGAGAGACAGGTGAAAGTGAATTGAAAGAAACTGATGCAAATTAATAAGCGAATAAGTAAATAAATGTTTTTGAAATTAAACTAGAAAGGAAATGAGAGAAAGGAATGAAAGAGAAGAAGAAGAAGAGAGGAAAGTAAAATAGAGAATATGGAGGAAAAAAAGATAACAAGTAAAGAAGGATTAAAAAGAAAAGGAAGAGGAGGAGGAGGAGGAGGAGAAAATGGAGAAATAGATGGAGTAGAAGAAGAAAAAAGGAAGAAACGAGGATGCAAAACAAAAGATAAAATAGGCGAAAGTAAAAGTGACAGAAAAGAAAGAAGAGAAAGAAAGGGAGGTAAAAGAATAAAGTGAACAAAACGAAAAAGAAGAAGAAAAGAAGATGAAGAAGAAGAAGAAGAAGAAGAGGGATAAATAGGAAGACCAAGGATGACTAGATGAGAATAGAAGAACAAGAACAAGAATGATGAAAATAAAAACTAGAATAACTAGATGCAAAAAATAAAGACAACCAGAAGAAGAAGAAGAAGAAGAAGAAAAAGAAGAAGAAGAAGAAAAAGAAGAAGAAGAAGACGGAAAAGGAGAAGGATTAAAAGGATAACAAAGTAGGATAACAAACAGAGAAGGCCCCGGAGTGACGTCTTATGGGATTTCTGCAGCCGAAGGATCTCAAGTATGACTCCTGAAGACCTGAAGAAGGCTCCTGACGAGGCCGCCCTTGCGAGACAGTGAGCGTGGTGGGCGAGGTGGGCGGGGTGAGTGGCGGTCACACTTCACCCACGAAGTCCTGGTGACCCCGCGCAACGCTACACTCAAGGTCACACCCAATCACAACTTAGGTTATGTCACAGCACTAGGGGTCACTGAGATAAGGTCACAAGGTCAGTTTACTAGAATGTGACCTGTTGGCACTTTAGCTAAGTCGATTTGACGCACACACGCACACACGTACACGCACGTACACGGAACGCACGCACCCACGCACGCACACACTCGATATTTTTGAGCGCTCTTCGTTTTTCCAAAATATTTCTTGTTCTTTTCCTTCTCCTCTTCCCCTTTTCCAAAAATATATATGTGTGTTTGTGTTTGTGTGTGTGAGTGTGAGAGTGCGTGTGTGTGTGTGTGTGTGTGTGTGTGTGTGTGTGTGTGTGTGTGTGTGTGTGTGTGTGTGTATGTATGTGTGTGTGTGTGTTTTCCTTTGCTTTTTATTCTCTTTTCCTCTCCTTTTTCTCTTTTCTTTTTTTTCTTCTCTTTTTAGATTATTTTCATTCCTTATATATTGTCTTTTTCTCTTTTTTCTCCATCTGCTTTTTGTTTTTCCTTTTCTCTTTCCTTCTCTTTTTTACATTATTTTCATTACTTATATTTCGTCTTTTCTTTCTTCTTCATCAGTTTTTTTTATGAGAGTAACAATGCTCAGTATATCTATCTATCTATTATTATTATTATTATTATTATTATTATTATTATTATTATTATTATTATTATTATTATTATTATTAAGTAGAAAATGCACTTTGGTTATCACAGTTATTTTTGTTTCTTCCTTGTTTCATTATTCACTCGTCTCTTTAAATCTCCTTTATTCCTCTTCCTTTTTCTCTCTCTCGCTTTCTCTCTCTCTCTTCTTTATCTCACTTCCTTCTCTGTGGCTGATGCTGGAATGAATGTAGTTATTATCTCTCTCTCTCTCTCTCTCTCTCTCTCTCTCTCTCTCTCTCTCTCTCTCTCTCTCTCTCTCTCTCTCTCTCTCTCTCTCTCTCTCTCTCGTACTTTTTTTCTCTATATGTATAGAAGTAGATCACATCCTCCTCCTCCTCCTCCTCCTCCTCCTCCTCCTCCTCCTCCTCCTCCTCCTCCTCCTCCATCATCTCTCTACCTCCACTTGAGTTGCATATGTATGGTAAGGTAGAGAGAGAGAGAGAGAGAGAGAGAGAGAGAGAGAGAGAGAGAGAGAGAGAGAGAGAGAAGCATAATTTCCTGCTTTGAGAGTAACGCACGAACAACAACAACAACAACAACAACAACAACAACAACAACAACAACAACAACAACAATCATCATTATCATCATCATCATCTCTCCTTTTGCATTAAGAAAACAGTGACAATATGAATAGGCATAATAAAGATATTAATTGATGAGATAGGGAGAGAGAAAGGTGAAATCTCCCCCCCGCTCTCTCTCTCTCTCTCTCTCTCTCTCTCTCTCTCTCTCTCTCTCTCTCTCTCTCTCTCTCTCTCTCTCTCTCTCTCTCTCTCTCTCTCACACACACA
>NC_087178.1:6527500-6530000 GCF_035594125.1 Scylla paramamosain
TGTCTGTGCTTGCCGCGTGACCCTCAACCACTCACCCACCCAAACGCCCACGCAGCTTCTCAAGGCCACGCACGGTTCACATGACCTCCACGCCCATGAACGTACGCCCACTCCTCCCCCTTCCTCCTCCTCCTCCTCCTCCTCCTCCTCCTCCTCCTCCTCGTGCGCCCTTCGACAAGCACTTTCATGCATTACTCCCAAAACGCCTACCATTCACACACACACACACACACACACACACACACGTCACCTTCCCACGCCCTCCCACGCCCTCCGGACAGACACCGGTGCCACGTGCTGGAAGGGACAGCCTGTTTTCGTTTTCTTTTCTACTGACGAAGTAGAGGAGGCACCGCGCTAAAGTGGAACGGATGAGCATTAGTGAAAGTAGGAAAGACAGGAGGAGGAGGAGGAGGAGGAGGAGGAGGAGGAGGAGGAGGGGGGAAAGGAGTGTGTGTGTGTGTGTGTGTGTGTGTGTGTGTGTGTGTGTGTGTTTGTGTTGTGTGTGGAAAGGAAGTTTGTTACCTCCCTCCTCCTTCCTCTCTCTCTCTCTCTCTCTCTCTCTCTCTCTCTCTCTCTCTCTCTCTCTCTCTCTCTCCTCCTCCTTCTCCTTCTCCTCCTCCTCCTCCTCCTCCTCCTCCTCCTCCTCCTCCTCCTCCTCCTCCTCCTCCTCCTCCCTTCTTTCCTCCTTTTCCTCTTCTTTTTTTTATAATTTTCTTGTTTTGCTTTTTTTTTATTTTTGTTCTTCTTTTCTTCTTCTTCCTCTTCTTTCTCGCCTCCTCCTCCTCCTCCTCTTCCTCCTCCTTCTCCTCCTCCTCCTCTAGCTTTCGTCCTCATTCATAGTTTTCTTTCCTCCTCCTCCTCCTCCTCCTCCTTCTCCATCTCCTCCTCCTCCTCCTCCTCCTCGCAATCCTTTATTACTACTTCCCTTTTTCTCTTGATTCTTCTCTTCCTTCCTCATTCCTTCATATTTCCTCCGTTCATTCACCTCCCCTCCCTCCTTCAGTCCTCTCCCTCTCTCTTCCTTCATTCCTCACGCCTTTTCCTTCCTTCAATATTCTTTCAGTTTTCAAATTTTCCTCCATCTCCCTCCTTCTTTCCTTTCTTTTTTTTTTTCTCTAGCTTTCTTTATTGCATCTTATCACCTCATAGTTATCAGTCCTCTTTTTTTACTCCTCCTTCTCCTCCTCCTCCTCCTCCTCCTCCTCCTCCTCCTCCTCCTCCTCCTCCTCCTCCTCCTCCTCCTCCTCCTCCCGGTGTCCAGTTTAGGCAGTCGGGAGAGCTATTAGGTAGGTCTTCCCAATGTGTCCTTATAAAGAGACTCCGGGTGTTGACAGGCAAAACCTTTCTTCCTCCTCCTCCTCCTCCTCCTCCTCCTCCTCCTCCTCCTCCTCCTCCTCCTCCTCCTCCTCCTTCTCTTTCCCACCCCCAACCATCAAAGTTATGTGACCTGTAAGCAATACAATAACACGTCTCTTCATCCACACCCAATCCACCCATCAACCTGATCCACCCGCCCACCACCCACAGACACCCACATGTTAGCTCCACCTCTTTTCCTACCCATACACGCCCATTCATAAGCCCATGAACACGCCCACTCTTACCCACTTTGCCAATGACACACGGTAAACGCTACGCCCATTTGATACAAGCCATCACGCCCACTAGTGCTTATCTGACCCACCCATGGCTTGGAATGATAACGCACGCCCACACACGCACGCCCACGCCTCACAAGCCGCCCACCGTGTTAGATCCATTATTTTTACGCCCATCTGGCATTTAATTCTCGCCCTTTTCATCATTCAACGCCCACGGACACCCACGCCCACGACACGCCCAAAACAAGACACTTCATTCACCTCGTTTCCTCTACGCTGGACTCAAAACAAATGATAAACAATGCTTTCCTCTCCTCTTCCTCCTCCTCTTCCTCCTCCTCTTCCCCCTCCTTTTCCTCCTCCTCTTCCTCCTCCTGTTTCTCTTAGTACTCACACCTACTCACTCACGCACTCATTCACGCCCACGCAAGCACTGACGCATCCTCCCACGGTCCTGACCTTCCCATCTCTTCCTTCTCTTCTCTTCTTCTCCTCCCCCTCCCCCTCCTCCTCCTCCTCCTCCTCCTCCTCGGCCTTCTCTCTCTCATGCGCGCCTCTTTCATCTTCAAATGTCATGTTCCTCATCTCGCCTCATCGCGTAAACGAGCTCTTGTTGATACTGCTGTTTCCAGGAGAAGCTTGACTCACACACACACACACACACACACACACACACACACACACACACACACACACACACACACACACACACACACACACACGAGTACATATGAGTATATACAGAGGAAGAATATTCTCTCTCTCTCTCTCTCTCTCTCTCTCTCTCTCTCTCTCTCTCTCTCTCTCTCTCTCTCTCTCTCTCTCTCTCTGGTTTTCTCTCCTTTTTTCGTTAATTTCTTGCTTCGTTTTTTTCTCTTTTTTCTTGTATTTATCGT
>NC_087178.1:6552500-6557500 GCF_035594125.1 Scylla paramamosain
TTCAGTAGCCAGGAAGAATATATGGGTCGCGGCCTCATGGAAACGGGCTAGTGTGTCTGTGGGTTTTCCTGTGGTAGTGTTTCATCGTGGTGTGTGTTCTGCTGTGTCTGTGTCTGTGTCTGTGTGTTGTCTGTGGGGTTTTATTAGTGGGTGTGTGTGTGTGTTTTCCCTCAAATAGTGACTGATTCCTTCAAGTTAAGCGTTTTTCTTGGTATTAACCCTTTCACTGACAGATAAATATTTTCCTATATCCACATGCAACTTTTTATATACTTATTACGACATATTGTTCCCTTAAATAGTTCTGTAGTCTAGAAAAGACCAAAATTTACTTTCTACTCTCTCTTCTTTCGTTCTGTATTCGTGCAAACAATATTTTTAGTGTTTCCAGTGTTAACAAGCAAGGCCATCCATAGCTGTGAAAGGTTGATGGCAGTAATATTTTCCTAATCCTGATGATTTACACAGTACTACCTTTAATATGGCACCATGTCTTGGTGTATTCTTGATTTTTATTCTTTGTCCACAGTTTTAATTAATTTTGAGTTCTTGTTTCTACTTATATGTTTCTAATTTTCCGAAGCTCTTCTCCTATATTTATTTTTTTCTTTGTTTTCTACTTTAAAGAGCAATATTTCCTTCAGAGTGCGCTGTCCCTCCTGTTATCTGACATTTACCCTTCACAGCCTGTAAACTATAACATTATTTTGGAAAATGTTCAAGTGTTTCCTCGTGTCACAAAATAACATGCATTGATGGATGGAAGAACCGTAGAGATAATTTGAGAGAGAGAGAGAGAGAGAGAGAGAGAGAGAGAGAGAGAGAGAGAGAGAGAGAGAGAGAGAGAGAGAGAGAGAGAGAGAGAGAGATCAGAAGAAAACCTTATGGAAAAACTTTAGTGAGGAGAGAAAGAAGGGGATTTTCGTCTTTGATTTTCACAAGAATAGATTTTAGAGCCTCGTTTTCTTTGGCGGGAAACAGAGTCACCTGGCGGCGGGTGAGTGAATGCAGTCAGGCAGTGGCAGAAGAAGGGAGAGGCAAGAGTGATGTGGCCTCCTCTGCATTTCCCTTGAGATTGTGGCTCTCTGGCGGCGCCCCTGACCAAGATGCCGGGCAAACGGTACCGTCGGGACCAGAGTGAGGTGTCCTGCTGCCTCAAATATGTCATCTTCGGCTTTAACGTCATCTTCTGGGTGAGTGAAAGCCTGTGTTTACATCCCCAGCATCTGACTGACAGTGGGACCATATTTTGAGACACTGCGCTTCACCTCCACAAGTTTCCAAGGGGTTTAGTTGAAGTTACACGGGTATCTAATGTTGTTTTTATAGTTCTAGTGACAGGTTAACTATATTTCTACATTGCTAACATGAGAAATAGTCTTCAGAACCCGGCTATTCGTTTCTGTGGCCTTGGAAAATAGTCGTGGTGAGAGAGCTAAGCGTTTCCGAACACAGCTACCCGCCTCATGTCCCTCATATTCTGACCTTTACGCTGATCCTGCTCGCCCGTGGGTGGGAGGTTAGCTCTCCTGTACCTTATGAGTGCCTCCGTGTCTAACTGTATCGCAATGGGGCGGGATTAGGTTGGGATAGGGAACAAAGGCATCCGTCTCTTTCTCTCGTTCTCTTTCTCTCGGTGGCTCTTCCTGTTCCTGATTTTTTTTTCTCCCTTTTTTTTTTTTTTTTGCGCTGTTCTCTCCCCTTCAGTGAGTAGAAGAAGAACGAGTTACGGGAAACTGATAACGCACCGTCTGTAAACACTTCCGGATGGAGTTCAGGGAATGTGTTTGTGTTAGTAATGAGAGAAGAGAGAGAGAGTGGAATTAAAGATGCAGAGATGTGATGTGTGTGTTTAAATGCCTTGTCCTGTTACTCACCCACGTATCTCTCTCTCTCTCTCTCTCTCTCTCTCTCTCTCTCTCTCTCTCTCTCTCTCTCTCTCTCTCTCTCTCTCTCTCTCTCTCTCTCTCTCTCTCTCTCTCTCTCGTGGTGTCATGGTGTGCCAGTTGACGTGGCGTAGAATATAATGTTGAAGGGAATGCAAAGTAGAAAAGTTATTTATCTATTCATTTTGTTTAGGTTGACTCATAGCTGCATGTATTCGTGTTTCTACTTGCTGGTTCCTGGTGTGTGTGTGTGTGTGTGTGTGTGTGTGTGTCCTTATCTGTAACCCATGAGTTTTGATACAGTAATCAGAAAATATGGTATCAAGTTATAGACTCCATTTGTGTGTTTCTAAGACTTCTGTTATTAGGTTTTCATGATGTGGATGGAAAGAAATGAGTGAAGTAGATGTGAATTCTATATTTTTCCTTTTTGGGAGGGGGTGGGGGTGTTTTTTTCTGTGGGTGCAGTTAGCAGGCTTCCCAACTTTCTATTTTTCAAACATTATTTTTGCCATTGGTCAGCATCCTGTGCTTAAAAAAAGTGATTGGTGTGTGGAAGATATGCAAGTAGAGAGAGAGAGAGAGAGAGAGAGAGAGAGAGAGAGAGATAAATTACAGACCAAAAGAGGTGGAGGTCATAGATGATATATGACAAGCATTCCCTTACCTTAGCAAACACTGAGTACTAAATATACAGGCCATTATATGAGTCAGCACCAGATGCCACACAGCCTTTTTCATCCTGCCTTTAACAACTGGCTGGAAGATACACTTCTTACTCTTTTTATTGCTGTAGTCTTCCTCAACATTGACAGTTCCATAAAAAAAATGTTTGAGAGAGAGAGAGAGAATCAGAAAATGAAACTAAGTAGAATATCACTCAGTCTTGCTTTCTGATATTAAAAAGACTAAGGAAGTGTAATGAGGTCTAACAGTAGTACAGCATTGAGTGTCCAAGCATTTCTGGGTTATTAAAGTGACATTGGAAGGGTCAAGAAAGTGTAGATAATAAAACTGCAGTGAGTCTTGCTTCCTGTTATCAGAAAGGGAGAATGGTGTACAGCATTGAGTGTCTAAGCATTTGTGGGTGATTGAGGGAGAAGTTGTCTGGAAATGGAAGTCTCAAGGAAGGATAGAAGATAAAACTGCATTTACAAGAATACCACAGTCAGTCCTGCTTCCTGTTATTAAAAAGGCAAAGGAAAAGGTCAGGTCGTTGAAAAAATTTGATCACCGTGTGTTCCTCCACTTTTCTTTTTGTCAGTGTATCCCACAACTTTGATCTTTGAATGACTTGTAACTTCACTGATGCAAAAAGTGTGACTGGGTTATGATCACTTGTAAAAATAAGGTATTGCATTAGAAGTGTCTGGATAAGAATATATGCAGTCATGCCTACTCTAGTTTTTTTTTTATTGGAAAGCTGATAATACTTGTTGAATGAAGAAATATTGAATGTGATTAACAGCGAAACAAAAAGACATTTGCATCTCAGGTTTGTGAACTGTCATGCATAATAATGAGAGAGAGAGAGAGAGAGAGAGAGAGAGAGAGAGAGAGAGAGAGAGAGAGAGAGAGACAGACACATGAGAGAGAGAGAGAGAGAGAGAGAGAGAGAGAGAGAGAGAGAGACATGAGAGAGAGAGAGAGAGAGAGAGAGAGAGAGAGAGAGAGAGAGAGAGAGAGAGAGGACAGACACATGAGAGAGAGAGAGAGAGAGAGAGAGAGAGAGAGAGAGAGAGAGAGAGAGAGAGAGAGAGACAGACACATGAGAGAGAGAGAGAGAGAGAGAGAGAGAGAGAGAGAGAGAGAGAGAGAGAGAGAGAGAGAGAGAGAGAGAGAGAGAGAGAGAGAGAGAGAGAGAGAGAAAACAAGAAAGAAATACATACAAAAAATAAGAGAAATAATGAAAAAACAAACCCAACAAAGGCAGATAACCAAAAGAGAGACACAGAGACAGAAACAGAGAAAGAGAAAGAGAAAGAAAGGAAGAGACACAGATGAAAGGAGACAAGGGATAAAGAGGCACTTCCCCACCACCCCTTCCTCCCCATGCTTCCTCCTCCCCCTACCCATGGTGCTTCCTGGGGTAGTGGGGGCTTTGTTTGCCATTGTTCTCCCACCTTACCGTTATGTTAGTCCTGTTGGTCACACTTCACTGTTTTATCTTCCCACCTTCTAATTACTGTGGGAGTGATACTGTGTGATTGTGGGTGTGTTGTTTTGATGGTCTTTTTTTTTGTGTGTGTGTGTGTGTGTGTGTGTGTGTGTGTGTGTGTGTGTGTGTGTGTGTGTGTGTGTGTGTGTGTGTGTGTGTGTGTGTGTTGATCTTTTGGTTCAGTCTCTCACCAAAAGTAGGGCTGATTTTGAGTTTGCCTCTCTCTCTCTTTCTTGACATACATTCCACACATTCTAGCAGACATATTGGTCATGCTTCCCACATCACTGCACTCCCTCTCTCCCTGCCTGCCTCCCTCAAGGTGAAGGAAGCCATCCTGTCTTTTCCCCATTTGTCATAACCCAGTTCAGAGGAAACCATTGGATCTTGACTAGGTTTCTGCTGTGTTAGGGACCCCATGTTCTTGTAGTATTCTGTATGCTTAGGAGAGTTGTGTGTGAGTTTTGAAGTGTGTTTTGTGTGAAGTTGTGGTCATTATTTGAGTTAATTTCATGCTCACTGGCCCTTTGTTTTTTTCTCCCACAAGATGCTTATTGTAACTCTCAATATTCTCTTTTGACAGTTGTCTTTTAGGGCTGGTATTTTCATTGACCCTTTTTTTTTTTTAATGCTTGTTTTCTTTCTGCCTGTGTTGTCCTTGGCCAGAGCCTCTCTTATTTAAAAAATACTAGCATTCTCATGTCTGCCTTTTTTCTTTTTTCCTTTTTATGCATCAGGAAGTTCAGACAAGGGCAAAAAAAAATTGATAAAAGAAGGAAATCCCACTCAAATTCCTTTTCCAAAATGAGAGAGAGAGAGAGAGAGAGAGAGAGAGAGAGAGAGAGAGAGAGAGAGAGAGAGAGAGGAGAGAGAGAGAGAGAGAGAGAGATGGGGGGACAAGTTATTTTTTTGTGGTGTCTTAAAACTTGGTGCAGAATTGTATCAGAAATGTATCA
>NC_087178.1:6562500-6572500 GCF_035594125.1 Scylla paramamosain
ATACTCGTATATTTTGATTGGTTCCTTCCCCTGGTTGATGTAGTACGTGTAGCAGTGCAGTGCTGAGTGGCAAACAATCAACCTATAAATTGACTGGTTTCTCCCCTGGTTGGCACAGCTGCAGTGTTGTGGCATTGAGGGCCCCAAGGACTGGGATCGCAATGTGTACTTCAACTGCTCCTCAGAAGTGGTGGGCTCAAGGGAGGCATGTGGAGTACCCTTCTCCTGTTGCAAACAGAAGGCAAATGTGAGTGTGTGACCTCGCTTCTCTGAATAAACTGCCATTTCTTCACCATCATTATTTCTTTGAACAGTTAGTCTTACCCACTTTTTTGCAGTTTTACAGTCTCTGATGTTCTTTTTTATGTCTTTCTCCTCCACACAGTGTCTCTGGGTCTTCTTTAAACCTTTCACTGCCAATCAGTCTTTCTTGTAACCATCTACAGCTTTTTTAAAGACTTATTTTTTTGTACTACAGTCTCTTAAAAACTTGCTTCCAAAACTTAGCAATGATGAAATTAACCTCATATATATATATATATATATATATATATATATATATATATATATATATATATATATATATATATATATATATATATATATATATATATATATATATATATATATATATATATATTTTTTTTTTTTTTTGTGTTTTTGTTTTTTTTGGTATGTATGTATATTTCTGTCCAAACAATTTATCGTCTTGATTTGAATGTTAATAAAAAAAAAGAATCATAGCATTCAAAGGTTTAATCTTCCCACTGATCATCCAACTCCACTGTATCTCTGAGTGTATAAACTTCCATGTAATTTATCATAAACTTTTATTAATATTAATAGTATTTCTTTTATATGCGAGGAACTTGAAAGTTTTGTATACAAGTCAGTAATATCACTCAGAGTTCCTACAATGTTAGTCTCTGGCCTGATAATTTGTTCTTTGCTATCTTGCCGTATGGATTGCTGGTGTGTGAAATTGGATTGTCACTCATTGTTAATCCATTTTTCATTCCTTACAGGAAATCATAAAGAACAAACAGTGCGGTTATGATGTCAGAAAACAAGACTATGTAAGCATGAGAACTCTTGTTGTTTTAGAATTAACTTTGAAATATTTTACTCTAAGTTTTGCCATCACAAAGTATCTTCACAAGTCAGTATAGTGCTTCATCATTCATGAGTATAACATTTGGTAGAGTTTGAATTCATGACTGCAATTGTAATGTGACATATGGCATAATGGTTCTTTAATGTCTTCAGTTCATTCTTCATTTATTATACATGTTATGTACTTTATGCTTTACCACATTATGAATGAACTTTTTATTTACTTTTTTGTTTATGGAGTGGCTTTTTTTGGTTATGTAAATTTTGTATCCGCTTTGTAGTGTTGTGTTGACTTTGTTTTGCTTTGGTTATGGTGCTGCAGACAGAGTTGACCTAGACACCTCACCCACCTCTCACCCTCCTGAATGAGTTTTGCTCTTGGCTTTCACTCAGGATTGTGTGATTTTGTTTATATTTCTTAGTTTGATCATCTAGTATTGCTTCCCCTCACCCATTTCCCAACAAGAGGCACACTTGGAGAGAGAGAGAGAGAGAGAGAGAGAGAGAGAGATTGTGTGTGTATGTGTGTGTGTTTAATGCCTTCACTGATAAACTCACAAGCACCCTACACAACACCAAAATTGACTTCAGTGATGACTGCACTGCACCTCACTGTTTATAGCACCACAGTAAGCCACAGTGTGATCTAGACATGTAACATAAGCCACTCAGAAAACACAAAGATTATGTCAGGTCTTTATGCACACCTTTCATCCACCTGCCCTCTTTATCTTCACTCCACTCGACATGTTTTCAGTTGTTAATATTAGATGGTTTTGCTTATAAGCTAACCTGTTTGTAACAAGTGTGGACTACAGTGGGTGCTGGGACCTGTGGGGACTGTTTACAGCATGGCGACAGCTCCCTGGTCATATACGATCGGGGGTGTCTTCGGGCAGGGGAGGACTGGATAGAGAGGAACCTGGTGCCTGTTGCAGGAGTGGCAGTTGGGGTGGCGGTGCTGCAGGTAGGCTGGTGGCAATGGTGGTGGTGGTGGTAGTAGTAACTAACTCTCCCTATCATTCACTTCATTCAGCAATCCTGCAAGTCTTTTGCCACTTATAGTTTCTGCAGCTTGTTATTAATTGCTGCATGGTTGTGTTTTGCAGGATGGTAATTGTGTGCATGTCTGTGAATATCCTGTGAGGTGCATGTTGTTTGGTTGTAAGCCTTTGTTGGATGTTTTGATATGGCAAACTGCACTGGAAGGGTGAGGGTGAGGCAAGCATGGTGAACAGTTACAAGAAATTTAAAGGGAAGAGTTACCACCTCTCCCTAAATACTCTGCTTTGAATATTGGCATGTGAAAATTCTACTGTACAGTAATATACATGATTTCACAAGATTCGCCTTGATGTGTTGCCCCCACCACATGTATTATACATGCATGTGAGCCACCCATTGCATACAGCCACAGTCTTCCAACACCTGATGCAACAAGTCTTTAGGAGAAAAGCTGTACTTTCCACTCATTTCTTCTTGGCCGCCACACCATAAATCTCAAATTCCTACACTGCTTTTAAAGTCCCAAGTGTAGTGAGGTAACCCGCATGTGAGGCACCAGTGAGTGCTGCTGCTGGTGATCAGTGTTGACTGTTGTGTTGTGACGCGTGCACCTCCCTTCTGCCACAGCGGCTGGATGCATCACATATATACGATAAGGGCTGCTTGCAAGCTGGCGAGGAGTGGCTAGAGCGAAACCTGCTCTTTGTGGCAGGGGTGGCGGTGGGCGTGGCCTTCCTCCAGGTGAGTGTTGGGGACTCAGGACATCTCCCAGTGGTCTCAGTTATGCTCACAAGTCACTTAACCTGCTGTACTTACCTCTACTGTATTTTGTGCTTTTCCTTCCTTTGACCTCCTGATGTTATTACAAACCTGACAAATTATAGATTTTCAACAGATCAGAGGATTAAAGAATGAGGGAAGGCTCTAAATATAATGGAAGTGAGTGAGTGATGACCACAACTGTATCATGTTCCTTATTGACAGCCTAGAAGGGAAACATGTAGCAGTAAAGATGGGACTGATTTGACATACAACCAAGATATTTTTGTTGTATTCTTAGTGTAAGTTCAAAATTAAACAAAGCAGTCAGTTGTGGATAGTAAGGTGAAACATATTGTAGCAAAGCCCAACATTATGACTGAAGTCTTTCCTTTTATGCCACAAATAGTAATCCCAGAAAGTGAAGAGTTCTGTTTTAACTTGTAGCCTTCACCATCATCATTGTTTTGAAAGGTGGGTCCCCTGTCGTCATGGCCAGGTATTGTCTTGTGGTAACACCAAGCTGCTGTAACTCCTGTCAAGTCATGTAGTTTGTTGGTTCCCTCTCAGAACACAATCTTGTGTCTTTCAGTCCATCTGCTAGTATTACGTATCTCTTTTAAAATTACTAACGTGCTCTTTATCATTCTCATCTTTTATCTCATCATGGACAGATCTGTGTCTATATCTGTCTTTATTTCCTTGATGCACTTGTATCTTCAGTTTTATTTTCTCACCATTTGTTGAGACATTTCATAGGCACATTAACATCATGTTTTCATGGCACTTTGTAATTTACAGTCAAGAACAAAGTATTCTTTCTAATGTAATATGGAATTATTCACTCATATTCTGCTTACTTTTTAGATGTCAGCATGGGAAAAAGATGTTTCTTCTCTCCCTTTCTCTCTGCAGCCTAACCTCACACAGCTGACTAATTGATTATTGTTGCAGATCCTGGGTATCTGCTTCGCCCAGAACCTGCGCGCTGACATCTACGCTCAGAAGGCTAAGTGGAACTGACGTTTAGCTCCTGCTGCGGTGTAGTGATCAGCCGCCCCACACTCCAGGGGCCACCTGCACCGCATCGTGCACCCTCCATTGCGGCTCACTAGTCAGAATTAAGAGTTTTCTAAGGAGAGGGAAGTAAGGCAATGCTGCGAGATGATTTTGTTGATTTATTTTATCTTTTTTTATTTCACATGCAGTTGAATCTCAACCAAGTTATTGTTCGATTAATGAATTGTTTTTTTAATGGACAGTAAAACCCTATTGTGATGGAGGCAGAGGACCATGGCAGGCCAGACCAATGAGAGGAGCAGTAGTGTTTCCGTTGTCACATGGGGAAGTGTCTCGGAGAAATTTCAGGTTTTAAGGTCACACGGATTTCACATGGCATTCTTATTCCAATGAATTTACATGTATCATTTACTGTAGTTGTCTGGTTTGAGGAATGGTCAGTCAGTCCCTTGAAATAGGGTTTTATTGTTTTATGTATATGATTTAGCCATGGTTGTTATTGTTGATGCTTCTTGTCAGCTCACTGCTTATCGGAGCTTGAAGCCTTTGATGCAGTCAGCACTTTTCAATCTTTATCATCTCTGATCATCTCTGTCTTTGTTCAACACATTCAATTGTTGAATTAAAATGCTCACTGCCATGTCAGTTTATCCTGATATGGCTCGACACGGTGATCAGTTGTGTACAAATAGTTTCTCTTGATTAGATAGCTACGAATAATTCATTAGTTATTAATTAGTATTTATATTGTTGTAGCTCTCTGTTTATCACAAACATTAATTTTGTTGATTGACTAGTGTTACGTGTTACTCGGGCAGCCACAGTCAGAAACGTGTTGGCTGCTTGTCCCATCTCCGCAGCATGGCCTGTCCTTCACTCTTCTTAACAAGGAATCCATATACTCTTTAATGGCATTATTCAACTCTGAACTGGTGAGACCTTTGGAGGAGGTGACCCCATGGGGTGTGTTGGGTCTCTGCCTGGTTCTCCCCTTCCCAGGAACAGCTGAGTGCTGTGAGGGAAGGAGAGGGAGGCAGGGCTCAAAAATGCAATAGAGCTACTAGTCAACAGTCATCAAAGCCACACAGGTGAGGAGGAGTGTGAGCCTTGACAGAACATGTAGGACTATTGCTCTATATCGCTGATCTCGTTGCCTACCATACAGGAACCAATTACCGCAGCAGGAACTGATATTACCTTCGTGGTATTGTATTGACATGCCAGTATTTATCGTCAACCTTTTATGTAAGGAATGACCGGCATACTGTATACACGAATGTCCGTCGCATCCGATGTGACCGCGGCAAGGATTACATGGAGTGCAATCTCGTGATTAGAAGGATTAACTGAATGTACACTTCTTTTTCACTCATTATGCAGCTACATTGAGTCCATGTGGGATTCAGGAAATCTTTTAATGGATGAGTGTGTGTGGGTGTAGAAGTGTGTGTATGTGAGTGTTTGTGTTTGGTAGCTATCATTTCATATATACAAGTACTGATGGAAATTAAGGTGGGGTGTGTTTGTGTGTAAGTGTGAGTCATCTGAGGTCATGTTGTCCTGTGTGGTCTCAGTGTTGATGCATAAAGGAAAGTGTGACTCGTTGAGAGAACACACTGCTGTGACAAATATTTTCTTGACATGACAAAGTTTCACTAAGTAAGTTTTATACAAGACTCAGATCATGGTAATGCATGACAAATGTAGATTGTTTTTTTCTCTCTCCCTTTCTTTTTTTATTTCTCTTTTTTTATACACCATGTTTTTGTAGGAAATTGTGAGGTTCGTATGTGTCGCGTTATGTGTTTTGTACATGTCATGAAGTTGTGTATCTTCTTACAAAAGTGCAGGTATTTCCAGTGTCCAGTTAACCAGTCTTTCACACTTTATTGGTAGAAAGGAGCCTAGGAAATGTTTATTGTGAGGCCAAAAACATGAGCTCAGGTGAGGGTTCTTGAGTTGCCATATCTGCTCCTACTAGAATCTGATCGCCGCATTCTTCACTTGACGGATTCATTTTGGATTCCACTGAGGCTTGTTTTGAGAAGAATGTCCAAGAATTGTTTGGCAGGCCTTCATTGTGTTGTGTAAAGTACATTCCACACATTCAGTGGTTGTGTTAGCTTGCTGCTGCTGCATATGATAGTTTCCCCTGCAGAGGAGCCAATGTCTTGCCAGCCTGGAGACATGGAAGGGAGGAGAGCCTGCACTTCTTCATGCTGGTAAATAGTCTATAGTTCTGCTGCTAGTCCCCAGCCATGGTTCAATTTGGCTTGCATGTTATGGAATCATTGTACATCTGGTTTAAGTTTATCGACTGGTAATGTTCGGAGAATTGTACATAGAGTAGAACTTTGGCTTTTGGTGTTGATTTATGAAATATTAAGGCTTATCATTAATGCAGTACCAAAAATCTCCTTCATTTTTAGCATTAAGTTGTAGTAGGTTTGGTTGCCCTTAGTTTCTCATTGTAGATATGAAGTGTTTTGTATATGAGTAGGTGTTCTGAGGGCAGGCATCCTACAATGAGAGCTTTATAATTCAAGGTTTTTATACCAAGGGGAGACACTGCCTCTCTCCAACTGTCTTTAATCTCACTGTATCTTTGTATCACAATAACATGCTAGGTAACGAACTCAAGTTTTTTTATAGTTATAATATATACCTGTATATTGTAGTACTAAATGATGTTTTGTAATAACTTCTGAAGATGGGCACACCAAGTGGAGCCCCAGAGTAGGACATCCCACACGTTCACAAGGAGGAGGGGAGACTTGCCAAACACTGCCAAGCTCCTTCACTGTCCACTAGTGTTTGTTCCTCACCATTGGCCTGGAACCTGTGATGGCACAATAGGTATTATTTGTATTGGTCATTCTCTTTACTTTTTCATCTCATTGCTGTTTCACATTTATCAGTCAGTTTCCAAAATTGTAAGATGGATTCTAACTTTGTAGGAGTGGTAGTAACTATATTAGTTCATGATATTATGTTCTTTTCTCATTGCAGTATCTAATTTATCAGTCACTTTTCAAACCCAGAGTGTCAGGAATTTCATACAAGACAAATACTAATTATATTGATTCTTATTGTTTTATATAGTTTTTGGCTGTCATTTTTGTCTTGTTTGTACATCTCATATCAAAATTTATTTTTTTATTGCTTTACACAAGAATTAGAGCTGGTAATACATATAACATTGCATTCCACTTAGTATGTGTTCTACCATACCTAAACAGGATTAGGAGTAATGGTGCTATAGGGGATGGGTGGGGGGGTGGTAATAGCAAAGAATTTGAGCTCACAAAAATATCTTAGCACATTAGTAGATTGTAAGGATTGGCTGCTGATAGTTATTACTGGAAAAAAAAGGTTGGTAAAATATTTAAATCTGAATTTTTCAATTTTTTATTTTTCACTATTCTAAAATCTTAGCTTTTTCCTTCACAATTAAATATATTTTGACTGTACAAATTTGGGTTAAGTTTCTACCCATGCACAAAGTCTTATGTTGACAAGATGCACTGCAAAGCAAATTATTGAGGCATAAAATTTACTTCATCACTATGTGGAAAATAGAAAAGTATTTTAGGGCTTGATGCATCTCCCCTCCTACACACACAAACATACGAGTACACTGCTGTCCACAACTAGTTATTTCATATTACAGCCTGCAGTAACCATCACCTGAATGTTACATGAGCATAAAGTTGACATGACCCACTGCAGGCCCATCACATGCATATCTTCACCAAGTATCCCTTTGCTGCCAGTCACAATACATGTCTAGTAATTCAATAGTGTACATACATCAATCTTTTTATGTGATTGTTACCACCTTTGGCTGTGTAACAGAGTCTGCATAATGTACAGCCCAAGTACATCACAGGCAGAGGTAATGTTGATAACAATACCCTGTTAATAATACTCCTTGCTGTTACACTGTTGCTATGATGAGATGAACGGCTTGTGATAAGGGGCTGGATGGCACAGAGGGAGCCGTGACTTGTGATCTGAATGACGGTCATGCATTCAAAGCCAAGTATAGACATGAAGTTAGTTAACCTCTGCATTCAGTTCCACTGTGCATTATGTTTTTTCATAAGTTTTTAGCTTTCCGATCTACTGAATCTTGCCTAAGCTATTAATTGAGAGATTGTCTGCAAATTGGAAGGCTCAGGATTGAGGAAAAACAGTAAAATGCAGTGGGAATGAGTGTGCCATGTTAATTTAACTGGCCATGACTGTACTGTTTATTGGAAGAAGTAACACTTCTATTGCATGACACATTGTTTTGGTGGGAAGAGCTGAGGGCAGAGTACCAGACACCAGTACTGTTACTCCACGTCAAACTCAGTTACACATAAGCAAAGTGTGTGATTATATAGCAGGTGGATGGCTACTAAAGTATCATATCTAGCCAGTAATCAGTGTCCTTCCCAGTGTTATAATACCCTTGCTATGTGATGGTTTTTATATGGCTTTCCGAGAGCAGCTTTAAGGTGGTACATGATAGTTAAAATTAATCATTCTCCTGGTTTCATTTATCTACTCCTTAACTCTCAGATCATTCACACTTTACTAACTGTACTTTAATGTAATACAGACTCATTCACTGTATCTCGAAGTGTTCCATCATACATGGATGAGATGAAGCTCGAGTTTGATGATAATAGCATGTAAAAGTCAAATAACCAACAAATGGCTCTACATGAAGTGAGAAATATTATCTGGTTAAAAATTATAAATGTTCCCCACTCGTCCCAAGTCTTCATGGCGAGTGGGACAGTGATACTCGCACAATGCTGAGTGAGTGAGTTAGCCATTTTTTTCTTTCCTGTTATTGTTCGCTTGCTGTACTGAGGTGTAAGTAATCTCGCTTTCCCCCAAACACTTTAACAGATAAACAATTATACAACTTTTTAGTGAGAATTTTCATTTTGTCCTCTTTATGTCTTAAGTTTAATTTTAAGGCTTGTTCTGTGTTGAATAGGAAGCATACCAAACAGATTAATAGCATGTCAATCTGTAGATCAGAAGAGGATTGAAGTCTTACTAAGATTAGTTTCACTATATTTTACTTTTAAATGACAAATTCTAAGCACAGCAATATTTCTGAGTAGCAAGTCCAACACCTGATTCATTTGTGTGTAGAAGACATGACAGGACTGCTTAGGGAAGGTTCTTGATAAATTAATTTCTCGGTATTTCTTATCCATGAGCTTATGTTGTTATATAACCCATTGTGTCTCATCTCTAACAGGAAGCATTATAATGAAAAAGGTTACCTTACTGTGTGTACATATTTACTTTAAGTCCTTACATCATTTCTCTAACTGAAGCACAAAGGAACAACCAATAAATTAAAATCTCAAACAGTACACAAATGAAGTGAGCCACACATACCTAACAGCAGCATCAGTAAATAAAATGTCACTGTATGCCAACAGTGATTAAATCTTGAATTATCTAAAGTATATCTGAAAAATATATATGGAAATCTGCCCCCCTTAGATTATATTCAAGGCAGCAGGAGCCCAAAGCATGACTGAGGACATCACGCAGCAGCCACCTGCCGCAGCGGCCCATCAAGGTAGCGGGCCAGCGCCTCAGTCTTGATCCTGAGCAGACCAAAGCCCACATTTTCTTTGGCGTAGACAGCCAGCAGCAGATTTGCCACCTGTGTCACGCACACCTTGCCCTCCTGTCAAAGATCACACCAAAAAAAGTATATATATCATTTATCTGCATATATATATATATATATATATATATATATATATATATATATATATATATATATATATATATATATATATATATATATACTCAGTACAGCATCAGAGTTAAAGGTAGTTTGTTGGAGAACAATGGGAAGACTAAGACAGGGAGACAGTGGAGGAAGATATTGAAGATGAAAACCAGAGAAGTTGTCTTTGGGTGCATAAAGTGAGGAGACTCACAAGCAATACATCCTTATAAGAAAACAGAAGATTAAGCAAAATAATTACTTTACTGTAAATACATGTATTAATACCATAATGATACAGTGTTCATGTTCACAAAACTGTGCACTACTCCGTAGTGCACAGTCGCAGAGATA
>NC_087178.1:6577500-6610000 GCF_035594125.1 Scylla paramamosain
TTGCACTTAACCCTTTCACTACCACTGGTATCCTTTAGGATTAAAGCAGATATCTTTTCTTGTTTTACAGCTAACTCCGTTGTATTCGCTAGAAATTTGCTGTATTTTCATCTCCATTCTTGGTTTATAAAGATCTTTGCCGTTAGTGACGTTAATTGTTTAATTCCCGTGAATCGAAGTGAGAAGCTTAAATGTGTTCAGGGGTTTCCCCACCCGCCTCCATTTACCCCTACTTAACTACAGGACTGATGTACATTATAATCATAACCGCTGCTCATCACAGCCCTTAACTCCCTCGTATCCTTAAGCCATAAACCTACGTTTTTGTATTCAGTTTATCTTGCAAGAATTTAATTAAACAACTTGTTACAGGTGCTGCCATTACTGAAGGGACTACTGAACCATCCTGTCAATAATACTCCGCCTACTCAAGGAAACGGATTTTGTTGCATAAACTACCACCCTCCAGGGAGAAGGGAGAGAGCGCATCACTGCATCACTACCATGAAGTTCTCTTCCTGCTCCATATGTTATCAAACTGACTGATGAGTTGTTCTGCCTTCATCTGTGAATAACAACAGTGCGTCTTTGGTGCCAGTACAGGAGTTGACCACCTCTAGCTATAGAAATGAGTAATTTATTTTTATCTAATTTATTTCTATAAATTATAAATCTATCAAATATTGTCTTTCACTGGCGTGGTGCCAGTACAGGAGTTGACTACCTCTAGCTATATAGTGAGATTATATTGCCAGAAATTGCTTATTTATCAGTGATGCAGTAAAAGCCAAAAATGTATTAGATTTGGATCTGCTAGTAACCAGCTTAAAAAAATTTGAATTTTTACTGAAAATTGTCTTAAGAGTTTAAGTCTACAGAATTCTCCAGTTTTTCCCCCCAAAAATTGTCAACTTATGAAACTCTTAGGACAATTTTTCATCTTTAAGTTGGGTACTAGCAGAATCCAAATCTAATACATTTTTGGCTTTTTAGTGCATCACTGATAGATAAGCAACTTCTGACAATATGATTTTACTATATAAATGTTAAAAATACCTTTGAAATACAGAACTTCATTCTGAAGTCTAATGTAGAACACAGTAGCTGCAATTGAAGTTCTAAAAAGCTGAGAAGCTGGCTACATAATCAAAATATTTAGCCTAAATGTTTAAAAAATGCATATCAAACCAACACACAATACTTCACTAAATTAGAGACATAAAAAGAATAACTACATTTGGCTACAACAGCTGCACAAAGACCTTGCAATTGTGACTAGACTTGCATCTGTAGAAAGTGTAATGCTTCATGTCTGTGCAATTTGGACCATTAAACACAAACTGAAAGGCTTGGAGCATACTGAAAAGAACACGATGAGATGGACACGTGATTTTCCTGTGGGAGATGGTGATGTCCTTGCTGACTATATGCACCCAGGTGAATGTCTGAGTGCTCATAGTCTAGGAAGCTGTTTGGTTCTCTTAAAGAAGCACATGTAAGGCATATGACTGAGGGATGTCAGTGGCATCCAGTAGGGTGGGCAAGTCAAAGTGGTGACATCTGTGGCGAGCAGCTGAGTGTAGAGGATCTGGCGGTAGGAGTGAAAATGCAGACAGTGGAGCAAGAAGTGTTCCATGGTCTCCTTGACATTCTGGCACTAGGGGCAGTATGGGGAGGCAGAGAGACAAAGGAGATGCAGGTGGGCTGTGAGTGTGGTGTGGCTGAGTTGCAAATGGGTGAGGGCAACGACTAAGGTGCGGGATGATTGTTGGACCCGTTGTTGTGGGGAGGAGTCCACACAGTACAGGCCCACAGAGGTGGTATGAAGGAAGTTGTGGAGGAAGACATCCCAGGAGGAGGGGCAGGTTAGGGAGAGCAGGGAAATGGCAGTAGAATAAGGCAGGGGGAAGGGTGTGATGTCAGTCCCTGTAAGGGCCATCTTTGGTGTTACATCTACCACTTCATTGCTAGATACCAGAGTGGGAAGGGACCCACTGCAGGGTGATGGTCCAACCTGTGGAGGTGAGTGAAAGGAGGAGACCGTAGGCAGTGGACCAGGGCTGTTGACATGGCCAGGTGACGGCACATGATGAGATGCTGGGACAACAGGGAGTCCATGTAGATGACTGCTGCCTAACAGAGGGCAGAGCTCTACCAACAAGACATCAGTGGCAGGGGGATGTCCAGGTCCTACAGATATTGGATTTTAGGTCATAGATGTCAGAAGCTACAGATGGAAAGGTGGGAGAATGAGAGCCATCTGTGTAGATCATAATGTGGTATTGATATGTAGCCAGGTCTAGGTGCTGAAAGATTTGTGGTGCTAAGATGCCCACTGACTGCATGGGATGTTGAGGGTGGGATGGTGGTTTTGTTTGTATGGAGAGGAACTGATGGCCCAGAACTTTCCTCCTGCAGAGGGGAGGATACTGCTTTCCACATGTAGGGCTATGACTGGTGATGATTTCATTGCCCCAATGGAGACTCACTGGGCTGTGTTCTGGAGGATGTCCAGTTTACCAGGGGTGGTGAGGGTAACCAAATTGTAGAAGCTGATGGTGTGGTCAATTCTGTACCTGATGGCTGCTCAGTAGTACAGCAGCAAGAAATCTCTGTTGGGCCCCCATCAAATAGCAGAAACTCTCTTCATGACATCTAGGCACTTGTTACATGTTTCACATGGGTGGACCAGGTTAGGGGGGGGCCACTGAGCTGCATGCCAAGATAAGTGTGGATCTTGGAGTACAGGACAGGAGAACCATGGATGTGGATGGCTGGAGGAGCAGGAACCTGTTTCAGCATGAAGCACATTAGCGTGCTTCTGGCTGCACTGACTAAGGGACCCCATGTTCTGATCCATGTCATTAGTTTTGTTGCTGGCTCTTGGAGGTAGAGCTGTGCCTAGACCTGGGATGTTACTCTACTGACCACAGTTAAGTTGTCTGCATAGACAAGGTGGGAGTGAGGAGGAATGTGGAGGTCTGACAGAAGGACACTAAACAAAGGCAGGGCTTAGGGTGAAATCCTGTGGTACTCTTCTCTTGGTTGGACGTATGGAGGAGGAGGCAGCTCCCACTGCCACTTTGAAGGCTTGTTCTGTCAGGAACGAGTGAAACCAAGCAAGGGTGATCCCAGTGATGCCCATGACCACCAGTTTGTGCAGGATTCCTTTATGAGGGGCAGAATCAATGGCCCCAGCCAGGTCTATGAAGACTGGTCATAACCTCCTCCTTCCTGTATGTCATTGATGTGGAATTCCAATCAGGCAAGAACACCCATCATACTCCAGCAGGTTCTGAAGCTGCAGTGTTTGGGTCTCAAGAAACAGCAGTCCTCTAACCACCAGGTGAGGCAGGTGGCAACCAGGCATTCTAGTGGTTTGCCCACACAGGAGAGAAGGGCTATGGGGATATAGCTTATGGATGGGCAGGATGATGGAAGACTGGAATTCCGGCACTCCAGGCAGGATCCCTATAGCCAGCTGGAGTTGTAAATAGAAAGCATGGTGTGTTGCACTGGTGATGGAAGATGGGTGAGAAATTTGTATACAATATTTTCTCCACCTGCAGTTTTCCCCTTTTTGAGGGCTGAGGTGGCACAGTCTAGTTCACCAGCTGGGAACGGTCTTGCAAGGTCTGGAGGACTTGGATGGACTATGGCTGTAGCGAGAGTGCCCATGCCCACGTGGAGTCCAGTGCCCGTGTGGAGAGAGGTGAGTGGAAACCAATCTTCTCTGTAAAGTGGGATGCCATCACATCAGCTTTGTGGACATCTTCCAGGAGTGAGTCAGCTCCAACTGTAAGAGGCGGGGAGGTGTAGGTCTTGCAGGCGTCCATTGCATGAAAGAAATCCCATGAGCATTTGGCCAAGGTTGTTGCCAAGAGTGAGGTGCAGTGAGCGAGAATGATAGTCTTAACACAGACTGCAAGGAGCCTACAGTAAATCTCCCCTTTCTGTGGTGTTGGGTGATAATGCCACTGATTCCAAGCTTTCCTCCAGGCCCTGACAGCTGGGGAACACTCTTCTGACTACCATGACTTGCTGGAGTGACCAGGGGTGTGGTAGGTGGTGAGGTGGAAGGCCTCCCTACCAGCTTCCTCCAGGATCAAAATGCACATCACAGTGTCACTGAGGGAGACAGAGATGTCAGAGGGGTTGCTGAGTGTTCTCTCAAAGAGGTTCCATCCAGAAAATGAGAGTCTCCAGTTTGGCAAGTAGCCAGGTGAAGAGCACGGACTGACATAAGAGGTGGAGACCAGCAGCAGATAGTCAGTCCCCATATATGGACCAGGGGTAATGGACATGGTGGTGAAGGCTGGGTCACCAAGGAAAAGGTCTAGTACAAAATGTGCTCCTGTATGTGGGTGGTACCAGCTGTGCAGGACAGCTGGAGAGAGGAGTGATAGACTGGGTGTGTCTAGGATGAGCTGGAAGAGGACCCTTCCTGCAGAATTCGTGTCCCAGCATCTGTGGTGGGCAATGAAGTCCCCCAATGACAATAACTGGCAGAAGAAAGATAAGGTAGTGTTCTATCCCCTGGTAGGAAGCAGCACCACCAGCATTGTAGCATACTGCTCCAGAGAGCCAGCCCTCGTCCATGGTAACCCTGACCGCTACCACCTCCAAGTGGCCCTGGGTCCAACTCAGCAGGTTGATAGGGAAGTGAGTGAGGGTATCCTAGAATGGTAGGAGGGCACCACTTCCTTTATCACATCTGTTTGCATGTAAGACTGTATATCCCAGTAAGTGAAATTAAAGTTAGAGGTGAGCCATGTCTCGCATATCCCTATTACGAAGGGAGAGCATCATCCAGGAAGTTTTCAAGTTTTCAGTTCTTGTTTTATGGGGAAGTGACTGCATATTCCACAATAGGAAGAAGAAGGTCATTGCATGAATAAGGACAGGAGAGAAGAGAGAGCAGGCCAAAGGTGTGAAATGGTACAGAGGAATGACTCATCCTGCTGAAACAAATGGTAAGCTTCAATTATGAGGCCTAAAAGTTGGTCAAAGGCAGGACGGGATGAGAAGGATGAATGGTGAGGAGTGGGAGAGAACTAGAGGGCAGTGAGCAATCCCAACAGATGGCTAGTGCAGCAGGTGTAGGTGTTGGGCGGGTGACGTGGATGTGACAGCAGCATTCTTGAACTGAGATGGTGGCAGATGGTGCATCTCATCTTGCAGCTCGTCATGAGTGCAGGTGGTACTGGTGTTGGTTGTTAGGCAGCAGGTGTTTGCCTTGGAGGCAGCCAGCTAATGGGTGAGTATGGGATCTCAGCATAGGCTGTGCAGAAGGTGACAGTGGAGGAGGAGGAGGATCACCATCTGGGGAAGAGTCTGCTTCCATAAGCAGGTCTTGCAAGGCATTTCTCTCTCTCTGCAGTCTACACTATTAGCAGCAGTATCATCTATCTCCTTCCTGCTTTCTCCACTCTGTCATTTCTTCATATCATGATTCAGACAGTCACTTGCATCATAGCTGCTCCATCTCTCTCCTCACATTTCTCTGCTAAAAGTAAAATAATATTTTATTGATGTTATGTAACAGGATTGCTCCAGTTAGGCTACTTCACTTACAGCTCCTATATGGAAACTCCCCCCCCCCTCTCTCTCTCTCTCTCTCTCTCTCTCTCTCAGGAATATAAACTAAGACCACTTCATCAATCATTGTTTTATTTCAAATTACTAAGGTGCAAAGTTGAAAAGATAGAAGTAACATACGCGATTTGTATTAGGAGGCAGTATATGCTGTAATTAGATTAGTAGTTCTCAAACTCCATTGCTTAGTGGGGCACTAAAGGTACATCTTATAATTTTACAGCACACCAACCCTGCAGTTTGTAAATCACTAATTTAGATCAACATATTATGCCTTGTGTTTTAAGTAACAGCAATGCATCTCATCAAAATTAGTCTAACATAGGCGTAAATATTTGAAATGAATTAGTAGTAACATGTAAAAATAGAATACCTCCTAAAATTTATTGTTCATGTGAGAAATTCAAATCAGAAAAATTACAATAGAAAACCATAAACAACACAAAATAGTTTCTACAAATAAACATATAAATAATTACTGTAAAATCATTAATTCTAAGGCCAAGGAGATACAGAGCATTAAACTTGGCTATCCTCTGTTTTGAGGGAGACAATCTTGGTATATGTATGTATGTAGTAATCCTAATAATAATAATAATAATAATAATAATAATAATAATAATAATAATAATAATAATAATAATAATAATAATAATAATAATTCTTATTTTGGTATCAGGTACATCTCTGACATAGAAAAAACAAAGACTTACTTGAAAGATAACCAAAATACTAACAAAGCATTGCAGGACCTTACTTTAAGTCACATGGAAGTCTCATCCACTCCTGGTGAACAGATCCTTTCACATCTGCACAGCTGTGTGATAGATTATAGATAGCATAACATAACTAACTCTTTGAAACTACTATGAGGAAAACAAGATACAACACCAGAAACAGAATCATAGGAACACTTTATTTCCCCTGATGATCTCGTATAGCCAATGTGTACTACCAAGGAATATTTGAATAAACTTTTGCATATATTGGAATATATGCAACAGTCAATTCAAATATTCCTTGATAGTCACTCAATTACTAACATTCACAATATTTACTGAATATTGTTGCTTTTCTACCTTTTGTTTGGTATCTATTCTAAATTTTATACATAACATTTTCAATGTCATATCTATGTACTTTATACAATACTAACAACCCTACACAGGAGAAGAGCTCAGACAAGTTGACTGCACAAAAATGCGCACACACTCCCCACATAATACTCATTAAAAAATAATTTACCTTAATTACTTTTTACAAAGTAGTCTCATGAAGTACTGAAGATATGAAATGCTACATGACCCAAGCAAGAGCCATTTGGTAATGGGCCTGTCAACTGGCTATCCCTTGAAGATGCAGTGTCTAATTTCTGAGCTAGTAAGGAAAAGCCGAGGGCCTGCAGGTGTTGAGGTGGTAGGTGAGGGATGGTGGCAGGCAGCTTAGTGACACGCTCTGTATAGCTGAGGTGAATGTTTCTTATGGAGTGAAATTTAGAGTGCATTCCCATAGTAGTGTGTATTTCAGTAGGGCTTGATTAGGGCAAGACCTCTTCCTTCCATCTACTTCAATTCTCTTTACTATGACCCATATCTGCACTTTCTTCTACATTTACTTATAATCTTTTCCTTAAATATCTTAAATCATTTCCTTAAATATCTTAAATCAATGTCACTTCACATTCTATTTTCTTTCTTTCTTTTCTTTTCTTTTTTTTTTTTAATATTTCAACAATTTGTGATGTGGTGCAAACTATTTCTGGTTTGTCCAGCAATACAGTTATAAACACCTGCAAGTAAACACAAGGAGAGGTCTAGCTGCTCACTCCTACCAGATTGTGAGGACCAAAATTACATACTCATAATTATGGTATGGAGTTAAAGTCTTCAACATGAAAATTGACCATTTCAAATATCTTTGCCTGACTAGAGAATCAAACCTTGTGGCCTCAACCCTGCAATCAAGTTCCTATCACATCATGCTCTCAAATCTAATTCTGAAGCCATTCTTAGAAGATGTAAACTTCAATTTGAAAATGCAGAATGTGGCGGCTCAGTTTAGATTCAAATGTGAATGTTACTTTAAACCTATTTCTAACCTGTATAACTATCTACGATATATGCCAGGTCCTTAGAGGGGATAGCCCTGTCTCGTAACAAGATCAACATACACAGAATGGGATTGTCAGTCTCATCTGTAGGTAATCAAGGCTCCCGTGTTCATCAAAAATTTCAAATGGTCGCAACACTTAGCTTGTAAATCTGCAGCAACTCTTGAATTTCTGGTATCAATTTCTGGATGGGCTCTGGCTCCACAATGGGACACTTTTTCCTGCCTTTGCGGCCACTGTGGGATCCTGTGATTATTTCTTGCATCACATGGTCCACATTTTCATCACACATCTCCTTAGAAACCTGTAGAGGGTGATTAGTTAGCATTTGTCAGGCATGGACCATTGCCTACACATTTATCATCACATTATTATCCATTCTCAGTAACTTATAATTGACAAACTGCAATCAAATTGTGTAATGATATCGTACATACAAACATACACAATAATCAACTCCTGTCCAAGTACTTCATCACTGCATACTCTAAAAGTATCATCATCCCATTCTAAAATAATTTTTTTTTCACAACTGCAGCATATCTCCACTCTTGTATATTTTCCATCATTTTTTTGTCCCATTAACTAAGCTATGTATATCAAGGTTCTGCATCTGAACACTTGCACCACGTCATAGTTGATTTGTTCTCCTTTAACACACACTGCAAGGTACTCATAAGCTCACTCTCATATAGAGTAGTAGATAAATGGAATGGACTCAATAATCTGGTTGTTAGTGTTGAGTCATTAGGGAGCTTTAAAAGAAAATCAGACAGATTTATTGATAGGGATGATAGGTGAAAATAGATAGGTATGTTTCATACAGTGACCATAACGGATAGGCTTGATGGCTTCTTGCAGCTTCCCTTATTTTCTTATGTAAGAAGTTTCATTACTCTCACCATTTATTATCCACTAAGTTTCCACCATCAGCACTTTTGAGATGACTTCTGATCAAAACAGACCATACAGCCATCCATCAACACACCATGTAGGTCCTAACATTACAACAAAGACAAATGCCATACCACATGCAGTGAGTGTGGAAATTCTCCGGAAACTCTCTCCACTGCTAGGTGCTGGTTGAACCTCCTGGTGGGGAACAGGTAGAAGGGGCAGGCTGGGATCTGACAGGCATTGCGCAGAAGCTTGCACTTTGCATCATACCTTGAAAGAAAAAGGAAGTTAAGAGTAACTGCTGCAATGCAGCAGATGGGATAAAAGGACCAGGTCAGTAATTGGGTACACACAGATCCAAAGACTCAGATAGCAAGGAAAATACATCAGGGAGAGCCATTCTCCAGACTGACAACTGAACTGAAATGAAAAGAAAGGGTGTGTTGCAGCCAAGGCACCCAGGCCTAAAGCATTGCCCCAGAGGCCATTGACATGACCCCTCGTGAGATTGCGTCACCCCTGGTCATGAACAGGGTAGTGCCTGCCCTGATGCCAAGGCACCTGAGCGCTGAGTAAAGGTGACTAAGGCCGTGTAGTTAATGGACCTGGCCTATTCATAATCAATCTTGTGATCAAGTTACTTTACAGCCTACGCAAGTCACTGACCTCACAAAACAGTGACTCACTATTAGCCTCAATAATGCACTAGCTAGAAGTACATAGAAAAATTACACATGTTCATGTGTAAAGGTGGTTAACCATAGACTCCCACTGAGACATGTTTCTTACAAACCTACAGTGAAGTATAAGCATCCTGGTGATTGTGTGGAGTGAAGGAAGAGATGAGTGTACTAACTGGTTAGATTTTTAAACCTTAAAGGATAACTCCTTATGTAGTAGTAGGTGGCAATGTAGTAGGTCAATGTTGCCATCATCAAAATTGAAAATAAGGCGAAGTAGCGAACAATTCTCTCAGACCTTAACTAGACTCCAAGAGTAGAGTGTTACAAGTTCCTGAAAGGTGCTCACACTCAACAGCACCATGAAACTCCCAGTCATTCTCTGCCTCATCTTGGTTGTAAGTAATACTTAGAAGATTTTTCCTAAGTGCCTTGTGTGTCTTGATTTTGTATGTTGTTTCAGTATACTGATGGGCTCCATATACTTTGTTATTTTCCATGTGTTGATATAATACTGAATCTTGATGGTTGATTTAATATCTTTCATGGCACTTCACATGTAGTGCTAATATTTTAATGTTACATTTGATTATTCTTTTATATGATTATATTAAGTGTGTCCTTACATGTTAATGTGTTATGTGTTACTGAATGACCTGAGTTGGTTGATAAAGTCCTGCTAAAGTAAAGTGAACAGTGACGTCAAGATTTATTGAAAGGAAGATTTAATATGTGGTGGAGTTCTTGTCTTTCGTTGCCTGCGTGTATCGTTGGAATGTTTTAATTACTGGTTAATAAATAGTGTTAACTTTTCTGAATTGTGTTTGTGGCTTACCCCACAGTGAGAACCCCAGCCTTAGCTCTCAGTTACCTGGACTTAAACCTTGAAGTGTTTGGTATATAAATAACTAGTGCAGTTCCTGTGTACCCTCTGCCTTACCTTAAAGGTAAGGCATTAATATCTTAAGTCCCCTGATCTGTTAAAAATCTTTAGAAAACTGACAACTGATAGATTAACCCTTTGACTGCTATTTGGTACATCTTTCCTTAATTACTAATCACTCTGAGATATCTTTACTTGTTCTACAGCCACCTCCAACCTCTAAACTGGGTAGAAAATGAAAGATCTATTCTTTTATCATGCATAACTTTCTTGTATATGCTTCTTAAGATATCCTGCATTATTTGTGGTGCTGTTAATTGTTTCTTATTTTGGTGAAAATGTTAACAGCACATCAGAGGAAAACAGTGGCAGGAAACTGTGAACCACAGAGCAAGTTAGTGTGGTTGTGTCACTTGACTGTTGTCCAGGGTTGTAGGTATCATTATCACTTACTTTCATGCTAAACCACAAGGAATAAAGCAACTATAAAAAATACTTCATTTCATCAACTGACAAATAAAACGCTCTCTCTCTCCTCCTCACCTAAAAGCACCTGGCTGTTCTCACCTGTACTTCTGCTGGAAGGTGTCCTCTGTCACATCAACACCCTGAGCCTGTGCCTCAACCACTATCTCCTCCGGTGAGAGGGGCTTCGCAACATGCTCATGGGCACTGAAATATTCCTTCCTCCACTGACTCATGATGAGGTCAGTGATCTGTGGAAATGACATGGAATTTAAAACAATTTCTTCTACATTTTATTGGGTATGGCATAACAGAAAATGCTAAACTTTAATTTGACAGTATATGATAAAATAGAATAGTTAGTACAATGAGATTCACACACATCCATTCACACCCACTTATGGAAAAGTGTATGAGGGCAAAGATAATAAGAAATCAATGAAAAATGGTAATTATGAGAGAGAGAGAGAGAGAGAGAGAGAGAGAGAGAGAGAGAGAGAGAGAGAGAGAGAGAGAGAGAGAGAGAGAGAGAGAGAGAGAGAGAGAGAGAGAGAGAGACTCACTTTGTTCTTAAGATCCTCCAAGAGTGTCTTTCCACTTTCTTTTTTCACCTGCTTCTTGATCTCTTTGAGACAATCACCGTGACTGTCTGGCTGCTTGCTCATCCGGTCCTTTGAGTTGCGGTTTTTCAATGCCTCACATACATAGACCAGAACCTGCCAAACAAGGTAATCATATGCTGTGAAAGGCTCTCAGTTTAGGCAGTATAAGAGGTTTAAGAGGACTTCTGAGGTAAATTTGCCTTTGTTGACATCCCACTTTAAACTTTGTAGCCAGGACCAGGCATCTACATGTGAACATTCACATTCACAAACATTTCCTTTCATCTTGATCAAAATTCAAGGTCCTGAAAGTCACACACCAGCAGTTTAATGTGTTGTGAATTACTCATCCTTCAAATCATACAATAATCTTGCCCTCAAATGCTGGATCACTGCTGTCCTTATGACCAGTATGTACTTACCTGTGAGGGCTCATATGCAGCGTTGATTTTCTCTTGGGGAATACCCATTTCTTCAGCCCAGGCACGAAAGCTGTAGAACCTGATGTCTCCACAGCTTGATACATTTCTTAGACGCTTGATCTGAATAGTAAAATGAGCAAAAATTATGCATCTTCCTTTCTTTATCACATGAAAAAAAATTACTGCATATAGTCTACTCTTAACATTCAACAAATCCAGAAGATAAAGGTATGTGAAATCAATTAGTACTCCCTGTCTTATCATCTTACATAACCAGCTTACTTTCTTATAATGATGGTGATATTATTAGTTTTATCATTAGTTTTATGAAATCTATTGAACTGGACAGAGATATACTAGGGCTCTAAATGAACACTGACACTGTATATGTAGAATAACCTTGAGAAAGTGGAAAGTTAAGAAGCACAACATGATGGAATAGGGAAAAATTATCCATATACAATATCACGAGACCAACTTAATCTAACGTGGCATAAGCCTCCACTTACCTTGTCCATGTTGACCTCCACAGAAGCACTGTCAAGGATGTGGTCCTCCAGATTTTCTTTCTTGGTTGCAATGAATTCCTTGATGGCTTTTTCTACATTTTCAGGTGCATAAAAACTAGCCAGCAAGTTTTTGTTGCTTTCCATGAATTCATTGACACTGTCCTAATGGAGGAAAATATGGCATACTGAAACACTACAAACATTATTAACACCTTCATGAGAGAGAGACAAGCTATTAGTGTGCCAAGCAAAAGCATTATGTGGGACTGCCAATATCCCTGAAAACTCTGACACAAAGCTACCCCATCATTTTGTCAGCTCTGAGTACTCCCATTCATAGTTAAGACCTATCCATAGATGAATTATGCTCAATGCCAGCCACTATTGATCCACAGAAACCCAATCCTCCCTAAGTAATCAATGCAGTGGCTGTGAGAGGCACAAGAGTGGATAAGTCCTCAGTAGTCCATCACTCTTAAATATGGGAGAAATAGAGAACAAAGATAGCAGGTCTGGTAGGTAAAAAGAGTCCTGTTCTTGTATGTACTTCAGCTACAGTTGATATTTGTTTCCTATAAAATACCAGGGTCCCTAGACCAAGAAGCACTTGAAAGCAAGCAAAAAATGCATAAAAGAGAAGGCATAAAAGAAGATAGGAAAATAGTTTGGTGACTGGTGATACAACCCCAAGTTGTATCACAGCCATCCACTTAAAAAGCTGCTGCTGCAGTTGTGCAGCACTGAAGAATACAGAGAATGAAGTCCTAGATGAACAAAACATGAAAATGAATATACATCTAAGGAATAGATGAGGAACAGGCATCTGCTATGAGAAATGGACATAGCACTAAATGGGCTCTGGTGGTATGGCTCTGTGGTGAGGCATTTATCAATGCAGAATAGAAACGAGAGCAGTAAATGGATCTAATACATATTTCTATCTTCATCCTCTCCCAATAATGCATCATTGCTGTTAACAGCATCCCACAGATATAAAAGGAACATTACAGGTAAAAAAAAATAATAAAAAATAAATAAATAAAAAATGGAACAAGATATTTAACTAGTTACCTCCCTGTAACATTAACCACAGTTGCTCTTAATATACCAGAACACCACATGATTTCCTTCTGTTATTTTAGTCTGGAACACTGCACTGTCATCACTTAGATCAGGTGTGGGCAAACTATGGCCTGCGGGCCGCATGCAGCCCACCAAAGGAATTCATGCAGCCCGCCAAATAATACTAAATTTGAAAAATAAATTAACCAATTAATGCCAAATAATATCTGTTTTCTTACCATAGGTGTGCATATGCATGGGAAAGTGCTGATCAAAAGGCTACAGACACTGACGGTTTTCACTAGGACCAAGTGACTCCTAACTCAAGCTCAAGTTTGTAACAATGGCTAATTTGGCAACTTTGTTACCGCACCAATGATTTCATTGCCTTTCATTTGAATAATTTCAGTGTCCTGGCAGATGCTAAAGATTTAAGATGTAGCCTAGCTATTATTATCTTAAAAAACTTTACCCAAAATGAGTTATTCAAAGCCAACTAAAAAGCGAAAAATTGAAGATGAATGCCGAGAGTTTAACAAAGAGTGGAGTGAAAGGTATTTCTTTACTAACATTGGAGTTAAAGCTATATGTTTGATTTGTCATGAAACAGTTGCTGTGTTCAAAGAAAACAATTTAAAATGGCAATTTCAAACCAAGCACACAAACTTTGGGCATAATTTATCAAAGCAAGAACTGCAAAAGAAGGCAACAGATCTAGTAAAAAAGTTTAAAGCAACAGCAAACTGTGTTTGAGAAAACTTCATCTTTACAAAGGAGTGCGACAAAAGCAAGTTTTGTATTAGCAAATAAAATTGCAAAGCAAAACAAGTCATTTGCAGAAGCAGAATTCATCAAAGATTGCATGGTTGATGCTGTCAGTGTTGTGTGCCCTGAAGTTAAATCAAAATTAGAAGCCATATCTCTGTCACGAAAAACTATTTGTTTCATATAAGCAATTGCAATGAATATTCAAGAACAGCTGTTAACAGCCAGTGGTAGTTTTCAATGGTTTTCTATTGCTTTATATGAGAGTACTGACATTCAGGATACTACTCAGGTACTTGTTTACATCAGAGGAATTGACAAAAACTTTGAAATTACAGATGAATTGTTATTTATGGAGTCTCTCAAAGACACTGTTACTGGAAAAAATTTGTACAACAGTGTCATTAACAGTCTAATCAGGTCTAGGTTAAGCCTGGATAAATTGGCAAGTATTACAACTGATGGTGCTCCTTCACTCATAAGCAAACATTGTGGCCTTGTGACTTTGATGAATGATAAAATCAAAGAGGATTTTCCATCACACAGTGTGGTGCCTTTTCACTGCATCATACATCAAGAAAACCTCTGTAAGTCTTCTTTAAAACTCAGACATGTTATGGATCCAGTGGTGCACACATAATATGTGTGCACCACTGGATCCAATAAGAGCCCAGGGACTGAAACACAGGAAGACATTGAGACAGATTTTACTGATATGTTGTACCACACAAATGCCTGCTGGTTAAGCATGGGAAAACTGCTAGAGGGTGTGGGACATTAAAGCAGAGACTATCATGTTTTTAATAGGAAAGAAATATCTTGTGACTTTTCAAAGAAAATGGAGAGTGATGAATGGGTTTGCTGTAGACATTATGCAAAAGCTGAATGAGTTAAACACAAAACTACAAGGCAAAGGTGTGTGTGCTCATGAATTGTACTTGGGAGTGAAAGCCTTTCAAACGAAACTTAAACTTTTTGCCAAAGCAGCTTAAAGAGCAAAACTTTGCTCATTTTCCTTTGTTGAAAACATGATCTGTCACACAAGCATTATCAGACAAGTACAGTTCCCAGCTGATGGCTCTAAAAGAAGAATTTATCAGAAGATTTGTTAATTTCAAGGCAATTGAAGACCAATTCAATTTGCTCAGGTCACCTTTTGCCTGTGACACTGAAACAGCTAATGAAGAACTGCAGATGGAACTGACTGATTTGCAAGTTGACAACTCTTTAAAAAGGCTGCTTGAAAATAAACCACTGGTAGAGTTTTATGTATCTCTGCACTCAGAAAAGTTTAAAAATTTGAAAAATTTTGCATGAAAGATGTTTGTGTTGTTTGCATCAACTTAAATTAGTGAGCAGACTTTCTCCATTATGAAAATTAACAAGTCAAGGAACAGTTAATTTTTCACAGACTCAAATCTTCAATCAGTATTGAGGATCAGCACAAGCAACTTGATACCTAATTTTGACAAACTGGTAAATGACTGCAGTCAGATGCATCATTCTCACTGAGTCATTGAGATCCTTCTATTGCTAAGTTACTTTCTTTTTCAAATAAATGTGTTTCATGTGAAGTTACTACTTTAAAATATCAATAAGAATTATTTTTCTTCTTTAAATTGAGTTACTTTGTTCTCAAAGAAATGTGTTTCTTGTAGAATTTCTACTTTGTAATATATTTTTTCTTTAAATTGAGTAATTTTATATGTGTTTATTTGAAGTTTCTATTAATCAATAATAAGAATGGTTTGTTTTGCTTCTTAAAGTAGAGTTTCTACTTAGTAATATATTTTTTTCTTTAAATTGAGTAACTTTATATGTGTTTCATTTGAAGTTTCTACTTTAAAATATTAATCAATAATAATTGTTTGTTTTGCTTCTTAAACAGAGTTACTTTGTTTTTCAAACAAATATGTTTTTCTACTTTATAATTTCAATAAAAATAAGTTTTTTCCTAAAACAAGGTTATCTTGTCTTTCAAATATGTTTCATGCAAAGCTCCAACTTCAAAATACTTAATATTTTTTTTTTCCTTTAAAGTTTAAACTGAGTTACTTTGCCTTTCAAATAAATGCATTTCATGTTAATATTCTACAGTACTTTAAAGTATTAATCATTAAAAATTAATTGCATCTTTTTCCTTAAAGGCTTTTTATTTTATCCATTTAAAAAAACATATTATTTTGGGTTAATATACCATGTGGCCCTATAAAATTGTGAATTTTTTAATGTGGCCCTTGCACTGAAAAGTTTGCCCATCCCTGACTTAGATTATGGAAGAAAAAACATCTCACCTGACTTGTATTCACCAACCACTCATCCTTTTTCACAGCATCATTCAATTCTGGAGCAAAGAAGTCAGTGAAGGGTGTTGCATCCTTTTCGGTTATCTTGTAGTTAGAGAGGCAACGGCCAATATACTCAGCCAACAACAAAAAGAGAAGGTTTTGCAACTGAGATGCAGTCACCTTGTCTCTCCTCATGGCAAGGAAGAAAAGTGGCTTGACCAGTGACTCACACTTGATGGTTTGTTCATCAAACTGATTGATGCTTTCTGTCATAAGTGCCTGCTGGGGTTCAGTCAAGATTGCATTTATGTAGGTTTTGACAGTCTTCCGTTCCATGTATAGTTCAGCTGTGGCAACGATGTTACCCAGTCGATCTGCCACGTATCCTGGTCGGTTGGAAAGAGGATGATCTGACACAGACCTCACCCAAGCACAGGCCAGGGCAGCCAGGTGGGCAGAGTAGTCAATGATATGTGGATTCTTGAGGATGCAGAAAGTGGCCATCATGGCATACAGTCTTGACTGCACAACACGCTTGAGAGCAGTGGAGGCAGCAGCAGGCACAATTGGGATGATGATGTTGAAGCGGCTCTTCTCATCATCTTCCTTCATCAGTATATCCTTGTTAATAAAACCAAGAACACCATCAGAGCCTTCTATACTTGCCTTCTCCTCAATAGCACGCTGGCTGAGAATTGTGTAGGGTGTCACCAGCATGTGTGAGATTGTTAGTGTCCACACATTGATCTGCGAAGCATCTCGGACAGGGGCAAAGGCAGGAATGCCTGTCATGGTGAAGTTTCTTAACAACTCATACTTACTTTCTTTCATCATGAGCAGAAACTCATCATCCTGGAGGTCTGAAAGAGTCGAGGTCATGGTGATTCGACAGCATTCGTCTGGGTGAGGTGGTGGCAGGGCCTTAATGACTGCTTGAGATTCATTGTAGATTTTGCAGAATTCTGCGATATCACTCTGATATTCATCTGTCCCATGGCCACGCAACCTGAGGTTCTTTGAATCATACTTGCGACCAGAGACAGTGCTCTTCAGAATGTTGTTTGCAAGTTCAATCTCATTCTCATACCTTCCCTCAACCTCGATGACAGTGCGGCTCATATTCATGAGGGTAGCATACTTGAGTTCAAGATTCTTGTACTCCTTCTTTATCAGCCGATCTTTCACACCAACTGCTGACCCAAAAGAGCAGCTCATCATTTGCTTCATGTTTACCTTAAACAAAGAATCCATAAGGTCAAAGGTTTCTTTTGGCACAGACAGTTTTTTTCGGTGCCGCTGGATAAATACAGAGTTCCACTGGGGATATACGTCCTCAAGCAAAATGGTAACATTAGCTTCCTTTACATCATGAGGTATCTTCTTTTCTTCAGAATCTATAATCACCTTCAGATCTGCAATGTCCTCAGGTGGCTCAGGATAATACATCCACTCACCAGGATGTATTGTTGAAGTACTATCTAAGCCTGGCAGAATGTAACCATCATGGTTGAGTGTCATTTTCAAACGGCACATAATCAAGTCGTTCCCAATAGTCTCCATTTGCAAACCTATTTCATGGTCTTCCTTGGCCCAGTAAAGGGATGGTATGTTGGCACTGCCATTGTGGAGGTGGGAACGAATATCAATGCTGTAGTTGACAGGAAAATAGTTTGAGATACCCAGAAGAAATACATTCACTGTCTTCTCAGGAGGTGCCCGCATCTTAACGATCTCTGTTTCTGGTAAAGGTACACCTGCTCCATGACCTCCATCTGTAATGATGAACACCTGTACAAAGGTCTCGCTGCATTGCTCTATTTCAGTGCGCACCCTCTTTAGTGCTTCAGTGACATTTGTTCCACCACGTATTGAATCACTAGGGCTGAGGTGAGTTTCAGAACGAAGGAAGGTGACTGAATCACTAAACACGTACAGCTTGGTAGTGCCTAGAAAGGGAAGAAAAAATACTCACTGGTGGGTTTTGGATTTGATTGCTTTGAATAGAGAGAGAGAGAGAGAGAGAGAGAGAGAGAGAGAGAGAGAGAGAGAGAGAGAGAGAGAGAGAGAGAGAGAGAGAGAGAGAGAGAGAGAGAGAGAGAGAGAGAGAGAGAGAGAGAGAGAGAGAGAGAGAGAGAGAGAGAGAGAGAGAGAGAGAGAGAGAGAGAGAGAGAGAGAGAGAGAGAGAGAGAGAGAGAGAGAAATGTGCAGGGAATGCAATAATGTTACTAGCTTGAATAATCAATCAGAAACAAATCAGTGTAAAACAGAGAGGATTTAACACTCTGCATGTACTTAGCCATAAACGAGCTGTAAATAAATTTGTAACACTATGGGCGGCTAGCATACCCAGGGTTAATCCATTAAACATGGAACCTATCCCTAAAAAATAAAGGACTTAATTTTTACAAAATTGCCAAGCTATAAAAATATCCACCAAATTTTCTTACCAGTAAGTTTATCCTTAATGTTCTCATTCCAGCTGCTAATTACTGCAGGCCAGCAATTTACCATGGAAAAAGACACATCTGCCATTAACAAGTTGAAGGTGTTGAAACTTCTACTAGTATTAGTACTAGTAATCTCTCTTTTAGCCTGAAGGAGAGAGCAACACTGTCCTTCTTCAGAAGCCAAGAGGCGATAAACCTGGAAATCACTGGTGATCGAGTCCACTTCCATTCTTTCATCTTGAGCCTGGTTTTTTTGCATCCTCTTTTCTTTGAGCTTCCTCACTTCCATCATCTTACCATGTTGTGGTACTTGTATGTTGCTCCCAAACACTACCTGTCAAGAGAAAGATGGTCAGAGCACTATAATACACTTCACACACCTCACACAAAGTTTACTCCGTTGTTTTCAATCACCTGGGGAGAAAAAGGTGGCCACTTCACTGCATACAGTAGTTTATATATAGACATTGCATCAAGTTTACAAGCTTACCTCTTCTCTTTTCTGACGATATGCTTTACACTGGCGTAAGCAGCTTGACATTTACACCCACCCTCATCGCCCACACTGGTTTCCCTGGCAATGATCGTCATAACTACCTTATTTAGTATTTCAACACGTACATACACATGGAAACCCATTTGCTCCCTTGGATGGGTAACACACACACACACACACACACACACACACAAAAGATACGGGCTCTTTTTAACTCTGCATTTGAATTTAGCTACCGGAAACCCACGCACGTCTAAGTACTTAAACTTCTTTACAACAATACTATCGCCACTGAGATTTGCACAACTAGTAATGAGAAATGGAGAAGTACATACGGGAAGTCCTCACTGTCATACGCGTCGCAGAACACTGGGGAGACTCAATGCAGAGGATGCGTTTGCTTTTAATGACAAAACGTATTGAGAGAAATTTGTTGCCTTTCCACGTATCACCTCACTTTTTCTAACGGTATTACTATTATTCTTCCCATGCCACATATCCTTTCATAGATTATTTTGCATCCTTCATCACCACAAACTTAATCACATCCTCCTTTTTTTTTTTTTTTTTCAAACCTGTGTGCAGCAGGGGGAATATGAAGTTTAGTTATCAAGGTCACCGCGGCATCACTTCCCTGGCAAAACGTATGGCTTAAATAATTGTGGATATCTACCCTTTAATGTCAATATGGATTCTGGACCAATCCTTGTAATAGTAACACTCAGGAATAGGGGATGGTAAAGAAATATATTTATGTAACATTACTACTTGCGATCTGCCACTTTGGGATATGATGTGATACAGAATAGCGTGTGAAAGTTGCGAATTTATCTCTTTATCGCGATCTGTCCTTGTGATATTACTATTTTGGGATAGGATTGGATAAAGTACATAAGAGAAAGAAATGAGAGTGGCTTCATCTATCTGGACCCATCCTTGTACTGTTAACACTTGGGAATAAGATCTAAGAGGAACAAGAAGTACAGTAAATCATAGGAGTGATAAGTTCTTTGTAACAATACCACTTTGGAATACAATAGGATGAGAGCTGCGAGTACCTTCCTCTCTTTAACTCGATCTGTCCTTGTAGTATAAACATTCGTGAATATAATAAAGAAATACATGAGAGGTATTGGATGTTATATATAGCCAGGGTGAGATCTTGAGCACATATAGCCGGGGATGTCAAAGGAAAATTAGAAGCTTTATGGTGGCCATAAACGCAATACGCAACTCCAGTCTGCCCGTCACCTTTTAAAAAACCTTTCTTTTATCTCCACCTACTCTGTTAAATTACTTTTTCCTTCACTCCATTGCCTATCCCCTCTCAAGATTCAAGTCAAGAACAGGGCATTAACCTGGGCTGAATTTAACATAGCCATTACCCTTTGGTCTGTAGGGGGGTGAAAAGGACAGGCATTGAAAAAGATCAGTGGATTAGGTGCGCAAGCATATACCCAGATCTCTCTCCTTATCAGAGGCCCATCAACATCAGCTGGTATCTCCTGTTGTATCATAATGTGTACCCCCTAGAGGTTGCAACATAACCTAACAACAACTAAATAAATAAATAAATAAGTGAATAATAATAATAATAATAACAATAATAATAATAATAATAATAATAATAATGTTTTAGTAATAAAGAGTATATTTCAGACATACTCTCATAGTAGATACAATAAAAGAATGGCATGAAATATACAGGCACTCACTATAGATACTAGGAAAGAGTGGTGTATATGATGAAAACACTCACATTAGATACAAGGAAAGTGGAAGAAGAGATATGAATGGACACTTTATTAATGTCATACTGGTAAATTTCAAGTACATGTATATGAACCTTGCCCCACAACCTTAAATGCATTTTATTTTGACTGACTTAACAGGCTTGAATGGACTTTATTATTGATTTCAAGAGCATTTTCATAATTCAAGGAAAATTTTTAATAAGGATTTCATCATCAGTGGGGAAAACCACCCATGCAAACTTGAAAGTCATCTCTGTGTCCTTTTGAAAGTTCTTATGAGAGAACAGTATGCTTCAGAGTACAGGCCCTTGATAATGAGCAAGTACTAAGTGAGCAGACAGAAGGTAAATGAACAGGTGATGGTAGGCAATAATACATCAAGGTCTTGTTATGTATGCAAATTACTCTATGCTTTGCCAAAACCCTTTGTCAGAAGAAACTGCTGGTGTGGAACTTAATTTAACATTCATGACAAGAGGTTACATTCCATGATCTTATCCTCTAATACCCTCTGTGATGATTCTACCATCTTTTTACAGTGGCAATGTATTAAACCAATACAAGAATACAAGTTCATGCATTTACACATTATTTGTACAATGGCTGTTAAGTGCTATAAGATTTTTTTTTTTTTTTCAGATTACAAAAATTTAAAATCAGAATTCCAGAAAGGCTAGCCAGTAATAGTGATGCACCCATGTGAGGATTACAGAAAGGTGGCATCTCCTCTGCCACATGGAGCTCAAATGTCTAACTCTCCTGGCAGGGATTGTGGCTACAACCACTGAGCCATCCAAAATACTATATTAAATCATGTCTGACTCACTCAACATCTTATTAAATTCATCACAAATATCTCAAACTTCTATGATACAATTTATAAAAACTTATTCAAATAACTGTATGGCACGACGTATCTGAAGCAATACACATTCTAATATTCATAAATGACAGGTTGAGCATCTTTTATATCTTCATGATTAACAACCTAAGTTAGGATTTTGTTCTAATTCTTTCTTGTATGACACCTGGCTTGTGCAGGAAGAGGGGTAGGCATACTGTAAATAACAATTTGTTAAGTCTTAATTTGATATTAGCCTTGGATCCTGAAAAGCAGGATCTTGCAAGCTTACCACAGCATCAAGAGGAATCTCAACTGGCTTAGCCATTTTGCCCTTCACCATAGGATGACCATGGAAAAGTCTCTTTCCTTTTGTAATAGACTTTTCTGCATTGCTATCTTCAAGGCCATTATCTAAGGCATTCTTCTTTTCATTATCATCAACAGCTATACTTTTCATCTTGGGTTTTTTTCCAGGTGCACTATTTTTCTTTCTTTTGGGCAAACCTGACAGTGAAATGATGTTCCATAATGGTTGTGATGACTGATTCTCTTCCTTCAAGTCCACCTCACTAGTCTGGGAATTCTTGTCTCTTTTTTTCTGTATAATAGTCTGCACCTCCTTGTCAGCAAATACTTTGGGGAAGGGGCCAGCACATCCACTGACAGCAATTTGGGCATCAAAATTCTCAGCTCGTTCTATTTCATAACTTGGTAAGGCATCTGCCTGTACCCCTACTTCTGTTAGCCGAGGCCCCTTCACCTGAACCCACTTGGTGGTGAGGATTCCAAGTTTTCTTGGGTTCACCTGGACACTGACACTTTTCTTAATTAGTGAACCCTGGATACTGACACTTTTCTTAATTAATGTAGAAGCAGAGTTACATGGTGCATTGTCTGTTTCTGATAACATTACATCACTAGTAAGATGGTGTTTTTTGCAAGTGTTGTTTAACTCTGTGGAGGCATTATCTTCAGAGAGGCCATGCTTTTTATGGTAATCTTGGATTGTTACTATGGAGTTCTGCTCTACATCAGGACCATGCTCTGCTAGCAAAGAAGGGTTAACTTGTAAACAGATTTTATCCTTATTTGGAGAAACAGAACATCTTTGTTGATTGTGCTTTATGTCAGAGATATTACTGTCTTTTGGAGAATGGTGACTTACATCGAATGAGTTCTCATTTTCACAGAGATAATTTTGGGGAAGAGGAACAAGGCTTGTTCTTGGAGTACTTCTCTTCAATGGGGTAAAACTTATTTCCAATATATTTTTGTCTTCAGTTACTGTACTTTGCATAGAGTTACAGCTTGGTTCTAAATTACTTTCATTTACATTAACAGTACTTTCCAAATCTGTATATGCATCTATACAATCCCCAGTAAATGGTATTGTAGTATTATCAGCAATTTTCTCTTTTTCTATAAAGCTTATCTTTTCACTTACCTCTTCTTCAGCTGCAGTACCTTTCATAGAAGGAGGACTTGGTTCTACATTCAAAGTATTCACCAAATCCCCATCTCCATCTATATGATCCTCAGTACATGGTACAGCAATATCATCAGCTGTATTCCCAATTTCAAAATTCTTTGTGTTTTCTTTCATTTCTTCTGCATCCACATGTGGGATAGCATCTTCCACATCAACTGAAAGATCTCCATTTGACAGTTTTTCATCCAATGATCCTTGTAATAAATGGAGACTTACAGAATCCAATGTAGGAGTTCCATGGCCATGCAGGATTCTGACAGAGGCAAGGAGGAGCCATTGAGTCCATGGAGTGGTGGAGCAGTAAGCTCGTCTCATCAGGATACCAGTTGTGAGCTGAAAAGTACAATAATACACATAATATTCTCTTTACACTAATGTGCTCCTTCACAGCTAATATATAATTAAAAAAAAAAAATATGGCATTCAATGACCCAAATGGAATGGTCGTGCTGAAAGCAACTCCACAACAAATATTACACCCACACGTCTATATCTTTCCTCTTGTTCAAAGGAATGATCACATATGCATCCCAATTTCCTGTGCATCAGTCAGAAATGTTTTTACAAGCATGAGAAAATACAAATAGCAGGTGAGTGGTACCTGATTACCTAAGGTGAGTCAGCACTGACTGCATTTCATCATGATCAATTTCTAAACTTAAGACTGGAATGGTGTAACTTGTGCCTCAGAAGTTTATATGAGATAAGACTGAACAACAGATAACATGAAGAGCGATACACATTACGACACTGGTGGGCAGTGAAGTGCAAGCTAATGCGTCTTTCTCACTCCACCACCGCTATCACTGACCAATCATGCTGTCCCTTCATCCATGTTCTTATTATTGGGGTTTTATGCAAATAGCCCTTGCCTACTAATTTCGAGGCGGTAACTATTAACTCCTGAACAACAAAGTGACGCTTCCTTATATCATGTCATACACAATGAAGGGATTAACTATAAATTAATTACCTGAATAAATCTAAGCCTCACCAAACCCAGCCCTCAGATGCAAATGCCAATGTTGCCTTATCCCTGGTCCTCCAAACTCATGTGGCTTACCCTGGCGGCTATCTCTGGAGTGACTCCTGGAGGAAGGATAAGAGGCTCCAGGGGGCTGCACTCCCCCGCTTGGAGGTCATCTTCCATTGGGCAGGGTTTCTTCAGAACGTCTAGGAATAAAGACTCCTAGATTCCAAAGCTGCGGAACTCTTGATACTCCAGGCACTCTGAGCGTAGCTTCGAACCTCTGTTGGAGTCTCGAGGCCACTCCTTCGGCCTGTCCTCCCCTTGGGATGTTTTCAGTCTTCTTGTATATATACCTATCATATATATCTACTGTTCTCAATGCTTCCCCTACAATATATATATATATATATATATATATATATATATATATATATATATATATATATATATATATATATATATATATATATATATATATATATATATATATATATATATATATATAAAATGCTTCCACTGATTCCTGTACAATATAACTATCATGATTTACGTACTTAATACTGTTTTCAGTGCTTTCCATACTACCCATCATTATATATGTATGTACCTACTGTTTTCAAGGCTCCCTCTACAACATTCCTTTCATATACACCTACTAATTGATCTAGCCATAAATTTATTTACTTCCACTTGCGTTCATGTTCGCTTACTTTGGGTGACTTTTATATCACTCAGAATGTCTTGACTTTGAGTCGTCCGTTGTTCCAGCAAATATTTCTGGTTTTTAAGAGTAGTCGACTTTTCTGGGTATAAAAGAAGACTGCCACTGCATGCCATATTTCAAACCTAAGAAAATGAGTGTCTTGCCTTTGCCGCACTGATTAAGGAAATGGAAAGGTGGAAAAGGATGGAAAATCTTGATGAGGACTGGAGGAGGATAGGACAGAGAGGTGAGGAAAAGGATAGAAAAAAGGTGGTCTAGTTAGATGGCAGACAGGGATAGAAACAAAGTCTACATTAAAGTGGTACAAGTGGAAGGAGAGACCTAAGGCGCTCCACTGACATGTAGGAGACTGGGGTAGCAAGTTGTTAGTGAAGTCAAGGACAGGGAAGCTGGAGGTGAAGGCTAGGAACAGGGCTGAGCTGGACCAGGGATGTAACACATGAAGATGGGTGAAGGAGACTGTGGAACATTTCTTGGTGGAGTGTCAGGTATGAAGAAGAGAGACAGGTTGATAAGCTCCGTAACTGAAATTACAGAAGATGAGTGGAATAGGAGATTAGAGTGGAGTCCTCATTGTGCTCTCCTTCTGCAGACAGTGGACGGACCAGAGCATAACACTGAAGGGAAGCAGGACCTATCAAACGATAAAAAGCGGAAAAGATCACAAGAAGAAGAAGAAGAAGAAGAAGAAGAAAGAAGAAGCCAAGGGAGACAGATTGGCTCGTATTAAGAAATGGTTTGCTCTCAAACCACGACTGTTTTCAAAGGCCCAGGTTCTAATGAGTGTTTTTCCTGTTAGTAATGTAGAATTCTTATTAATCTGTCACTACACCTATAAAATCACCTTTAAAAAATTCGTGCAACTTCAACTAGGGCCTCTTGAAAGTAATCGGTATGCACTGTAAAAGCATTTCAGAATATGGTCCAATATTGTATAAGAGCACCTTGGGTAAAAGTTCCCAAACGCCAAATAATCTAAGTCCTTCGTTAGGAGACACCGTCCAGCCCTGATAGAAGACGAAGGACACCGGACGTAAAACCGAGAGGGAGATTGTATGAGAGTGATGCCACGGTCTGAATGTCACCAAGTCCTTGTGACATTTGAAACATATATGAGATAAAAGGGTGTGGGAAAAGAAGTATTGAACCATAGGAATAAGTGCATCGGATATGAACGGTGGTATTATTATTATTATTATTATTATTATTAGTAGTAGTAGTAGTAGTAGTAGTAGTAGTAGTAGTGGTAGTTGTAGTAGTAGTAGTAGTAGTAGTAATAGTAGTAGTAGTAGTAGTAGTAGTAGTAGTAGTAGTAGTAGTAGCAGTAGTAGTACGAGTAGAACCCTCGTTAAATTACCATTAGAATGAAAAAAAGCGTCCTTTGAAACGCCAACAGCTTCTATTAGAGCTTATCAAAAGTGTAGAATTCTCGCTGAATTCCAATTATCATTAAAATTATATAAAAACATCCTTGAAAATGCCAATCAAAAGTACAAAATACTTGTTGAACTATCACTAAAATCATGAAAAAAATTCTTGAAAATGCCAATAACTTCAATTAGAGTCTACTAAAAGGGTAAAATACTTGTTGAACTATCACTAGAATCATGAAAAAAAAATTCAAAGTACCAATAACTTCCGCTGGAGCCTATTAAAAAGAGTAAAATACTTGTTGAACTATCACTATATTCATGCAAACATTCTTGGAAAAGCCAATTAATTCCATACCTAAGCTTATTAAAAGTCAAGACACGCAGAGACGTTTGTTGAAGAATACGATCGCTTGATTTGGATAAAACCATAAAACTCCTTTATCCAAGCAGAGTATACGTATATGTACAGTGCACTGTACCTGGATATATGTGGGTTATGAAACTTAATCCTTGTAGCTCTCCTCTGTCTTCACCCCACTATTTACATGCTGGAGCTTTATTCACTATTTACGTACTGACATGCAGAGTTAATTAACTACCTCGAGGATGACAAAGGGAACAGCAAGAGCCAGGCAAGGAACAAGTAGAGAGTTCTAAACATACAAGCTTCCCTTATTCCTGTGTTAATTCTGAAACGCTTTTGTGCAGCATCTTCACTACTTTCAAGAGGCTCCAGCTGAAGTTACGCGGGTTTTTAAGGATTTATTTATTTATATGGTTCCAGAAACATATTAACAAGATTTCCTTATCATCAATAGGAGAAACACTTGAATACCCGGCTAATCATCTCTGTGGCCTTTGAAAAGTAGTTGTGGTGAGAGAGCGAAGCGTTGCTGAATACGATCTCAGTTTTGTAACGCCACACATGGTAACAACTCCGACAGCAACAACTTTTTTTTTATATGTGTTAACGTTTATAATACGATTGCTAATTATATTCTAAGTGACTAAGCTAAATAAGGTTAATTTTCTTATTCTCTTCAGGACAAGCTAGGCTGCGCGTCTCATAAAATGGTAGTAGTAGTTGTAGTAGTAGAAGTAGTAGTAGTAGTAGTAGTAGTAGTAGTAATAGTAGTAGTAGTAGTAGTAGTAGTAGTAGTAGTAGTAGTAGTAGTAGTACCAGTAGTAGTAGTAGTAGTAGTAATAGTAGTAGTAGTAGAAGCAATAATAATAATAATAATAACAATAATAATAATAATAATAATAATAATAATAATAATAATAATAATAATAATAATGATAATAATAATGATAATTAAAACTTGCAGTATGGTCGGTTGAGAGAGAGAGAGAGAGAGAGAGAGAGAGAGAGAGAGAGAGAGAGAGAGAGAGAGAGAGAGAGAGAGAGAGAGAGAGAGAGAGAGAGAGAGAGAGAGAAATTTACAAAGGATCGACGGTATAGCAGGAAAATGGAGGAAAAAAGGAAGAAATGAAGAGAAAGGAAGGAAAGAGAAGGAAAAGGAAAAGCATCTTAGGATATCTGGAGGACATTTATTATTTTTTTTTTCCTTACCGCTCAGCAGATCACCGGTCCCAAACCTGAAATATCCAGTTATTGTTGGTTTCTTTAGGGTTATCTGTCTCGCACCCTGCTGTTATCTTGCCGACTCAACAGTTTTCATTATCTACAGATTAATCTTGTTGTTGTTGCTGGTGGCATCGATATCTACCTCTTTCTTTTATTCTTCTTTCTCCTTCACCTTCTCTTTATCATCTCTCACTTCATTCGTTTAAAAATCTATCTCGATTCGTTGTTGCTCATCAGAAAAAGAAAATAATAATAATAAAGCACAATGCAGATAGCTTATAGTGACATAAATGTGTGATCAGCTCTTCCGCAAGTTTGCAGATGCTTTGTGAACTGCAGTCTTAGCCTAGAAGAGATAAGCCTAATCTGTAACCATACATGTAACGACAGGGATCCATTATATTAATAACTTTACAATATCACATTCGGATGCATAATGAGACTGGGCAGGAGATAATAACTGTAAACTCTACCAGTACAGTGGATATGATATCTACGTATGTACCCACTAGTTTGTGTTTCTAATCGCATGCTCTCTCTCTCTCTCTCTCTCTCTCTCTCTCTCTCTCTCTCTCTCTCTCTCTCTCTCTCTCTCTCTCTCTCTCTCTCTCTCTCTTGTGTGTGTGTCCAAACAAACGGCTTTTTACAGTGAATGTTAACAAAGAGCGACCATAACAGTGAAGGAGTTATGAGTTAAATGCTACTTGAGGGCGAGCGAGGCACCAATATCGTGTCAGTGCCTGAGGTGGCAGCCTGAGTCACGGAGGACACTGATGTAACGCAGTCTAGGTCAGAACTGGAGTCACCTTCCCTCTACTTTTTTTTTTTTCTTTGCGTCTTCTCTTACTCACGAGTCCTCTGTCCGTTGCCACCTTGTGTTAGGCCGTCACAAATCAGTTATTCACATTCCTTGTATCTCAGTCATTTTCCTTTGTACTGACTCTAGCAGACGTATGTTCTTCCTGCAATATGGGGACCAGCAGAACTGCACAGCATAATCTACGTAGATGATGTCTGACTATTAAGACTGAAGGTAACGTACGCTGAGGGTGTCACACTTCTCTCCGTCACTGTACTTACTGTTGTTAACTCAGGACGACGACACTGGTTGTAAATGGTAATATGTCACGTTACTGCATCACACTCTTACCTCGAATTTATTCTGCACATTATAGATTCGTTTGACATCACCAGTGACTTCAAGTTCATCCATGCATTTAGAGATCCGTTATACTGAAGATGCAGGTTTTGAGACGAGCTTAGATATATGCCTGGGTCTTTAGTGTGTGTGTGTGTGTGTGTGTGTGTGTGTGTGTGTGTGTGTGTGTGTGTGTGTGTGTGTGTGTGTGTGTGTGTGTGTTTTCTTACATAACTAAAATGTGTTCGGGCGCGCGCACGTGTGTGTGTGTGTGTGTGTGTGTGTGTGTGTGTGTGTGTGTGTGCCAGCCAGTCAGCCAGCCAACCAACCAGCGAGCAGAGAAATGGGGGCGTGATATTTTACCTGCAACTTTCATGCAACATTACGAACTAATCGATATTTCTGAACACGTTACTCCCACACATTTCGGGCAGCCTCACTTTGCTCGCGGTACTGAGGAACACAGGAACACGAGGTACTGGAGGTGTTAATAAAAATGGAAGAATTAATATGAAGATGGGTTTCTTGCAGATGTACAAAGTGATAAAAGGAAGGCGGGAGGGCTGGCGTTTAGTTGCATGAGCCAACCCCACTGAGAAGGCGGAGCGACCAGCCAGTACTCATTACTTTGAGTCACTTCGCGAGGAGCGGACAGGTTGCCTCGTTCCTGGACTCTACCTGTCGCCCCCTCTCCCTTCCTACACAACAGGTACTGTAGGTGTTAGGGCGTTCAAATGTGGTTATTTTATTTATTTATTTATTTTTCTTCATTGAATGGCATTTAAATTTCTGGGGCGTTCAATTAATGTGATGTTAGGTTTTTTTTTTTTTTTTTTACTGTTTTTGACTCGATTTTTTAAATTAATTAATTAATTTATTTATTTTTAATCAGAGCAGGGAGTGGACGCCAGATTTTATGATTTTAGACATGGCATTACTTTTTCTGTTTTACTGGTTTATTAAGTCTTGATTTTTTTTTCTATTCATATGAAACTTTTATTCACGAGAACTGATAAGCAGTCTTATTTTTGTGATATACAAACACGGCATCACTCTTTCGTTTTGCTTTTCTTCTATCTTGAAATTATTATTCATTTATTTATTTACTTGTTTATTTATTTTTATTCATATGCTCTTTCGATTCAAGTGTTAAAGGCAAGAATAGCCATCGTTTCTTTCATCCTCCAGTTGCATTTATTCACTTATATATTCATTTATTTATCTATCTGTTTATTCATCATTGCTATGACTTTAAGTTTCTATGTGCCGAAATGATGTGATTTTAATTCATACAAAGATTTTATTATTTTTTTCTTTTTATTGGCAATATTATTTTTCTCGCGTCCTTCCTCCTTCTGTGCCTCTCTTCCTTCTACTGTGTCTCTCTTCCTTCTACTGTGGGTTGTGGAGGCTAACAATAATAATACTGATAGTGTTGATCGTGAGGATACCTTTACAAGACTCCAGTCTGCCAGTAAGCACACCAACACTGACTCACACTTGGGGCACACTTGTGGAAACTATAAATCGGGTAATACTCTTCGTAACATGGATTTTTAAGGGTGTGTTTAGGATTCTAGCAGCAGATCAATAAGATTTCTACATTATTAAAAGGAGAAACAGTCTTGAGAACCTGACTAATCATCCTTGCGGCGTTTGAAAACAGTCGTGGTGAGACAGCAAAACATTTTTTTTAATACGGTACTTTCAAAAGCTCTATTTGATGATACATGGATTTTTAAGGGTGTTTTCACGATTTTTGAGACAAATTAACAAGATTTTTACATAAATACTCTTGAGAAGCCGGTTGATATATCTGTGGTCTTTGAAAAAAATCGTGATGGGAGAGCAAAGCGTCTCTGAATACGGGCCCTGAGTCGTGCACCTCATCGATCCTTTTACTCGCTCACGTGTTATCTTCTATCGGCATGACAGTGTGTCTTTGTACGCTTGTCTTTTCCTGTTTGTTTGTTCTTGTTTTTCCACATGTCCATTCCTAAATAAATATAATGAAACCAGCTCACAGTGCTGCTCCCTAACAGAAATAAAAGAATAAAGTGAGATTACTAATTTCGTGTCAATTGTCTTCTTACTCATCTATTTGGACAGTCCAAGTCGTAGGCAAGAGGAGAAACAGAAACAAGAAAGTAGTTTTATAGTTTACAAGTGGAAGGAATGAGAGAGTGAAGTTACCAGTTAACTCTTGCATTAGTAAAATGGACAGAAGAAGGGGTGAGAGTAAGTAGAAAGTCTTGTGCAACGTGGCCAAGGGAGGGCGGGAGTCATGGAGCAAGTTGCCTTAGAAATAACGGTAGGAGACAGTGAGAGAAGCAAAAAAAGCGGTGAATACTAAGAGAGAAAAGGAGGAATCGATGAGTTACCGTTATGCAAGTACATCAATCGCCCATACACACACACACACACACACACACACACACACACACACACACACACACACACACACACACACATACACACACACGGTAACCTCTAACAGGGAAAGACGCAGCGGAGTTCTTGTTTCGGGCGCTTCTAAGTATAGACGAAAAAAGATGCAGCGAGTGAACCATCTTAACTGTACCAGTGCTGAGTACACGACGCAGTGGCGGGTGACTCACTTTGGTGGATGCAAGTTGGAGAAAATCTATTATTATTTTAAACTTGTGGGCCACTGAGGTGTGTGTGTGTGTGTGTGTGTGTGTGTGTGTGTGTGTGTGAGGAGAACAGACACACACACACACACACACACACACACACACACACACACACACACACACACACACACACACACACACACACACATTTTTTCCGTATTGTCCGTCGTATTGCCTTAATCACAAAGCTATCGTAATATCTGCATAAAATAAACATAAAAAATGCGTACCAGTCTCTATTATAATATATTTATTCATTCACGTATTCATTTCCTGCCTCCCTCTTGCTTGCTAAAATTGACCACACCTCATGAAATACAAGACGGCTGGCGAAAATAATGTGGCCTCACGTGTACTTCTTTATGTTTGTAAACAAGAGAAGAGGAACACACGTGGCACGTAACACGGGGACCGGTTCTAACTAGATATAGCGCGAGTGCCACCTCTCCTTGGCTACGGCAAAAATAGGTGAGCTGGGGGCTCCTCAACTGGCTTAGCACTGACTTGGCATTGCCTCTGTACCACCTTATGCATTCCTAGTCACGTTGCACGCTAGAAATGCACAGTACAAGTATGCTGGGTGTTATGCAAGCACTATTTCTATAACAGTTGGTTGGACAGACGGAGGCAAGGCATGTCTGCAGAGAGAGAGAGAGAGAGAGAGAGAGAGAGAGAGAGAGAGAGTATTGATAATTCGACCTGTTTGTTGCTGCTGCTCCTGCCACAACCGCTGCTGACCCATTTT
>NC_087178.1:6612500-6630000 GCF_035594125.1 Scylla paramamosain
TTCAGTAACGTAAAGTTGAGATTGCTACTTGAGTTACTCACATACCCTGTCCACTGAACCCTTTTGACTGAACCATAGAGAACTATATTCAGAAACACTTCCCCCTCTCACCATGGCTATTTTCTAAGGCTACACAGATTAACAGCCGGGTTAACAAGACTTTTTCTCATGTTAATGATGTAGGTATCTTGTTAATATGCCACTGTAAACGTAAAAAACAGCCTTATGCCGTGTAACTTTAACTAGAGCCTTTTGAATGTAGTGAAAGTGTGGCGCAGAAGTGTTTCTCACGTGTTTTTCCCTCCGTCAGGATAAGAAAGGTTCGTCATCTGGTGGCAGCGTGCCCGAGTATGCTGACGTGGTGGTGGTGGGCGGCGGGTCTCTGGGGTGCAACACCCTGTACCATCTGGCGAAGCTCGGAGCCACCAATACTGTGTTGCTGGAAGCCCATAAACTCACGGCAGGTGTGTGTGTGTGTGTGTGTGTGTGTGTGTATGAGTGCGTGCTTGTGTGAGTAGGTATAGGGAGTAAAGCTTGCGTTGTCCCATTTTTTTTTTCTTCCCCCAAACCTGTTCCCTGTTTTAGTCTGGAATGCATAAGGAAACTCACAGCACTTCCTCCCCTCCAACTCAACTCACGCCCCTGAGTTACGCGTTGCAGAGTTGCATCACGTGGTGTTACTTTAGCCGAATTATGCATTGTGAGCCCCCGTGTTGTGCTGCATACACTTGCGTTGCGTTATGGACCCACCGCCGCGAGGGAGGCATCATGGCATTCCCTCTTAGGCACCACCTGGCACACCGCGGGGCTGCTATGGCGTCTGCGGCCTAATGACACGGAGATCGCCCTCATCAACACCACGCGAGAGATGCTGTGTCGCCTGGAGGAGGAGACGGGCATCAACCCAGGATGGATCAACAATGGAGGGCTCTTCATAGCTTCCAGCGAGGTAAAGGACGCCACAAATTCTACTAACCAATTCCATTAACCTCCGTATTCTTAAACGTCTCAGCGTCCTCTCTCATGAACAGGTTTCAGTGGAAGTTACTGCGAGTTTCCTAGTCTTTCCACAATTCTAGTGATACAGCATAACCAAGACCAATAATTTTGAACCGCCCTAAGCTCTCGCATTATTTCTACTAAAACCTGGTGAAAAATTATATGGATAAGACCTTGGAACGTTTGAGAATGTGGTACAAGATGTGATATTGCGAGTTTCTTACATTTTTTTTTTTTTTTTATGATTTTAGTGATGTAACTTAACCAAGGCCGGTCTTTTGAGGTGCTCTGAGCTCCCGAATGATCGCCACTGAGTCTGGTAAAAAATTATTGGGCTAAGACGCTGAAAGGTTTGAGAATGTGGTACATCTTGTGTTATGGAAAGGTGAGGAAGGGAAGGGATGAATGTGTGTGAATCATGTAGTTGAGTAGATCAGTTAATAAACATTAAGTAATACATATAGAAAGGAAGTGAGTAAGTAAATCGCCACGAACGTCAATAACTGCATACGAAAAAAAAAGAGTAGTGAATTGCTTAATATATCAACAATTGGCATAAAAAAAATTCATACGTATGCAAGGAAATACAGAAATGGGGAAAAAAACAAATATATATAAATATAACTGATTTTAACCCAATACGTTTGAACTTACAATATATAAAAATATATAAATAAAGACAAAACGTACGCTCAGGAAATCCGCTTGTGACAGAGGGAGTTGTGCAAGCAGTAACGTAACCTGTCACTATCAAGGTAAAACTGTACGGGCACAAAACTCACCGGTAGGAATACAATGAGCAATCTGAACACGATGAAAGGTTGAGAGAGAGAGAGAGAGAGAGAGAGAGAGAGAGAGAGAGAGAGAGAGAGAGAGAGAGAGAGGGAGGGGGGGCATATTTTCAAACGTTTCGAATCCTGTTATCGTTTGGGTGTTTTTCAGTTTTGTGGTGGTGTAAAGTTTGGGAAGGATTTACTTCATCAATGTGAGACAGAGAGAGAGAGAGAGAGAGAGAGAGAGAGAGAGAGAGAGAGAGAGAGAGAGAGAGAGAGAGAGAGAGAGAGAGAGAGACCTAAGAACCCAAGCAACCACCCAAATGACAATGAAAAATAGCCCTTAGAAATGAACAGAGCATCTCAAAATACAAGTCCTTCGTTCCATCTCGTAAGTTCTCGCGTTCCATAAAAAAAAAAGCACGATTTTTTATAATTATATTTATTTATTTATCGATTTTATTTATTTATCTATTTTATTTTATTTTATTTTTTGTAAGATATTTATTTATTTATTTATTTTTTTTTTTTTTTTTTGTGTGTGTGTGAGTAATATTTTTCTTTGGGGCACATTGTAGAAGAGGCTGAAGGAGTACCAGCGGCTGCAGACGGTGGGGCGCGTGAACGGGTGTGGAGAGTTACATCCTGGGGCCTACAGAGACCCGAGACCTGTACCCACTCATGAACGTGAAAGATATTACGGGCACTCTCTACTGCCCTGGTGACGGTAAGCATGAGAGAGAGAGAGAGAGAGAGAGAGAGAGAGAGAGAGAGAGAGAGAGAGAGAGAGAGAGAGAGAGAGAGAGAGAGAGAGAGAGAGAGAGATACACGTCAAAGGCACCTCTAGCCAAGGACAGGTGCCATGAAAAAGATCACTTGTTGCTTTGGCTAAAAAATATAGGTATTGTTATTGGTAGGGGTAGAGGTAGGCTGCTTTAAGTAGGAACGCTTTACACCTCAGTACTGCTAAAATAGTTCGCAGTTTCCTCTTTTTTCTTCTTTCTTTATACCAAGAAAAAGTTTTCCTACTAATACACGACAGTAACATCGGCCATTTCCGTTTTCTATTCGTTTGTAGCTCTCCGCTGTTTACATGGGAAAATTTTACACGCAGGAAAATATACAAACACAATGATGTCACAATGGTAGCCAGTTTCTTCATTTAGGATATGCTTTTACTTTATGTGAGCTAAAAATTGCTAAGCCTGATTCATGTGTTTATGAGTCATCTTTGTGTCGCGTCTACGTGTGGGAGTTAGTGATTGGCAAAACAATACAAGCTGAATGTTCTAGAAGTTGTACACCCTGATTCATGCATTAAGGTTACGCGTCATCATTGTATTTAGTCTACATATGGGAGTGAGTGAATTGCAAAGTTGAATGTGCTAGACCTCAGTCATAGCACAATGGGAAAGATAACAGGGAGAAAGGCAAAGAGAAAACGTACGCAAGAGATGGATGATCAGTGTTCAGAGGAGGTGCGCATGATGAGCTCAACTGGTAATATAGGGGAGGGATGCCTGAAGCCCATATTTAGGCTCTCACAGTGATTATTTTCGAAGGCCACAGGAATGACAGTGACTATTTTCAAAGCCCACATCAATAATAAGTTAGAATCCTCACCGGTCAGCTTTTACTACGGGTGGTTCAGAAATAGCAGCAGAATACCTAAGTGTTAGATTATTACGAGCAGAAAACACTCCAAAATCCCAATTCTTTTCACTAGAACCTCTTCAGATTACTCAAAATAGACGCCTCAATGTTTCAGATTATGGTAATTACTTGGGACCATATTTTGAAAGACTTCCGAGCCGTGACTCCACTACATTCAATAAACTTTAGTTTAAGTTACACGGGTAAAACTTTAAGGGGGTTTTTATATGGTTCTGGTGCAAAATTAACAAGATTTTAACGTTTATTAACAGAAGAAACATTCTTGAGGACCAGGCTAATCATCTTTATGGCCTTTGAAAAATAGTCGTGATGAGAGAGCAGTGTTTCAGAATACAGGGCTTCCTCCCACAGGCACAATGGATCCTGCAGGGCTGTGCCAAGCCCTGACAAGATGGGCCACGCAGGCGGGGGCGCGGGTTTTCGAGGAATGCCCTGTCACGGAGATCAGAACCCAGGAGACACTGCTTGGTGGGCGGCGCGTGACAGAGGTGCACACTCCACGCGGTATCATCAAGACCAACGCTGTTGTCAACGCTACAGGTAACACACATGGTTTTGACTGTGGTAACTGCTAACTCTTCCACACAACGGCCATCGCTAACTTTCTGGTCCCCTGGCGTGTTACAGGTTGCTGGGCGAACGACATAGCAGGACTGGTGGGCGTGGAGGTGCCCCTGACGCCCATGAAACACGCTTATGTGGTCACGGAAAAGATACCAGGTATTGAAAACATGCCAAACGTTCGTGATCATGACGCGTCGGTGTATCTCCGTCTGCAGGGTGACGCGCTGTCTGTCGGCGGCTACGAGGTCAACCCGATCTTCCTAGACAGGGTGAGAGAGAGAGAGAGAGAGAGAGAGAGAGAGAGAGAGAGAGAGAGAGAGAGAGAGAGAGAGAGAGAGAGAGAGAGAGAGAGAGAGAGATCGTTCTTTCATTTGGACTATTTTCAAAGGCCACAGAGGCGATAGCTCAGATTCTAATGTTTTTCTTTTTTTTTTCTGTTTTTCTTCCTCTTGATCATGATGTATCCCAATGAAACTTCAATTAAAGTAATGAAAACATCCTTAACTGAAAATCCCCGTATACCTTCCACTAAAGTCTGTCATACAAGTCAACTAGATAGGATTTTAACAAACCACGCACTCAGTTTTAAAGGAAATACTTCACTCATATGTAGTTTCCTCCTCTATTAACCTTTGCCATAATCTCAGTGACCTTCTACTGAATCTACTCCCTTCACGCGAAACAGCTCGACAAGGACTTCTCATTTGGTCTCTACGAGTTGGACTGGGATGTATTTGGTGCTCACATCGAAGGAGCCATCAACCGTGTCCCAGTGCTCGAGAGCACGGGTATCAAGTCGACGGTCTGTGGTCCCGAGTCCTTCACGCCTGACCACAAACCTGTCATGGGTCAGTAAAGGCGAGGGTTGGCGTTGCTTTATAAAGAGGGTAGCGGATGGAGGGCGGAAAAGAGAGACATGGAACGGATGGGAGATAAGTGATAGTAAAAGGAGGAAAAGGAAAGATTTAGAAGAGAGAGAGAGAGAGAGAGAGAGAGAGAGAGAGAGAGAGAGAGAGAGAGAGAGAGAGAGAGAGAGAGAGAGAGAGAGAGAGAGAGTTTTGAATACAAATGTTAGCCACAGCTGTGTGTGTGTGTGGGGAGAGAGAGAGAGAGAGAGAGAGAGAGAGAGAGAGAGAGAGAGAGAGAGAGAGAGAGAGAGAGAGAGAGAGAGAGAGAGAGACTAGACAAAACAAATTCAAAACCCTTTGAGAGAGAGCCATGACCAGACACCAACCACCACAACCACCCCATAACACCACGGTAACCTTTCCTTCCGCCCCACTACAGGAGAAGACCCGAATGTGGAGGGGTTCTTCCACTGCGCCGGGTTCAACAGCAGCGGCATGATGCTTGGGGGAGGATGCGGAGACCAGATGGCGCGCTGGGTGCTGCACGGGCGACCGGATCTTGATATGTTCGGTTATGACATCCGCCGCTACCATCCACCACTCAACAACAACAAGGCTTGGGTCGCGGCGAGGTCCCATGAATCTTATGCCAAGAATTACAGCATTGTCTTTCCCCATGATGAGCCTCTGGCAGGACGAGGCCAGCGCAAGTCGGCTGTTCATCAGGTGCGCAGGGAAAACATTAAATAAATGTATTGTTGGTAGAACATGGAGTACGGTGTCCATGTTATTAATTCATTTTAATTCCTACGTAAAAGTGAGCTGGGAAGGTAAGAAATATGTCGAGAGAACATGAGCATGGTGCCGTGTTCATTTATTTTCATTCGGTGTTATTTATTTATTTTCATTCAGCTGGGCATCAGGTGCGCAGAGAAAACATTTAGATAAGACATGGTATAAAGTGCCATGCTAATAATATATTTAAATTCGTACGTAAGGAAATAACAAAAAAGTACTGCACCATACTTCAGTACCATATGTGTACTGGTTTCACACCCTGCTGGTATGTGCTATTAGGTAATGTGATGTACAACTTTATACTTCACTGGTTCAGGGTGATTAATCTGCATCACAGGTGTTCCTAGTTAAATGACTACTACCAAAGTATCGCGTCCTAAATAATCCAATGAATATACACTTTGGGATCCATACATTCCTTTCCATGTGGAGACGAAGAGCAACCTTCCCTCAACCCAACATGGTCACTTGTACAAACACACATAATCTCCAGGACTTTGATTTTTTTTAATGTTTTCTTTATGTAGGAGGGGCACTGGGCTAGGGCTAAAAAGGCTCACTGAGATGCCAGTCTCTAAAGGAAGTTCAGTTAGACATAAGCATAGCACTAATGCATACTTAACATAATATCTATATCAGGTAACGTATCAGGAAATAACAGGCATTTTCGAGGCAACGAAATTCTTCTGCTCTCCTGTTAACACATTCATCTTCACCCTCAGGAGCTGGAGAATGCAGGCTGTGTTTTCCAGGAGCGCCACGGCTGGGAGCGGCCGGGCTGGTTTGCCTCCTCCCCAATGCCTGTACTTCCCTATGACTGGTATGGAGCCTATGAGACAACGCCGCCCCATGCAGAGGACCCATACAAAGCTCTCCTCTTCAATGACTATACTTTTGACTTCCCCTCTCACCACTCTCAGGTAGGTCCTCTTGGGGTTCTGTTGGCTCCCTCTCTCATGTGAAACTGTGAAAACTGACCATTTTGAATTGAGCATTTAAGCATTGTCCTTTCTGGGGATTTCCCTGCTTGCGGTGCTGCCAAACCTTGTACTGGGCCAATTATCAGATTAGATCCTGTGTGGTTGATAACCACTCCTCACACACCTCTCTCTCTCTCTCTCTCTCTCTGCATTTACAATCTACATTTCATGCAAATTAATTTCTATCAGAGATCTACACCTGTCTATGAATCATTATAATTTAAGAAAAATTTGCCAGTCAGTCAAGCTGCCCTCCCCCTCTCTCTCCCCAGTGTGAATTTTGTTTAAATGTGATAGGTTTCCTTTTAGATATAATTTCCTTAAACTTTAATGTTATATTCTTATTTTTTAATTACGACTTTTTTCCACACCACCATCGAGGTAAAAGTCAAGGCACATTGGTGGCTTTCGCTGTTCAGGCAACAGCTCTTGAGGGGTCAAGTAATGACCCCTTATTAGCCTTACCTTCCCCCCAAAAAATACTTATTTACTGAGTAAACAAGCTCTTTTTCTTGGCTGTGGAGGTGACAAGAACAAGCAGGAGAGATAGCTTCCATCCTGGCTGGCAGCACAAGAGGAAGTCACTAAGGATTAACACAGTCACTCTGACCGTTTGACCATACTGGTCACCCATGGAAACGTGACAATGCCTGGAGGAAATGCTGCCAAGTATTGTGGTGTTTGCAAAAAAAACAATTCAAGTATCACTAAAAAAGCATATATTACACTAATTTGTCTTTTTAGAGCATCAGTGTATATATACTACAACACCATTTACTTATGAGGTTGGAAGTACCTGACATGAGGTATGTCTTATGAATCCCCAGAAAGGACAACACCTAAATGCTCAATTCAAAATGGACCAGATCAGTGAGAATGACACCAACAGTTTTCTTTGCTGTCTTTTGATCAAGTACTTGTCTCTTTCACAGACTTAAATAGATTTCCATTCTTTTCCACTTTATGCTTTCCCTCATTTTAAGATAGCAACAGGAGTCTGTTATTAACTTTTTCTTTGTACCCTTCCACACTAAGTTGTTCACAGTAGACTTAAAGAATATTAAGGCCACTTACTCACTTGTCCACAGATTCAGCAGGAGTGTCTGGGAATCTTGTTTACTTTCCTCCCTGCAGTCTCTCAAAGTCAGTCATTCATTGTAGACTTCAAGGATATTAAGGTCACATATTTGCCCACAGATTCATCAGGAGTGTCTTGCATGTCGGGAACGTGTAGCTATCTTCGACATGTCCTATTTTGGAAAGTACTTCCTGACAGGACCTGATGCTCAGAAAGCTGCAGACTGGATCTTTTCTGCCAACATGGCCCGACAACCTGGAGCCACCATATACACCTGTATGCTCAATGCCAAGGGTGGTGTGGAGGCTGATCTTACTGTAGTGAGTATTGGTACATCATCCTCTTTTCTTCCTCTAATTTGTTACCTATGTTTCTCCTGTTTCTCCAGTCCATGTACTCATCACTGTTACTTCTTGTTCTCTTTCTTTCCTCACCACTCATTACTTCTTGTTCTTTTTTTCCTCACCACTCATTACTTCTTGTTCTCTTCTTTTCTTTTGATGTCCTCCCATTTCTTTACTTCTCTGCTCACTTTTCATTTTCATCATTGGTGGAAACTGAAGAGATACTTCATTGGAACTTTTCAGAGTATATCTAGAAAGATACTCTCATATAGTTGAGGAATGAAGGAATATTTTAGAACAGGTGTGTTGCTGTAATCACTGGTGTTTCGAAACTAAAGGGATACTTCACAAGAACTTTTCAGAGTGCATCTAGGTAGAAAGGACATTCTCATATAGATAAAGAATGAAGTGATATTATAGTACAGGTATGTTGCTATTCCCTCTGTCACTATTGTCCTCCTTCCGGCAGAGTGTGTGTGAAGGGGGCAGTGGGTCTGCATGTGATCCTGCCTTTGAGGGTCGTGGGTTTTACCTCGCGGCAGGTGGAGCGGCAGCACTGCAGAACCTTGCACACGTCACGAAGGAGATCCGGAAGAATAAATGGAACGTCTCCCTCCTGGATCACACAGATGACATGTCACTGCTGTCCGTGCAGGGCCGCCACAGCCGCACCATCCTGCAGGAGCTGACGCCAGATGACCTTGGAAATGACTCTTTCCCCTTTTCCTCACACAAGGTTATCACCGTTGCTGGCCACACCGTCCGTGCCCTCAGAGTCTCCTTTGTTGGGGAACTTGGTGAGTGAGTGAGTGAGTGAGTGAGTGAGTGAGTGAGTGAGTGAGTGAGTGTGTGTGTGTGTGTGTGTGTGTGTGTGTGTGTGTGTGTGTGTGTGTGTGTGTGTGTGTGTGTGTGTGTGTGTGTGTGTGTGTGTGTGTGTGTGTGTGTGTGTGTGTGTGTGTGTGTGTGTGTGTGTGTGTGTAGAGATTTAGCAAAGTAAATAATACTGCAGCTGACATCACAAACTCCTATTTCTACAGGCTGGGAGTTGCATGTGCCAAATGAGTCAGCGGCAGCTGTGTACCATGCTGTGATGGAAGCGGGCAAACCGTGGGGCATCACTAATGCTGGCTACCGTGCCATTGACTCTCTGTCATGTGAGAAAGGTTACCGGCACTGGCATGGTGATGTCCGTCCTGATGACACACCCCTGGAGGCTGGCCTTGCCTTTACCTGCAAACTGAAGACTGACACCAACTTCTTGGGACGAGTTGCTGTGGAACGTCAGAAGGCCGAGGGTATTAAGAGGAAGCTGGTGACGCTGACACTGCAAGATAGCACACAGCCTCTGTGGGGGCTGGAGGCCATTGTGCGTGATGGCCAGATTGTGGGCTATGCGCGGCGGGCAGAGTATGCCTTCGCACTGGGGCGTGCCATTGCATATGGGTACGTGAATCGGCCTGAGGGAGGTGCTGTCAATAAGGAGTTCCTGAGCACTGGCAGGTGGCACCTTGAGTCCATGGGTGTAAGTCTCCCTGCCACAGTACACCTCCGCCCACCCTTTGACCCCAAGAATCTACGGTTGAAGGGTGACTATGAATATGTGATAGAAACAGAAAGAAGCAGTGCTCTGGTAAGCTAAAAATATGGCATCAGTACAATGTTAGGTACAATGTTAGGACTGCTACGGATGCTGAGTACCATAGTGACTGGATGGCCACAGTCTCTTGAAACAATATGGTCACTCATGGCAGAATGCAATGGACATTTAAGCCAATTTTCATTGTGATACCAGACTGAATTTAAAATAATGTTATGTAATATCTTTCATAAAACAAATGCATGCCTATTTCTATATAACCATAAGCTATTATCAAATGCAAGTGTCTTGTTGTTCAAAGGCTACTTTGAAATGCCACAGCACAACATAACCATTGTTAAGCAAGTCTTTTGCCCACTTGTTGGACATCAAGTTTAGATGGCAGCTTGTCTGCTTAATTATATGATCAAAAGTGTCGTGAGCAGTTTCCTTGTATGAGCAGGGAAAAAACCAAGTTTCCTTGTGGCCAAGAGCAACAGCACTGGCTGGATGAAGTCCTCCAGCCCATTATGTGATATTCAGTCTCTTGTTGGAGTTAGCAAACTGGAATTGGAATTACTGCCTCAGGAGGATGCTGGAGACTGACAGTTGGGATGTCTTAACTGTGAGGTTATCCTCCAGCAACCAAGTTGTTATGTAACTGTAGAATCTATTATAGAAATTGTTGTCTTGGAAATTATTTATTAATCATCGTAATAAGCTTAGCTACAGAGAGAGAGAGAGAGAGAGAGAGAGAGAGAGAGAGAGAGAGAGAGAGAGAGAGAGAGAGAGAGAGAGAGAGAGAGAGAGAGAGAGAGAGAGAGAGAGAGAGAGAGAGAGAGAGAGAGAGAGAGAGAGAGAGAGAGAGAGAGAGAGAGAGAGAGAGAGAGAGAGAGAGAGAGAGAGAGAGAGAGAGAGAGAGAGAGAGAGAGAGAGAGAGAGAGAGAGAGAGAGAGAGAGAGGTTTTTTTTGTGGAAAATGAGCACTGTATAAGTCACAATAAGTAAGGGACAGGCTGGCAGGTGATGGATGAGTACAACAGGCTCAGCACCTGCACAGTTGAGTGTTAATACAATACAAAGCTTTAAGGAAAAATTACATGAATTTATGGTTTTCTATGGAAAATTGTTTTGTAACCAGGAGCTTCTTTGTGTAGGCTTACAAGCTTTTAATAAGCTATGTATTTTTTTTATAATTTTTATCAGCAATCCATCTGGATATTATTTAATGATTAATCAAAATAGGTGTGAATCTGGAGACAAAATATTAGTTTTTCACCCAATGTTTCTGTCAGTTATAATGTAACATGTCAATGGTGACTACCTGCTATATACAGGTAGGTAGTGGTGATGTGATATTTTGTTTAGGAGCCCAGGGGGCAAAGGAGCTATCCTCTATACATTCCTAACTACAGAACACTGAAGTTAGCAGCTTGAAATGTCTCTTTCTTCTGTTGTCCTGGTCTTGCATTCTCCTGTTCATGATGTACCCTACTTGTTTCCATAATAAAATATTACTGCAAGCATTTGAGAATTCAATATTATTCTTACTCTGAAATTATTCTCATGTTGTGAGAATAAACAAAGGTTTGCTCGGCTAAACAAACTATGTGGTAGGGTCATGTGAATGCTGTCACCAGGAGGCAACCATAGTGTAATGGTTAGCAATTTCTGGGTTTGATCCCCAGGCAGTGCCTAACTTTTTCTGGTAAACCTCCAACTCTTAACAGGTCATCACAGCATGGAATGTTATTATGTACCTGACTGAACATAGCATATACTCTTCTGATGCACATATTGCACTATATGCAAAACAAAAGCATGCAAAATATACCCTATACACAGCAGGAGGATCCATCCAAACAGCTGGCATTATTTGCCACTGGCTGGGAAAACCACAAATTGACAAGGAAGAGTATGGCTTGATGCACTGCCTCAACGTCATAAAACAACTGTGGAGTTAAAAGACCCAATCAAAAAATGACAAAATGGCAGAACTTATACAGTTATTGCTCTAAACAAGCTGATTCATGCTGAAAATGCAAAATTCTCATGCAAAAGTTTTCAGCAGTTGAAGTTAAAAGCTTGAGAGGAGGAGGAGGAGAAGGAGGAGGAATAAAAATACAATCTGCCATGTGCTTACCGGCTTGAGTATTGACAGCAAGGCAGACAATAAGTCTCTCCTCAGTGGCTCCTTTACTGATGCAGCAGCATGCCTCAAGCTGCTGTGCTGACTGCCACAGTTGTGTTCTTCCTCCACTGCTGATTCACAATTTGTTCATCATCTAATTCATTCATTCACTCCTTCATGAGGAAAAACAAAGTATTACTTACTACAAAAATTTTTTTTTTAATCTTTTGTTCAAAATCTTGTTACATGGTATAATGGTAAGAAGTATCCAGTAATAAACTCACATTACACTCAGTTTAGTCCTTGTGAATATCATTTAATCAACTAACACAAAGGCCACATTTACAAGGACTTTTCTTTTACAGAAAATGGAAAAAAATAATACATATTGGCAATATATTTTCATCACAGTATTGGCTTTTACATCCAATAATGATTCATATACACCACACACCATCTCATTCTCAACTCTACAAATTTAGTTCATCCAATAGAAAATATACTTACTGCTCATTACAAGCAACTGAAACTGAGGCACGAAAGGCAAAACCATTAACCACGAGAAATGCTATGAAGGTTTGTCTTCCAAATTCCTAAGGAGATTCCCTGCCTGAGATGCTCCTCCCCTGCCCCTGATCACCTCCTGGGTCAGTGTCTGTCCAGGCACCTTAACGTTCCTCCCTGTGGAGAAGGATTAAAATGAAGAATGATCAAAGAAAACTTAATCAACACTCATAAAATAACAGCCTATAACTACAACCCTGAATTTGCATGCTTATTAAACAACAGATCAATACAAAATCTATCATATACCAGGCAGACGTTCCTCAAAACCTCACAGTGGAACTGAAGAAAAGAACTGCAATGACATTGAATGCATACTGTTAGTCTGGCGGACGGCAGATGAAGAACAGGAAGTAGATGGGAAAAGTGAATCATCATCATCTTCCGCTTCTTCCATCCTGTTGCAGGACTGGAAATGGAACTGGAGATCCTCAGGGTTGTTCAAAATCTCCTTATACAATTTGCTCTTCTGCTTCTTATTACTGTAGAATGGAGTTTAGATTGTTACAAAGACAGGAATAGTACATCAATACTGAAACCTGCCATCCTGATTTTTACACATTTTCCTCTATTGTATGCTTACAAATTACAATTCAAAAGAGTACATGTACATACAGATGGAAGCAGCTTACCATTCTTTGGACTTGTTACTGCTGGACACTACTGCAGTAGCTGTTTCTTCATTCATTCTCCTTGGTCTTCTAGAGCCTTGGTTTAATTCCAGCTGTTGACTGTCCTCCAACTCTGCACAATCTGATGCATGCATCTGAAAAGGAAAGGAGAAACATTTAAAACTGTATGAAATACTTAGGCACTTTTATACCTAGGATTTGAACCAAGTTAATGCTGTCCTTTCTTAACATCTATTTCTACCTCTTTGGGGATGCCACCTCAGCTTCATGGCCACTTACCAACAATTGAGAAGATTGTTATTAGTATTTGTGTGGGGAGTCCAGGGAATATTGCTTTTCCATTTTTTTTACAAATTAAATTAGCAAACCACTTCAGTAGTTTTCTGTTGTTCTCTAGGATTCTGATGGTTGGAAAATGCAACAATGATTGATAAGAGAAAGAAGACCCTCATCAAGATAAGAAATCAAGATAAGAAACCACCATTGACTTGAACTACACACACACACACATACATACAAACCTCATCTCCCACAGAGGGAGTCACACTACATACCCACACATACCTCAATCTCCTGCAGAGGGTAGAGTCTTTGGCATATGGGACAGGGGATCTTTTCTCCCTCTTGCTCCTCTTCTTGGTCTCGTCTTTGCTCAGTATTCCATTCACTTGGATCCTAAAAAGGCATTTTACTTATTCATTTATCATGTACATGAAATCAGCACAAAAAAAAATAAATAAAAGATGTATAAGTTTAGTTCACTCCCACAAATTTTGATCTTTGTCTTATATAATGCACTGAGATGACATCAGTATTGTGCAATGCTTTTTTTTTTTTTATAGTTTGTTACCAAACTATATAGTTACCTCAAAGGAAGGAGTGAGGTCCGAAGAGTCTGGTGATAGCTGGTTGGTCTGTTCGGGAACTCTGTCTGTAGTAGAGGTTTCTGAGGGAGGTGAAGCACAATTAACACCACAAACATAAATCATTATAAACATTCTATATTCTGTCCAGTTGCTCATAAGCAAACAAACATTCCAATCACAAACATTGCTACTAATACTACTTACACATTCATGTGGGATTCTTTCCATTTCTCCCAGAAGAGCGGAACTAACCTGTGTTAGGGGTGTGAATCTTCCTTATTTTGGTTGGAAATGAGCCTGTGGATTCTGACATAGGCCTCCGGGTGCCCTGACGAACTACCCTTCTGATGGCAGGGCGTGCAAGCTTGGGGCGGGGTTGCTCATCTTCAATGATGCACAGCTCTGAGGGAGGGTCAGTAGGGGAGGCTGCCACATCCCTGTGCATCTCAGGGGAGAGACACAGGTTTGAATTTGACTTTGCAGCACCAGATTCCAAAAGGCACTCATTGTCACTGCCTTCAGAACCCAAGTCCAGCAAGACAGTCTTCCTACATTGCTGAGACTGGCTCTCTGCCTTATTCTTTGGTTCTGGCACTGTGCCTCCAGCCTTCAGAGGGCATGGCAGAGGGGTGTTCTGAGATGATGAAGGCAAGGGTGGGCTGATGCGGCCAGTCTCCAAATCAGAATCCGAGTCACTGGTCACTTCTGGAAGTGGGATGATGGCAGATTTCTTGCCCCTCCGAAGGCCAAGCGTCCTGCCGTTGCCCAATCTATGCCCTCTACTTGTTTCTTCGGTTTTGCTGGGGCCTGGTACAGGATCCAATGCCTCCCGGGAGAACTTTGCTGCCTGACGGGTGCTTCGCTTAGATTCTTCCCTCTGCATCTCTTCCTCCAGTTGCTTACGCTGTGCTATCCGCCGGAATGCTGGCCTGGTGCGCTCCAGGGAATAATGCTTTAGCCGCCAGTCAACAGTCACAGGCTGTGGCATGGGAAGGGGTGGGAGAGTGCGCTGATGTTGTTGCAAACAAACCTTCATATCATTCATTAAAGCAAGGATTCTGCTCCTGCACTGCTGTCGAGACTCATTAGGGCCCTGATAATAGCATTTATCAACTGCCTCTGAAGGGAAGGGTCGTTTTCGCTCAAGGATCACTTCATGGACTGGTTTGGGGTTGAAGACATTGATACTGCGCAGTATGGCAGTACGCAGGGTGATCTTATCATCCGGGTCAGACTCTGGTAAACCATCTGGAGAATTTTCTGGCTCCTCAACCTCCTTGTCTGATGTGGTAGTGGTGATGGTTGTTGAGGTAGCAGCAGCAGCATCACTTGCAGTGGTAGTGGTGGTGGTATTCGTATTGGTATTGGTATTGGTATTGGTAGTGGTAATGGTACTGGTGGTGATGGTGGTGGTGGAAGGAAAGGGCTTGGTGATAGATGCTCCCAAAGATGAACTGACAGATGATGTACAATTCCTGGAAACGTTGGAATCCTCCACAAAATATGAAGCTATGTTCCTCCTGATAGAGGATGTCATTGAGTTCTGTGAGAAGTTGGTAGTGCCTGACTTCTTTACTGAGGTATGAGCACTGGCATTTTTTGAAGGAGAAGGAGTGACTGAAGTAGACAAATTACAAGAGGAGGAAGAGTTTGAGTTATAGATGACCGTCTCTTCAGAGAAATTAGGTGAATTCGTAAGGGATGAAATGGAACTCTTTCGTGGGGAAGATTTTTTAGTTAGAGAGGAACTGTGAAGAGAAGTAATCTTTGTATGAGAGAGAGTAAGATTGTTTGTAGTTGGTGTATAACTCCTAGGTGATGTATGCTCTTTCTCAGAGAATGAGATGGTATTCTTCCTTGGGGAAATGGTCTGACTGAGGGGAACCAGAATTACACGAGGGTTCGGAAGTCTTTCCTCTTGTACCTTTTGGGATTTATGTGGTGGTGACACCGTGCTTGGGTCACTATCATCATCCGACATCACTGTGGAGGTGATGGTGTTAGTGGAGGTCGTTCTGCTCTTGCCAATGAGGGGGGAAATTATCACTGGGGAAGGGCATGGCTGGCTAGAAGGAGTGGGAGTGATTTCTTCAACACTTTCAAGGCTCTTTCTCTTGCCTATCTTAAGGGGTTCCATTTCTCTGCTGGGGGATTCATTACTGGTCTTGATAACCTGACACTCAGGATCATCCACCTCCTCTTGTGGCAGAAGGACAAGATCTTCATCCTCGTCCTCGGCCTGTTTGTGCAGTCTGGCTACGTGGTCACTTGTGGACTTGTTGACTGATGCTACACTTGACCTAGGAGTTGCTGAAGGACCTGGTTCAGCCTTTTGTCGTATGTGTCGAGCTGCTGATCTGCTTACTACAACTGCCTCTTCTACATCCATCTCCACCCTCCTACACCTGCTGCTGCTACCACCACTTTCCTGTACACCAAGGAAGAACTGTCATCTATATTTTCTGTTTATATTTTAATATATATTTTCATACATCTTTATACATATTGCTTTTAATTTCTCATTTTAACTTGCAAAAAACTGCATTCATTACTCAAGTATATTTAATTTCCCTTTTATCCCTTTCTCTTCCTATCCTTAGAATTCCATTCCTTCAAGCACTCTAGTGTACACTGCCTAAACTTTCATGCTCTTCCCATTCCTTTCTATCCATTCTCTTTTCCTTCATCACCTTTTGCATGGAGGATTTACTGAGAGTCTCAGCCATTATCCTCTGCTCCTTCCTTTGGAGGATTTGCCTTTCTTCCTCTTCCAGGCGTGCTGATTCACGTGATTCTTCCAGGAACTGCAGCAGCTGAGCCTTTGTCTCCTGGCTGAGGCCATCCTCATACATGCCTGCCTCTGAAGACAGACAACACACCTTTTACTGATACACTTCTCAGTTAATGCATCATGCAACACACCTTGTTAGATTTACTCCACTTGATTCATGTAGTGAAATAATGATCATGTATATATATTTTTTGGAGAATGAAGTGGCTTGAATGTGAATAAATGAAAAAATAACAATCATACCTAGTGATTATCAGCCAGAGATAAGCAAAGGCAAAGAAAAATGGTAAATAAACTGACAAATATGAAGTATCCAGAACCAAAAAATACACCCAGCCACCCGCCTTAAGGAGGTTGTCCAAGGAAGCAAAGCCCTGGTCAGGTCTAGGTTAGGTTAATGCTCTTCAGGGAGGCATCCATGGTTAGGTTAGATTTGGTTAGGCAATGTTTGGTTGAGTTAGTGTCCTTAAGGGGAGGGGTGGTCAAGGGAGAGCAAAGGACCCCCCAGCTAGGTTAGGTTAGGTAACATTAGGTTAGATTAGTGTCATTGAAAGTATGGTCGGGGGGGAGGGGTGGCAAATTAGGTTAGGTAATGTTAGTGTCCTTGAGGGCAAAGCCACCCCCTCCCCCCAAGTTAGGTTTGGTAAAGTAAGGTTAAGCTAGAAATTTCCCCATTTTCTAAATATGGCGTCTCATCCTTAGACTTTCTGAGTGTACAAATTTGGTTTCCCCCACCCTAAAATCCCGCTTTCCCACCAGATCCACAAGCTTTTTGGGGATTGAGGATAAAAGACGCTATGTTGTATTAAACTGCATTTTTACCAGTAAATTATCTTTGTGGGGGTCCAGGTGAGGAACAGCACAATAATTTCCGTGTATCTCC
>NC_087178.1:6635000-6677500 GCF_035594125.1 Scylla paramamosain
TTTGCTATAGTATATGGTAAGGTTTCCTGAACTAGTTAGCAGCTTTGTTTTAGTTTATGATAAAGAACAAATGATGTCTTACCTTCTCAGCCACCAGTCACTGTTTATTACCAAAACATTACTGAAAAATAAATAAATAACAAGTGTATGGGTGTCTGATATATGCAGCATTAGTTCAGTACTGTGTTGGGGTAGTGTGAAAATAACAGCCAACAAATTTCCGGAGTGATCATTTATTTCTGGGTAAATAGAGGTTTATTTTTTATTGTGATAGATTCAGTGGAAGGTTGCTGTGAAATGAATGAACTGAACCTAAACCTAGCCTAACTTGACCTAGTAATGTTATGTCAATATTTTCCGTGTGGTCAGCTTGGGATACGCAACTGTGGCTCTAATATTTGCAACTGTGTGGTTCTCTAATATCTGCAACTGTGGTTCTGAAATGCAACTGTGTGGTTCTGAAGTGCAACTGTGTGGTTCTCTAATATATGCAATTGTGTGGTTCTTTAATATATGCAGCTGTGGGATTCTCTTAATATCTGCAGCTGTGGGGTTCTGAAATGCAACTGCGTGGTTCTGAAGTGCAACTGTGTGTTTCTCTAATATTTGCAACTGTGGTTCTGAAGTGCAACCATGTGGTTCTCTAATATTTGCAACTGTGTGGTTCTCTAATATCTGCCGCTGTGTGGTTCTGAAATGCTTCTATGTGGTTCTCCAATAGGTAAATTTTCACTCTTGCACTAGTCTCTCTTCCATACAAAACTATATTTTATTATATATATATATATATATATATATATATATATATATATATATATATATATATATATATATATATATATATATATATATATATATATATATATATAATTATTACTATTATTATTATTTATTTATTTTTTGCCTGTTTTGAGTGAAAGTTTTGTTTTTTCCTGCAAGTCATTAGTTTTTAGTTTTTACCCCCACCCCACCCCAGTCCCCATCAGAAACAAACGTTTTGCGGTAAAAGCAGAAAGCAAGTTAATACAAAACTGAGATCTACCTGAAAAAAATAGTTTTGCCCTCATAAGTAAGTAGCACATTGTAATAACACTCATAATGTTCCCCATAAGAGGACTAGCTGGTGCTTGCCCGTGGCCGCCATTTGGATGGCACCACCACCACCATCACCATCACCTAACCCAACCTAATGAAACTAACCTAATCTAACCAAACCAACCTAATCTTACCTAACCTAACCAGACTAACCTATCCAAATTAAACTAACCTAATGTAAGTAAACTAACCTAAACTAACCTAACCTAACCAAACAAACATATTGCTAACTACATTAATATTCTATTCTAAAAATGGGTTGAAAAAAGAAGATTGGAGGTAAAATTCATTGGTTTTAGATTAATATGACTGTAGCAGTATTCTAATGAAAATAATGGGATGATACTGAAATAATATTAGCCTTACCATCTGAGAGCTAACTTAGGTTTAGATTTATTAATTTCATTGCTAAGCATTTCATTGTGTAGATCACGATTTAAGAAAGCATCATATTTTTGCTCAGAAATAGTCACTGCCTTGAAATTTGTAGGTCAAGGTCACAAGTATTTCCATAAAACTCAGTAACTGCTATGTAACAACCTCTTCATGGCAGACAGTGAAGGGTATTTAATAATTGAGTCTAATGTCATATATAACTTCTCCCAGTCCACAGTTTGCACTGGGGTCTAAGATATTAAGGATGCATTTACCTGACATTCAAGAATATATTACTATATAAAAATATTAAAAAGGCTTAAGAGTATGCATAAGCAGAACAAATATGTGGCTGTGTGAAAATAATAAATTTCCTTGTTAATTTTGCAGTGAAACCTTATGATTAAATTCCCAATTTAGATGTAGTGAGGCAGCAAGTTGTAACATTGATAGTTCATAATAACTGCAGGTTTATTGACCAAGAGGCAGAATACACGATACTGTGTTTCTGAAGAGATCTTTGATTTATGTTATTGCACATTACACATTAATCCTACGACAATCTGGAAGACGAGGACTGGGATGATCAGGCCATTCCATGTATTTTTCAGGAGTTTGTTTCTCCCCCATAAGCAGTGGGTCACAACTCCCAACTTACACCAGGTACCTAATCACTGCTAGGTGAACAGGGGTTACACAACAAAGGGGTCTGCCCAAAGACCCCTAACCTGACCTGGGAATTGAACCCAGGATCTCCATGTACTGAATAGGGGGTGCTAACTACTGCAGCACCAGGCCATGTAAGTTGTGATACTGTAGTCAAGGCAGACCAAATTCCAGAGTTGTGGCAATCATGTCCTGTATCATAACTGGTAAAATGTTGGACTTGTGTTTACCTTGAGTATCCCTCCAAGGTTAGCATCTGCTGATGTCCTTCCATGGTCAGATTGTTCTGCCTTTTGGTTGGTTTCTCAGTGTTTCAACTTTGTTTAAAGGGAGCATTACATTCACTACATCTTATACAAGTATATAAGTACTAATATTCTCAAACTTCACTGTGTTTAAAGGGAGCATTACATTCACTACATCTTATACAAGTATATAAGTACTAATATTCTCAAACTTCAACAGCAGTGAAGTCACAGTAGCAGAAATATGGATGACTCGCTGGACTTCCTGAAGGATGGCGCCACGCCTCGCACACTCTTGCGCCGCTTCATGGCAGTGGCAGATGTGCAGGAAACTCCGATTCCCTTCAGAACCCGAGGAGCTGGAGCAAAGAATGCCTCCACTCAGGAGACTCAGAGTGGTGCCAAGAAGAGAAGATCCACCAGAATAAGCAAAGGTAAGATCATTGTCAGGAAGCATGTCCAACTTCTCAAATAACTCTCTGACAGTATTTGTAACCTCATTAGTGGTAGTTAAAGGCACCTCCTATTTACTCATTGATATATTTCTTCTACATCATAAAGTAAAAGCAAAGCTGTTGTACTTCCATGCTTAAAAGTAAAGAAAGTGTGTACCTGAACCACTTTATACTGTGATGCAAAGGTACAAATTTATTTAAATGTATGATGTATTCTGATAAACATCCAAGATAGTTTGTTCCTGTCTACTAAATACTTCATTGTTTTTCCAGGAGAGCAAAGCATGTCTCGTGAAGTTCTCCGCCAGCAGGCAAAACAGTCTTCATCTTTTATGGACCAGACCCTTAATGCAAGTGTTATTCAAGGTGCCAATCAAACATATGCCAACATTGTTGCTCAAGATAGTGACTCATCTTCCTCCCTGATCACAAGTTTTGATATGGAGAAAGCAGCAAAATGGCAGAAGAGGAAGAAGAAGAAGTTGGAAGATGCATCAGTTCCAGCTGAAGTGGTGCCCAAACCTCCTGCAAAAAAGAAAAGTAAGAAGAGAGGTCTCCCATCAACTAACACTACTATAGCATCCATAAGTGAGAAAGGAAAGTCTGGGGAGAAGGCTGCTGACACTACCAATATCTTAGCTCAGGAAATCCAGCCTGATGAGCCACAGACTCAAAGTACACACCCCGCTATAGAAGCAAATGCAGCAGGAAACAAGTCAAAGGTCAGCCTACTAAGCACTGCATCACCTGTAGCAGGAGCAGAAAAAATTATATCTGATGTTTCTGCTGATGTTTCCTCTTTAGCTGATGGATCATATTCTTTTATATCAGAAAAGGATGACTCTCATTTAAACATAGAGAAGACCAAGGTTAGGTTTAGCAATCAGATTAAGTCTCGTAAATTAAATCTTCCTTCTATAATTGAACTTTTACCAACAAAACAAAAGTTCACTGATCCACAAACTATTGCAAGTGCTGAAGATGCTTTGGATGCTCCAGACTTGCAGGCTCCTTCCTCTGCAGAATCCCCAGCAGTATCACCTGAAGCCTCACAAGAATTAAATAACAAGACATCCCAGGACATGAGTAATGATTTTATCCCCCCTCCTTTAAGCTTCAGGGATGATGATACCTTTACAACAGACACTTTACGTGAAGCTAATTTCTCAGCTCATGACATGGTTAACAGAATTTCTGCAACATTTATTCACCAAGAAGAACCTGAAGCAAGCCAAGGCCTGCTAAATGTGCAGGAGGAAGATGCACCAATAGATCTTAAAGGTACTCCTGCAGGTCAACTGAAGCCTGTGAGTGAAGTCATCACACCCACACCCATGCTCACAAGATCAGCACAGAGGAAGAGTGTGGGTGAGGTCATACCCACAAGGTCATCACAGAAGAGTGTGGCTGAGGTCACTGCCACCACCACACCCAAAAGGTCAGCACAGAGGAAAATTGTGGGTGAGGTCACTGCCACTATCACACCCACAAGATCATCACAGAAAAATGTGGCTGAGGTCACTGCTACCATCACACCCACAAGATCAGCACAGAGGAAGAGTGTGGGTGAGGTCACTGCAACCACCACACCCACAAGATCTGCACAGAAGAGTGTGGGTGAGGTCACTGCCACCATCACACCCACAAGGTCATCACAGAGGAAGAGTGTGGATGAGGTCACTGCCACCACCACACCAACAAGGTCATCACAGAGGAAGAGTGTGGGTGAGATCACTGCCACCATCACACCAACAAGGTCATCACAGATGAGTGTAGCTGAGGTCACTGCCACTAGCACACCCAAAAGACCATCACAGAGGAAGAGTGTGGGTGAGGTCACAGCCACCACCACACCCACAGTGTCAAGAAGGAGTGTTGGAAAGAATGTAACATCTGTTTTGGTGAGTCCTCAAATTGAAGACACAAGTGGGGCATCATCACATCCTGAGGGAGAAGAGTCTCATGACGCCCAAGAGATTGGTGAATCAGCACAAGGTGTTTCTGGAGGTGATGAGGAAGATGAATTAAAAGATGAGAGTTCTAACAAGAAGAGGAGAATGAGTGGCTCTTTGTCTAAAGGTGCTGCTCAAGATGTCTTGCCAGAGGATGCTATTGAAGAAGCACCACTTTCTGATAGTGAAGATGAATATTACCCGAATTCAGAACCAGTACACCTATCCTTTCATGGCAATGATAGGAGTATGACAACTGCCTCACCAGTAGACGCTCTGAAGGTAAAGACTACACCAACGCCTAAAGTACAACCACCAGTTCCCTTTACTACAGCCAAAGTAAGACAAATGACCATGAAGGAGTTTCTGGAGCAGCTGAAGACAAAACCAGTGCCACCACCAGTCCCTAAACCCAAACCATTGTTGGCCAGTCTTCTTGGAGCCTCATCATCCAGCAAGATCTTAGCTAAGCCTCCACAAAAACGTAAACGCAAAAGAGGTACAAAAACACCAGAGCTGCCAGCTACTCTTCCTCGGTCACTCACCAAGGAACTGTTTACTCATTTCACCAAGTGTCGAGTGACTTCTGCGGCAGTGGAAGAGGTGGTGAAGTGCAGTGAGATATTTTGGTCAAGCTTAACAAAGGACATATTTTCCACGGTTTCTGACACTTCCAACCAAATTGAAGCCAGCGATGTGGAGAAGGTGATGAAGCGGGTTAAGATAATTACCCCAGAACAGACTGTCAATTCACTTGTGGAAGAACTACTGCCTATGGAAATGTGGGATATGTTCATGCCTCTCCCAGATGCTGCCAAAAATCCATTCCCTCCTCTCACTGGCAAGCTCCCTAACCTATATCAACCTGATGACCTGGAGGAGGATGAATCTGCAGTGAAGTAGGATGGACAGTAAAATGCCTTCTTAATATTTGATTCCATTTCTATGAAGTAGGTAAATAGTAGTTGTATAACATATTTTTGAAGTAGATTATAAATATTTTTTATTTTAAGCCAAAGTTGAGAGGAATATTCCTTTAAAGATAGAAAAAAAAATGTTCTTTTTGTTTTTTGTATATTGATCTTTGACATCAATAAAATTTTGTAATCCTACATTTTTTATATGAATCCATTAACAATACTTATTCAACTATATCTGCATTTTGAAGAACAAGTTTTCATCACAGCTCCAAGAAAATTTGCTAATAATGCTTCACTTCACTGCAATTGAGAGTTATGAGACTCCGAATGGTTTCCACCATTTCAGTTTTGTTGTTTAATACGTAGTTAAATAAAAAAAAAAATAGGATTGGAATGATTGTTAGTGAAATATTTAACTTCATTATGGTACTTTTCACGGCTTTAATATGTCTTTGAAGCACATTTTGTCATAATCCTTAAGAAAAAAAATTGTGGCAGCCTGGTGACAGTTCGGCGTAACAGGTGTAAGACCCCCAACGCTGCACATGGTATTGTTTGAATCCGGTCAAGCCTGCAGTCATATAAATTGAACAAGCGCATATTGATTAATCTTGCAGTCACATTTGTATCAATAGTTTCCAGCTACTTAGTATTATTACAAATGTCATTAAGCTGTATCCACTGCACTTACCTATTGGGACCTTTGTGAATGAGCGTGGAAGTCGTAAGTGTAGAACGCAAGTCTGTGTGGTGGCGACGACTTCCCTTCTGCCTTTGGTAGTGTCGTGAGCCCCCACAACACTCCACCACCACAAGGGTTTCATTATGGCCCTATCCTACAGGTCGGCATCTTTTCATTCTCCACCCACACGACTCATTCCTCCACCTTCTCTGCTTCTTATCTTCACGACCTCAGTTTTCATGCTCCACACCGTAAGCGGCATTGGGCAGCCTTGACCAACCTTGCTGCATTGCTGGCAGGGAGAAGGAAAATTCCTCCCGTCAAAAGACATGGGATATGATGGGCCCCTCATTTGAAGGAGTTACATCTCTCTCTCTCTCTCTCTCTCTCTCTCTCTCTCTCTCTCTCTCTCTCGTCCCAGGAGAGCTCCAGGAAGCAGAGTTTGTTAGAGGGGCGCTTAACCAATCCCTCGTCGGTTTGCATGGTTGCCTGTCGTACCAAGCTGTTGTCGCTAACCTTTGTGTCGACGATCCTCGCTAACCTCCATAATTTCCGAGGCAGTATTTCATCAGTAGCAATAACGAGGTCTCCTTCCTTGAGATTCCAACGCGGCGTCAATTCTCGTTTTAGCTAACGAAGCGATGGGACATATTCATGCAGCCATCGTCTCTAGAACAGGTTAGGCAGTTACTGAGCGTGCCTCCACCCCTACGGATGGTGATGCCATTCTTCCTCATTTGAGACTGAGTGTCTTCGACACAGGTTTCAGTATCTCCGTGGCGTAGCAGGTGCGTTTGCATCAATGCCTGTAGATCTCTTGGGTTGTTTGACAATAGAGTGAACGATCTACTTTTTACAATGGCTTCTTGCTCACAGAAAAACATGTGTAACATCTCATCGTCCAGCAGCTGATTGTCTCTTACGCATGTGCATCTTCTCTCACTATTACATGATCGTCTTCAGTTCTTTTTCTATTCCAGCCACTTTTGTCCCGTTGTCTATACGAATAATCTCCGGCAAGCCTCGTCGAGCTCCAAATCTTGTGATTGCTTTTAAGAACGTGTCAGCATCGAGTGATGCCAGCACCTCTAGGAGCGCAACTCGTCTGGTCATGCACGTGGAGGCATTCCCTAAACTTCAATCTGCTTCTTCCCACTTTGATCAAGTCCGCGAAGCAATCCACTCTTACTGACAAGAATAGTGCTCTCACAGGTGTCACTTGGTCCTTAAGTAGGGATGTCTGTTGGTGTAGGTAGTTCAGGTGTCCAGTTGTCGCGACGGCATACCACGCGAGACTTCGTTGACTTGATTCAGAAGCCTGTGACAGTTTGGAATCCAATAACTGTGACGTAACGTGGCTAGAGTGTGCTCCCGTCCCGAGTGACCTGCTAAGTCCTCATGCACCTCTTGCAGAATTAGTTTTGTGATATGATGATTTCTCAGTATAAGGATTGGATATCGACTTGTAGCAGCCAAAGGTGCGTGATCCACCACCTTGTGATGATCTCTCAGTATAAGGATTGGATATCGACTTGTAGCAGCCAAAGGTGCGTGATCCACCCGTCCTCCCACGTGAATTAATCCACCCTCACTAACAAAAGGTTCCAGTCGACAGAACGAGTAGTTTTTCTGCAGTTTCCTTTGACTCTCCTAGATGTTCATATCTTCTTTATACACTGTGATTTGGACAACTCTTAATTAATATCACCATCTTGGCTTGTTTGAGCTCGTGCACCTGAAACCACGACGGCTGTCTTAATATTATGACTTTGCTTCATCCAAAGGTCTCCATTACATGTCCTCTTTATCGTCGCTCAGGCACTCGCCTCAGCTCTCCATACATTGGGGGTTAGTTGTGAACCGTACATACAAATACAATAAGTGTGGGCATGATATGAAAATAATAGAGATGTATTTATTGATTGTAGATCATTTCGCAACACATGAAAACTCCACATAAATTAACAGGATCTTACACAATATACAATAACAATAAACAAAGATATCACACCACTACACGGTCAACACGGGAATACTACGGTATATTCTGAGCCGTCGATCTTGTCCCGTGTTACGGATACAATAAGTAGTCACATACCTAAGTCCCCTTTAGCCAGGAATGGTGAACATATACTTGTATTTACTACATTGCTTGTATGACGGTAAAATTTCGCACATTATAAAGAAAAAGATAAAGAAACCTGAGGAGGACAAAATTGTCTAGCAAGGGAGGGCGCCGCTATCCCGCGCCGCCACACTCCTGCCATCTGTAAACATTCCCCCAAACAATAACTAAGTACAAAAATAACCAATTCCTGCCGTCTGGGAGTGTGACGGGCAATTTATCTTAACTTAAACATGCGTGAGGGCGTGAGGCAGTACGTAGGGCGACAGGAGACGTGCGGCAGCCTTTAGTATCACCAATTAAAAGCAAGAGAAGGGAGTGGAAGAGGCTGCGGAGTGTCCTCGCCTCTGCTCCTTGCTGCAAAAATCGCCCCCAGCCAAACCCTGCTGAGGCTCCCCAGCCCATCCTCCCTGCGGCCTCGGTGTGCATGTGCGGCGCCTTCTGAACTACCACCATGCCCAAGAAGAAGTCAGGTGAGTGGTGTGGGAGGCGTGGAAAGAGTATGTTCCCCTCAGGGCCTCGGTTGTCAAAGATTGTCAGAGAGACGCCAGGCCATCCAGTCAGGAGTGCTGTATTGCTACCTGTCATTTAGCAGGTTTCTGACATGTATACTCCTTCGTGGTCATTTTGTAGCTTGTGGGATTTGTATATTCTTTGTTTTGTTAGGGCTGATAGTTGACAAAGGGAATAATTTCTATCTTGGATTACTAACTGGGATGATTTTGATTCTTTGTATTGAAAGGATTAATATCGTATTGCCTCATCAACTCTTTTAACTCAGGTGTCTTCAGAGTCTTGCATACTCACACAATGTTGCATTTTTTGTGCCATTTTCTTATTTTGGATGCTTCTGTTCGGGAGCGCTATTGTGAATTGTCATTCTTCACCCTTTTGTGTTATGACTTGCCTCCCCCAAACTGATGTACATGTGTTGTATCTTCTGCTAGCATTTTCTACCATATTTCCAAGGCTGATCTTCTAAATTACATGGCTCACCCTCCCAGTTCCCTTGTTCTTAGTCACCTTTTTTTTTTTTTTTTAATATGCAGTGAGTACAGTGGCGGTGATCTTTCATTGTGTTACTAGGGTGTCACCAATCCATAGTGAAGATAAATATCTGCACAAACATCACCTCCTCATTTCTGTTTTCTTCAACACTCTTAATATTATCACCCATACAAGAACAGCACATTCATCTGTGTAATGTCATGTAATATTGTGCACACCTTATCTGTAACTTAATCAACACTAAAGTTTACTCTGTTTTCAGGTGTCACAAACAACAGTACCTTGGCTGCTGACTTCAAGCCAGGTACCGGGGGCTCTCCAGATTCTCCGAACAACCCCAAGAAAAAGAGACGTACCTCTAATCCCCCACCCACAGCCCAGGGCCCTCCGTCCACCCCACCAAGCAATGACTTGGTCCCTCCCCCCCTCTCAGGTGAGGCTTGAGCAGTCTGTTGCAGATGTCTAATCTATAGGTTGTGGCAGGTCTACAGAACATCTGGCCAGAAAATCTTGCCTAGACTTCCAGTCATGGAATAACTTTGGTAAGAAGTTCCCAGCTGGTGAGAAAGTGGGATACCACAGTGTATGCATGGCAAGACATGACTGAATGAAGGCAGAACAGATTTTTTTATTTTATATTACTGACGCAAGCACACAAAGCCAAATTACATTTTATGATACTTGAGCTTAAAGTCAGGCGTTGATTACCGTTGTGGTTATGTTGCTGGAAACCAAGGCTGTGTTTGAGATGACAGAGTGAAAACAAAAGCCATATTGATTAAATTATTATTATTATTATTATTATTAAATTGCCTTTCTTTTTTTATAAAGCAGCATTTCATTCAGTTGAGCTTCCATTCTGTAAGTATTTTTTTGCACTAGTTACTCGTAATGTTTATGTTTTGTTTTGTAATTATCTCAAGCTTAGGATTCTATGAAAGAATTTTATTTTGTTTTGTTATTCTATAAGTTCAACTTCAGTTTATATGTAAGTCTTGCACCATTCTTGAATTGACATGCCAATATACTAGCCCATTGGCTCAAGATACCATTTCAACCTCTGTTACCTGGTACAGGCTACTGCTGCGTCACCAGTCTCATATTTCAGCTCTTCCTGGAGGCACCTATTAAGTCACAGCCATGCAGCATACACATCTTAACTCTTAGCTCTTCATTGATCTGACATTTCTAAACTGATGATTCAGTTTCTAATATTCTCTATCTGGCTTCACACTTCCTTAGACCACAGTCATGTACTACATTCCCTCAGACTCTTGGAGACATAATACTTCAGCCCAGCAAAGTATCAGTTGTCAGATTCAGTTTTCATGCTGTTATTATTAGTTGAATACATCACCTCAAGTACTGCTAGACACCTTGCTTTGAAGTTATGGCTCTCATATTTGTTTTCAGGTTCATCCGTAAGAAGATAACTTGTTATTTTCTGGATGTCATCACGTCAGAAATGTGACACTTTTCCTCTTGTACATCTGCTTTGAGATTTTTGGGCTGTCTCCAATGTAAACTAATACACCATGTTGTTGCAGGTTATGGTGACACAATTGTGGCGTCCAACCCCTTTGATGACTCCCCTTCTGTGTCAGCACCATCCTCCAGCAGCATGGGGCCGGGGCCAGGACCGGGGCCCGGACCTGGACCAGGACCCATGAGTCATGGTCCAATGGGCCCAATGGGGATGTCTTACATGGCAAATATGAACATGAAAAACATGGGAATGGGAGGCCCAATGAGTGGACCAATGGGAGGACCAATGAATGGGCCCATGGGTCCTGGTGGACCAATGGGTCCTGGAGGTCCCATGAATGGACCAATGAGTGGACCCATGGGACCTGGTGGACCCATGAATGGTCCAATGAATGGTCCTATGAGCAGTCCCATGAATGGCCCCATGAATGGGCCAATGAATGGTCCTATGAATGGCCCCATGAATGGTCCAATGTCAGGCCCCATGAACATGAACAACATGAATGGCATGAACATGAACACTTCAATGTCTGGGCCTGGTATGCCCATGACCACCATGAGCCAGATGACTAGCATGGCAGGGATGAATGGACCCATGCCTCCCATGAATGGGCCAGGGATGAACAATGGACCAGGGATGAATAATGGCCAGGGTCCTAACATGGGACCTAAACCCATGCCAGTCAGCTCTGGCAAGGTCAGTATATTACTTGGTTGTACTTTTTCATAATTGAATTTATTTTAATCAGCCTTTGCTTTCAAAGTACAAGTATTCAGTTTGTTAATGTTGATGCAGTGATGAAGAGACTGAAAGTCTGCAGCTGAGCATTTCTGTTGTTGTGGATGGACTTGGTGCCACTAAGATTAGTTGTTTGTATTTCTCTTCCTTAAGGATTATTACCAAGCAACGAATGTGTAGAATTATTGCAAATTCTTTTGTTATGAAAATGTTTTATAGGAACAGTCTATTTATGGGTACAATCTCTTTCACCAAAAAATTACAATGTTAAAAGCTACATAATACAGCTGAAGGCTAATTTAATAAATGCTGCACTAACATCAGCAAATTAATTTTCTCTTGCGTGCTTGCGGAGTTGGAACAAAATTTTTAGTAACTTTCATCACCTAAAAATTTTGGACCAAAGTCTCCGCCAGTAGGTTCCTGATTCACACATTAATTTTAGGTTTACCCGCCCGACCAGCCGATGGTCTTCAATCCCCAAAACCCGAATGCTCCGCCCATCTACCCGTGTGGGATCTGCCACAAGGAGGTGCATGACAATGACCAGGCAATCCTCTGTGAGTCTGGTTGTAACTTCTGGTTCCACAGGTAAGAAGCTTTGGTCCTGCATTACATCTCTGTAGAGATCTCAGCTAGACTTACTTTCTTTGTATTTGTGTTACATTCAGTCAATGGTAACTGGAAAACAAGAAAGAGAACATGTCACAGATGACACAGAAAATGATGTGTATAAATGAATTAGGAAAGTTATGTGAACCTAGCACCAGTAGTATTTCTTACTCATTTGTTATTGAGTTTACATTTGGTTACCATTTCGTACAATCCCATGTTGGTTATTTCTTTTAGTAATACGATAATGAGGTATCTCTTTTTATATGGGCTTATGATAATTTACTTGTGTATTTTTCAGGGTATGCACAGGGCTCACAGAAGGGGCGTATCACCTATTGACAGGGGAAGTGTATGCTGAATGGGTATGTGATAAGTGCCTCAATTCAAAGAACATCCCGCTTGTAAAATTCAAGCCATGAGGGCGTGTGATGGATATGTAAAAGGATCAGTCAAGTGAGCTGTTTCACTGCAGGATGGAATTTTTCATTTCAAGTAGCAGTCAGAAATTAGTCTTCCCCAAGTCCTTGCATATGCTCATTGTGGCTGATCTTTTCACATATACCTGATGAATTTTCTCATGTTTACTGTTCATATAGGACATGATCATCATCTAAATATTCCTGGGGCCAGATAATATCAGCTTCATCCATTCAGATACTCGTGTGTGTATATATATATATATATATATATATATATATATATATATATATATATATATATATATATATATATATATATATATATATATATATATATATATATATATATATATATATATGGCTGACATGCCCTAGTTATTGCAACTCCTAACCAACCTGGCAGCTGCTGATTAGCGCACTATCCTGGTGGGGAGTCACAAGCCACTGATGTGTATCTCAAGCTCTGCTCTGTACAGAATCAGCACCCTATCCAGATTTAATCCAGAGATATTTTACAAATCAAATAAGTTCTGAGCTTCAGGAATTGTGCATCATCACTTCCGTCAGGTGCATAATGTAGAACAATTGCTCATTTTCACAAGATATTCAAGACTGTGCTACCTGTTCCTATTTGTTCCAGTAGCAGCCTTTCATCTGGTGCAGTTCGCACATTTATTGATTGGGATGTTGTCAAGATTTTTAGGTCTTGCATCATTCCTTGTACAGATAAATTTTAATTGGAAATTAACTTTTCAATCTAAATTTAACTAAATTTTGCATAATATTCAATCAGAAGTTCATGCACTATGGTTGGTTAATTTTTCTTTTATGTTAGACTAGAAGTTCTTTATGCATTGCAGTAAATGAAGGAGGCTCAGGCAGTATGCTTTGATGTAGCTCAATGAAATGTCAGTAACCCAGGAATAAGGGAACTGCAACAAATGGTATAATACAGAAGCTATATGAAAACAACATTCATATTTATAAATTTCCTTGTGACATCTTTAACCTTCATTCCTGCAATAATTGTGGTGTTACTATGGTAACTGCAGTAGCTGCAATACCTTCTCATTTTTAGGATTAAATCATATCTGTGTTACAGTGTCTTGAATTAAATACATTAGGCATGGGACTGGCTTGAAGTGAGTGTGAGGGGAATTCATCCATCCACCTCGAGGATGAGCTGTCACTGTCCGTCACAAGCTGTGCATTAAAATTTGCCATTGAGGGCAAATACATAAGCAGTTTTCATGTTAATTTTGAATGAAAAGCTCCATTTCTCCACACTACTTGGGCTGCTGTCTGCACATTCCAGACTAACTCAGGCAACATGGCAGTTGCCAGTCAGTGAATATTAGAATTTTGCAAAGAAGTAAAACATTAAAGATATTTCTGACTCAGCCCCCATTATATTGTTAATTAACCCATGGAGAAAGGTGACAATTTCTAAAGGCTGTATATCAGTAGTTTTTGTTTTACTTTTAAAATTATATTTGTATATAATTGTAATAATACTGAGCTTACTTTAGTAAGAATGTGGAAGTGATGGCTAATTAATATAATTTAAGTTGATTCTCACCCAGTAGAACACTACAGAGTACTAGCATAAGTGTTTATACTTTCTGGGTTAAGAATTTACTTTTTCGAAGTTTTGACCATGTGACTGTTGCCATGTCAAAGTTTCTTATTTACTTTGTTAACCTGTGTAAGTACGTTCAGTTAATTCTGTGTTTATTAAATTTTGGACTTAGGCAGGAAGTGCCTTGTGGCAAAATCTTTTTTGAGCATAAAACAAAAATGTTTGTTTTGTTTTTTCATGTAAGAGGTTCACTGGCCAACTGAAAATGTCATTCCCCCCAAAAAAGTCAAAAGGATCATCCAGAATTGGAGGATAAATGTCTTGAAACCTCCATCTTGAAAAAATTTAAGTCATAGGAAGGAGTAAATACAGAAGCAGGCAGGGAGTTCCAGTTTACCAGAAAAAGGGATGAATAATTGAGAATATTGGTTGCATCAGGGTAGTGAACAGAATAGGGATGAGAGAAAGTGAGAAGTCTTGTGCAGCAAGGCTGTGGTAGGAGGGGAGGCATGCAGTTAGCAAGATCAGAAGAGCATATAGTGTGAAAATAGTGGTAGGAGATAGCAAGAGATGCAACATTGTGGTGATGAGAGGGTGAAGATAGTCATTTAGAGGAGAGGAGTTGATAAGACAAAATACTTTGATTATTTGTTTTGCCCTTCAGGACACGCTTCTTTTCTTAAGTGGTATGAAACATACACATACGCCGTTAGTTAAGGTGTTACTGATTTGACAGTATACTGTACAACTTGGTCATGTGGTAGGTACAATATGTATTAAAGAAAATTGATAATTTTTCAATAAGTTAAAAGGTGATGAGGGTGCTTTTAGTGTTTGGAGACATGCCAGGTGGCAACCTGACTGAAAGTGGAGGGACGGTAATGAGGTGAGGCAGGAGGGTGAACAGTGTCTTGAGTCAGTGTGGTGTCAGGTAAGTTTGAAATATGATGCTTTTGCACAAGTAATGTAGGGTTGAATTATTCTCATTATTTTAACTTGTGCTAGTAAATATTAAGTGAGAGCGGAGAAACTTCAGTGTTAGAATAAGTTCCACATTTCATGTTCTTTTTATTAGCTGTTGAGGAGGTACAGCTGCAGATGGCAGTATTTTGCCATGGTTCTGGCTAATGACTTAACCTAGCCTAAATGTGCAAACAACCAGTGGTTCAAGTAGTATGTGAACCTGCTTGTACCTGAGAAGTACACTGAAAAATGTATTGGTAGAAATGCTGTAGAATCTCATTATGTTCTCATCAAAAGTAATTACTTGTTAAGGAAAGAGTGCCATGGCTTCTTAAAACATCCTGCTCATTCCCTCAGAATATGATTCTTCTGTTCTTTGTAAAATAGCTGGACTCTCTAATCTGTGGCTTTCTTTGCCTTTTATTTTTAACATCCTGACCTGGTTTGCTACAACAGTGTAGTGCATTACCTTCAACTTTGAACCACCGAAGATTGAAACCTTCACTTTCCTTGATACTTGGGAGGTTCAACAGAATCTTTAGTAGTAGGGTACTCAGAGCAGTCTCCAATATATGAAGGGATGGTCTGCAATATACTGTATGAAGTGAGATACAGCTGTGGATTTTAGCTACAAGATTGATGTGTGTGTTGGTTAAGGATGGAATACCTTTTACTAATATATCTGATGCCAAATTTCATATTCATATATTAATGTGTAGTTGATAGTTCCTAAAATAGTTACTACCCACATGCATACAATCAGTTTGCACTGAATCAAGTGGCATGGGATATGGAATTTTAGATTTTTTTTTTTTTTTTAGATATATTTCAGATTAATTAGTTAGCTAAGCCTAACTGAAGGCTTCATGTAAAGAAATATAATTGAGTGTTCTTATATGCTCCTCAATGTACAAATATTGTTTCTCTGGGTTATGTTCCTAGGGCAAACTTTCTCATCTCCATGACAGAGCAGACTTGCTGTGTGTGTATGTATGTGTGAACCAGGGTTCTAAGCCATACATTCTGAGGAGTGGTAGCTCAAAAATACTTCCTGATTAACCTGTCCATTAATATTGGACTATGATGTTCAAAATATTGTATCTTGAATATAACATGTAATTTCTTCATTTCTTAGACTAAGACAGATTTCATTCAGTAGTAAGTTATAATAGCTCTAATAAACTATATGTCTAGTTAATTATCAGTGGTATTAAAGGTTAAAAAAATATAATTTCTTCAGAAAATTTTGTTGATAATTATTAAAAGCAGCAGTAGTCTTCTTTCATTATTAACTCCTCTTTCTAAGTAATGATAGGCATTTCTATCATGGAACATATTTTGTTGATTATATACAAATCATAAAGTGACAGTTTACTTAACAACATCACAGGCAGACCCCCTCATAAAGCTGGTGTTTGATTTAATAAAAATAAAATGAAATAAATAAATAAATCAGTACTGATTGTGACAAAAATGGAAAGGAGGGAGAAGGTGGATGAATGAGCACAGCCTGTCTTGAGTTACTGGTGAAGGTTCAGAGGATTTGTGGAGTGGCAGAGTTATGATCTGCAAGGCAGAGAGGGAAGGCCACAATGCCACTTGTGTAAGGTTGCTGCTTGTAATTTACCGGAACCTTTGATGAGGTATTACACCCCACTGCCAATGAAAGTGGCATGCACGATAAACAAACTGCTGTTTCATAGTGTAGGGAGTGTTCAGCTGAGATGAAATAAAGGGATTAATATGAAAATGTGAAAACATTGGCTAACAGTTTGAACTTCTGTCAAATGTCACATCTCTACATGTCATTACTCGGTTGTCTATTGATCCCATTAGGGAGTGCTCATATTTGCCGCACTTGCCTGGAAATTGTGTCAAATCTCTTTGCACATTTCAGATCAATGTTAGTGTTAATGATGTGTAAGCCTCACATATCCCAAGTTAGTATATCCCTTATTGACCCCCTCCAGAAGGGTCTAAGGGGATGTCTAGAAAGACAGGAGTGCCACAAAAAATTGTGTGCTGCATGCAGCTTTGGCTGAAATGATGCCATGACAATAATGATAATTACACTCCAAACAAACTGCCCTTGGAGAAAGGCATGTTTTGTCAAAGAGAATTTTACTTCTAATAAGATGTCAGCAGAGTGCTTCATCATTCCTCACACCAACAGAAATAAAGCAAGAGAAGCCCTGGTATGGGTGACAGAACATAACAAAAACACCAGCGCACCACTTTCGTTAGCAGCAGGTGTAATACTCAAAAGCACAGTTCTTTAGTCAATCACCTTTGTGAGAGGCTGATATATCATATAAAGTGGGGCAGCCAAACCAGTCCATGCATACAAACCATGCCTAACTTGTGGTATGAAGCAATGTACGTTTGGGCAAGGGCAGCTTTCCTGGATTCAGCTCTCATTGCCTGGAAAACATGAGTGGCAAATGTGATGATGGCAGGAGTGGATGACAGCATTACCTCTGTACATCTATTATGTATGTGTTTTTGTTTTGAAGGTGCAAGTTTTGATAAAGAAAAAGTCACTATGCATAAGAGACAGCTTTAAATGGGGTTTGTCTGTACATTATTTAAAAATAAAGTAATATTAGTTGAATTGACTAATCTGATGTAAGTACATACATACTTTATGTATTTTATTATTTACAGCATTTGAAAGGCTTGTGACTACTACTATTAATGTTAAAAATTCACACCAGACTAATTAAGTGTACTTTCCACTGTTGTGAGGTTTAGTGGTGGTAACATAACTGTTTTCTTGCTGTATGGAGTGAGCCTTGGCCAAACTTTGCCCTGCCACTGAAGGTGCCCTCAGTGCTGGTGACAAGGCTCCTCCTGCTGAAGCCAAGGCTGTATGTAAATATGACAGCACCAATCGGGTTGATACCACTATATCATTGTATATCAAAATTATGTTTTTACTAGGCATAGTTCTGAAGGTTTAACATTTGTTGATTTGTATATGTATAGTTTAAATTAAATACATAAGTCAATATGATTGGCTAAATTTCAATACAGTACATGTTTATCTTATTATGTACTAATGTTGGCTTTGTTTGATCAGTTTACCTTTACATTGGATCAAAATTCTTGATAGGAACTTGTAGGTTTGTTATGTTATGCCTGTAATCTTATAGGTACTGTACAAAAGTAGTTACTGAAAAGTCATCATATCATGGCAGAGTAAATTATCCTCTATTTGCTTAATAATTAAGTATTTCTTAATCAAAGTTTTATTTGATAGCCTGTAGATACATCAACTACTATAAAGTTGTGCAAAAAAAATAAAACTGCTAGAAAAAACTATGTATTTGAATATTTCCTCTGCATTCAGCCAGCATTGTACCATATCTGAGGGATGCTTTGTATGAAGCTACCAGTGAGAAACATTGAGCTCCTGTCCTGTCCTGCTGCAGTGGCAGGAGTAGGCACGACTCTTGTTCACCTCAGCCACGACCATTGAGGGCTGAGTTCAAGAGTCTGTCTGGGAGTCTGTCTGGGGTGCCGCTCCTCACTACACCCTCTTTCATGATGCTGTTCTTTCCACACTTGACTACTCCCTCTCTCATGACTCTCCTCCACTCCACTCTTGACCACCCCCTCATTCATGACTTATTTTCACTCTTGACTACTTCCTCTCTCGTGTCTCTATTCTTAATATTTTTCCTTTCAAAAACACAAATACTTTTAGGGCCCTTTCACACGGGCGGTCAGGTCACGCGACTCGGCAGCACGACCAAAACGCTGATGCACGCGGTCAAAAACGTGCGGTCATGTTAGCGAGTCGCCCGTGTGGAAAGGCTTGCTGCTGAGAAGCGCTGCTGCAGGCTCACTCTGATGAGGAAGCTGTGGCTGTCCTTCTAATATTTCGACGTCGTCGTCGTCAGCGACGACGATCACTATATATATATATATATATATATATATATATATATATATATATATATATATATATATATATATATATATATATATATATATATATATATATATATATATATATATATATATATATATATATATATATATATATATATTTATTATATATAATGTGCATTCATCCCATAACAATTGAGCGACTAACAGTGGGTCAGTTTTATACACTAATGCACATTCTTTAATTAAGCAGACATTGCCAAATTTTTCAACTATTTTAGGATATCAGAAGATACTTCCAATCACCTTCCCACATTAATCAAATGACCGCACAGGATAGGGTCTGCTGAGCAAGTGACGGTCTGCCAATGGGATAAAAAAAAAAATAAATAAATAAAATAAAAAAAAATAACGGCCGCGCGATTGAGCGGCACAAAGCTGCTCATGTGAAAAAGACCACGCGACCAATCGCTGTGATCGGTCGTGGGTACAGGCGACTAGCCGCTCAGTGGAGTACGTCGAACGCTCATGTGAAAGCCCACTGACGAAATCAATGGAAAGCTATGGGAAGCCACTTTCCCGCGACTAGGCAGCACTGCCAAGTTGCGTAACCAATGCCCACACAACCCATGTTCAAGAGCCATTAAAAAGGTACTATAGCCCTTAACCACTCGAAAGGGTAACTACGGTAAATTCATAACAACTTTACTAGCTTATTAACCAATCAATTACCTATATAATCCAGTGAAAAAAAAAAAAAAACTTACCTCATGATCTTTTTTCCTGCTGGACACTTCTTATCTTAACAGCCAATTTCAAAGCACGGAAAAAGTTTGAACACACACAGCCTGGGCAAAACTAGTAGCACTTTACCTTTAGACTGTCCAACAATGAACTGAATCTAGACGATCGAGTAATAGTACCTGGCAACTCTTTCAAGTCATCCATTGAGCGACATCTAGCCTTTGCATCCTTCATTACCTCATGCACGAATTTGAAGGGAGACAATGAAATACTGCACTTGTATTGATATACTTTACTGAAGCCAGGGCGTCGCGTCGTCGAAGGAGATGAAAAAGAGAGGAGCTGGGATTCACTTTTATGCATCTTTATAGAGACTCTACAGCTACGTGAGATTGTCTGTCCGTCTGTAAGGTGTGGTAAGGTGTGGTAGACGCGTGAAAGGGTGTAACTGTGGAGGTGGTGTGGCTGTGGTAGTGTGCTGTGGCTGTAGTGGTGAGGGCGTGGGTATGATAAGGTATGGTGGTGGTAGGAATGGGTGAGTGGGTGTGATGGAGTGTGGTAGGGGCCGTGGAGTGGGTGGCGTGGGTGACATGGGCAGGTGGGTGGTTATAGAGGTGGGAAGTGGTGGGGGGTGTATGGGTGTGGGTGTGGCTGTGATATGGTGCCGTGGTGATCGTGGTGAGGGCGAGGGCGTGGGCGTACAAAGGTTTGGTAGTAGTTACATCGGGCGTGGGCGTGGGTGTGTGAGTGTAATACTGCGCGGTGGTCGTGGTGGTGTGGTCGTGGGCGTGATAAGGGGCAGGCATCACGTGGTGGGGAGAACTGGGGAGGGTGTAGAAGGTCGTGGTGGTGTAAGTGGGGTGGCTGGTGGTGGGGGCGTGGCAGGGGAAAGGCGTGGTGCAGGAGATAACATAAGGTGGGTTGGGGGATTCGGGGGGTGGGTGGGCGTGGGTGGTAGGGGAGTGGGCGTCCTGGGGCGTGGAGCAGGACAACTTGGCCGGTTCGGAGCCGTTGTCAGCGCTCTCCCTCCGCCCCCAGCACCTGTGAGAGAGAGAGAGAGAGAGAGAGAGAGAGAGAGAGAGAGAGAGAGAGAGAGAGAGAGAGTCAATGTAATAGTAACTTTACAAAAGAAAGAAAAAAAAATAAATAAAATAAAATAAAATATGTATATATATATATATATATATATATATATATATATATATATATATATATATATATATATATATATATATATATATATATATATATATATATATATATATATATATATATATATATATATATATATATATATACGAGTATATATTTAAATCGAAATAAGTAAAGGAAGAATACTTCTAATTAATCCTATAGGGAATATACTAAAGTCTGATTATACGTATATACTCACTCTCTCTCTCTCTCTCTCTCTCTCTCTCTCTCTCTCTCTCTCTCTCTCTCTCTCGTGTTTCCTCCTCCCCTGCACTCCTTTCCTTCCTTCCTTTTCCTTCTTTTTTTCCTCTTGTCCTCCTTCACTCCTTACCACCCCTTCCCTCCTCTCTCTCTCTCTCTCTCTCTCTCTCTCTTACCTGCGCGAGAGGAGGACGCCCGCGAGCAGGAGCACCACAAAGCCGCCCACGAGCCCTAAGAATACGCCCACGAGAGGAGACACGGGTGGCGGCGTCACTTCCACCATGCGCTTCTCCGCCACCTGCAGGAGGGGTGGGAGGCGGAGGGGAAATTTTAAGTATTTGTAATTATTTTGTTACTTTGTAAGAGGGGTGCCGGGCTAGAACAACAGAAGTAAAAAAAAAAAAAGAAAAAAATATATAAAAGACCCATAAACGTCCCTCTGTTACTAAAATGATTATAAAGAAAAAAAAAAAAGAAAAGTTGGAGGATAAGTGTCGTGAGAAGGTAAGTGGTAAGTTTGGAGGGCAGCAGAAGAGACAATGGAAGAGACAAGGGAAGTGGGAAAATAAATAGTGAAAAGGAAACATACGAAACCTTCACTTGGTTGATTGACTGTCACGTGTTTTTATATTGAAATAGTGATGCAGTCTGGTATTTTTAAGGTGATGAGCAGTTACTGAATTTTAAATCAGTTCAGAATGTTCACACGTCAAAACCTTCGCAAGATAGAAGAAAAGAAGAAGAAGAAAAAGAAGATTAGTAGAAATAAAAACGAACTGAACTGCCTAATGTGAAAATAATAAAAAAAACTTAATTACTTAATATACGAGCATGTACTACACAAGTTTTAAACCTTCAACACCAAAACCGCGACTCAGCGAGAAGGACAAACAAACCTTGAGACGAACAGCGCTGATCTCCACGGGTCTACTGGCGCCCTTGTCGTTGATGGCGGTGACGGTGATGAGGTAGTCTTGGCCTGGTGTGAGGCCGTCCACGCGGAACCTGGGTGTGGCCTCCTCCAGCGTGGCCAGTAGGCGGTGGGTGGTGGCCGCGTACACCTGGGCCATGAACCACTGCTGGCGCCCTCCGTCTCGCCCCGCCGTACACCCGACCTCCAAGGACGTGACGGTTAGGTTTACCAGTACGCAGTTCGCCACGTGATCGGGAGGACCTGTCGATGAAGGAGGGTTGGAGATAGATAGATAGATAGATAGATAGATAGATAGAGAGAGAGAGAGAGAGAGAGAGAGAGAGAGAGAGAGAGAGAGAGAGAGAGAGAGAGAGAGAGAGAGAGAGAGAGAGAGAGAGAGGGGGGCTGGAGAGGAGCTGGAAAAGGGTTGGAGAGGAGCTGGAAAAGGACTGGAGATGGCTGGAAAGGGAGAGAGGCTGGAGAGACCTGAAGAGGGACATGGGATGGAGGAAGGGCTGGAGAGAGAGAGAGAGAGAGAGAGAGAGAGAGAGAGAGAGAGAGAGAGAGAGAGAGAGAGAGAGAGAGAGACTGGTGGAGAGAAGGGATGGAGAGAGCTGGTGAGGGAGAAGGGCAGGACAGGGATAAGGAGAGGGAGATGGGTTGGAGAGGGCTGGGGGAGGACCTGTCGATGGCGGAAGGTTGGAGAGGGCTGGAGAAAACCGCTGGAGAAGGGCTGGAGAGGAGGGGGTGGGGCTGGAGGGGAAGAGGAACGGGGGAGGAGCATGGAGGGACGGTTAGGGCTGGGGGATCGCTACACCTAGTAATTGAATCATGAGGGAGAGGGAAGCAGTAAACTATTTATCCCATGGACAGTTCAATTTTTCTATTATTCAGCGAGGCTACTGGTAATCATCGAGCTATTGTGCCCACGAGTTTCGGCGGATATTCCATTCACTGCTGGCGTCCTTCATTTCCAGCAGTGCAAGGAGTGATGCTGAGGGACAGTATCTCGAGCCTTCCAGCGTCTTATCTCAAGTTATAACACCTCTAGAGAAAGTTATATTAGGATTTCCAAGGGTGTTTTCATGATTCCAAGGAGAGTTTAGCAAGGATTGTTTGTGATTAACAGGAAAATACCCGTTAAAACCTGAAAACAGATCTCTGTCGATTTAGAAATTATACCCGTATTCAGAAACTCTTTGCTCTCTCATCATTCTTTTCGAAGCACAGAGATGGTTAGCTGGGTTTACAAGGCTATTTCTCTTGTTAACGTAGAAATCTTGTTAATCTGTCACTAGAACCGTTAAAAACACAATTCAAACCCGTGTCACTTCAACTAGAGCTTATTGAATGTAGCAGAGGTGCAGCGCAGAAGTGTTGCAGAATATGGTACTTAGTCTTCCTGTGAGCACGAAGCGTCTCAGAATACAGACTCCCCACACACGTATTGTGAAGCACCGAGGTGTGCCCTGAATCACCCATCATGCGCGGCTCCTAATTTGGGTTACCGTCAGTAGATGACGTTCATGCTTGTGTGAATTTTGATCTTATTTAATTTATTTATCTTTTTTTTTTTATCTAGATTGCCTTCTGAGCATCATACTCAAGAAAAATACTGATTAACTATTTCATAAAGGAGAACGAGCGATAATCAAGCATTATAACAACAAGGTCTTCTAATCGTGCGCTGTCAAGGGTTATTGTGTTATTCTCTTGTTTGTATTTCCTTCTAACTTTTGTGCTACGCTTGAATCACTGTGAGGCACCAATGCTTCATGGTCAGAGCTCTCTCTTTGTGTGTGTGTGTGTGTGTGTGTTATAAAGACAGGCGAGGAGTAACAGGACCTCACAGAAAATGCATGAATGAGACTGAAACGTGTGTGTGTGTGTGTGTGTGTGTGTGTGTGTGCTGGAGCACAGGCACGTGTGACTGTCCATAGGCAAACCGTCTGGTTGGAATGGCTAAATAAAAAAAAGCCGAAACAATAATCCGTAATTAAAAAATGGTAAAATGGCGAGTGTGTTAGGTGTCCAGTTAGCCGTGGTGGTGCTGGCGGCATTACCTCCCGGCGCAGCATTACTGTCACCCCGTCGTGGAGTTGTCGCGTCACGCTGTAATTATTTAGCGCGGACGCTCAGCTGTAATGACGGTATTTGTCGCATGGAAGCACTTCACTAATGGCAGAATACACCCATCTGGCCGACAACCACTGCATGGGACCCACGGCCAGGGGGAGAAGGATGGGGCTCTCTCCTCCGTATCTTACTCTGATCCGAGGTCGCGTTTCTTTTAATTTCTTGCTCTGTAATCGTGGACGCTTCTGCATCGACTGCAAAAGCTCAGGTGAAATTGGGCAAAAGTGTCTTTGTGACCTTTCCGAACACGGCAATAGCGATACCTCACGGCGGGAAATTTGGCGGAGAATTGCGTGCCAGTCGTTCATTTCCTTTAGGTCCGTATTCAGAAACGCTCTGCTCTCTCACCACGACTATTTTCAAAGACCACAGAGATAGTTGACTGGGTTCTCAAAAGTGTTTCTCCGGTTAATAATGAAGAAATACTGTTAATTTGTCACTAGAACCATAAAAAAAAACCTCCTTAAAAACCCAAGCCTTTTGAAAATAGTGGAGGCGCGGCGCAGAAGTCTCACCTGCCTCGATGATGGTGAAGCGGCACGGGTCTGTCTGTGTGCCCAGGCTGTTGGCGGCCCAGCACGAAAGCGTTCCGTAGTCCCGCGTTGACCTGCAGAAGGAGCATCACCATCATCATCAATTCTAAAGACTTTCACAGTCTCTCCCATATCTCAGCTTCCTGTCTATTCCACGCCTTCCTAGCAACGTGAACTGCGATAATCACATAATGAAAGAAAAAAACAGAAAATCGAACTCCTTTCTTGGCTTCCTATCTATTCCACGCCTTCCTAGCAACGTAAGCAACACTAATCAGATATCATACTGAAAAAAGAAATAAGGAAATTGAATGAATTACCGCGAAGCAAGGAGATCAATGGTTCGTGTTCACAAACACTTTGGTCTCTCACCACAACAACAACAACAGAGACGATTAACCGTGTTCTTAAGAGTGTTTATCCTGTTCATAATGTAGAAATCTTGTTCGTTTGTCCCTAGAACCATAAGAAAACACTCTTAAGAACCGTGTAACTTCAACTAGAGCCTTTTGAAAGTAGTCGAGGTGCGGACAATGTGTTTCAGAATATGGGCCAATATCGCTGGTTAGAACTGAGAGACGCTTGTCACCTCGGCGTGTAGTCCAGGATACTAAGACCCCGCACTGGACTGAGGCGATGGTTCTCCACGTGGACGGTGTCGAGCGTGTTGTTGAAGACCCACGTGAAAGAGAGTGGGTCGTCTGGCACCGCTTCAACCCGGCAGGAGAGGCGCGCGGTCTCCCCCTCCCCCACCGCCACCGTCCTGGGCCGCGCCACGCACACCGGTGTATCTGCAGAGGAAAAACAAAGGGGCTATTAGAGAAGCTTCCGCGTGAGGACTTAACTCGACGCTTCGGGAATGCCTCTCTATTTTCTCGCGTGACGATTGTTAGTAGCTGTGCCTCGCGACATCCCCTCTGCCTCAAGTTTGATAAAATGTTGATACTTTTTTTTTTCTTATGAAAAAGGGGCAGTGGTCTAAGGCAACAGAAAAGAACGAAAGAATGCCTAGCGAGGTGCCAGTCCTTGAAGAAAGGTTAAAAGGATAATCCAAAATTGAAGAAGCGTCCTAAAACCTCCCTCTTGGAAGAGTAACTTGTTCAACGTCATTTGGGACGACGCAACTAACAACAAAGAGAAAGACCAAGTGGTTGAAATCTTTTACTGTTTGTTTATCTTAGTTCTCCCTATTCTTTGCCTTTTTTTCTCTCCTTATCCACGTCATTGTCTCTCATTCCTCTGGCGCTCTACTTCTCTTCCTTACTTTTTTCCTTCATGACTCTTACTGCCAGTTCTTCGCTCTTTTTCTCTTTATTCACGCCATTACCCTTCATTTCTGCTGCGCTGTGCTTCTCTTCCTTGTTTTTTTTTTCCCCTCATGAGATGCTATTTTTGGCTGTTTTTGGCACAAGTAAAGAAAACTCCTTCACCCACACCAGAATTCCCCCCCCCTCTCTCTCTCTCTCTCTCTCTCTCTCGTCACTATAATTTTCTCGGATTTTCTTTCCTGCACGATACTCTGCTTTTGGCGTACGAAGGCAGCATTGAAAAGCTCCCCGTTAAGAAAATAGATAAGAAAAACTTCACCACCCTCACCCCACTTGTAAGTTTGAACAGTTCCTCGTCTCGTAATTCAGAACCGCGCCTCCAGCACCGCCAAAACAGACACAGGCCTCGCGAAAGACTCCCAAGTTGGCGAAAGGACGCTGGAGTGAAACTAAAGAGCACCTGAGTTTAATTAACCCTCGCATAGTTTGGCGGAGAGCACGGCGGCAACTCGGCTGTGGGAAGGAAGGACGAAGAAATTAACCGTCCACAGAGAAAATAATTAAGCGTAGTATAAATTAAGCCCCAAATATCTTGCACTTGCGGGGGAAGGAAGATTGAAGGTGAGTCACGGATACTCTCTCTCACAACCACCCCATCTCTCTCTCTCTCTCTCTCTCTCTCTCTCTCTCTCTCTCTCTGGAATCCAGCTACCAAATGTACAGTATAGTGCAAATATTTCCCTTAATTTTTATCCCCATGAAAACGTTCGTATTTATTCTTTTCAGCGGATGGAGTGGTCCCACATTTTTCCCGCCGGCAGCGTGACCCGTGGAGCAGCCTCGCTTCTGCCTCCCACTCTCCCTAAGTGAAAATCTGCCGGGAAAAAGTAGCACAGATTCTATAGACTCTTTGTAATGAGTCTATAGGATCTGTAACTTGCTCCTCGTGTGTTCCTGTGTCTGTATTTTTCTTCTTCCTTCTCCTGTGTTCCCCTTTTTCCATGTATCTGTTCCTCCTCCTTCTCTTGTTCCTGTTTCTCTTCTTTTCTTGTGTTCCTGTGTTTTTCTTCTTCCTTCTCCTGTTCCCGTGTTTCTCTTCTTCCTTCTCCTGTTCCCGTGTTCCTGTTTCTCTTCTTTCTCCTCCTGTGTTCCTGTGCTTTTCTTCTTTCTCGTTCTTCCTAGTTCGTTTTGTGTTCTTGTATCCTTGCTCTCCTTTCTTCCCCTCCTCTTCTTCCTCTTGAAGAGATAAGAAACCATGGAAGGTGAAGAGGTGAACCATATAACCTGCTCTCCCGATATTCATTCTTATCCTCCTCTTCCTCTTGGCGTGAACAGAAACCATGGAACTCTTTATCTTTTTCCTCTTCCCCTTAACACGGAGGGCGAAGAGGAAGACTAGATAACTCGCTCCTGTAATATTCCTCTTTCTTATCCTCCTCCTCTTTCAGGTGACGCGCAGAGAAGCCATGGGACGTGACGAGTTTCCCTGCCAGTGGCGATCCCGAGCCCCGCCGCTGAACCAGTGCTGAGCGTCAGGTTATTGCCGGGGAACAAAGTATCTGCCGCCGCGTGACAAAAGAGGCGACCCACACCCGGCGCGTGCCACATTTCACCACCACGGGCGTCCATTAGCGGCAATAGAGCCGTTCACCCAATTTTGAAAGTGGGGGAACGGGATTATTTATTCGCCGGAGCTTTTCATACGCAACTGGGACACTGCGGGTTGGTATAGAAAATGGGGGATAGGAAGGAGGCAGGAGGACCGGGCGCTATGAAATATTGATGTGATTGGTGAGAGTTTCCTGAAGACCAATGTTGTGTGGTATCTACAGCCCATCCTGGCTGACATTTTGTACGCTGAGGATGATGGGAAGGTTACACTAAGGGAGGATTTCAAGGCTATCAACGCTGCGTGTTATCTGAAGTCTATCCTGGTGAAATATTGTACTGTAATAGCAGGAGGAGACGCTGAGGATAATGGGAAAGTTACACTAAAAAGATATAGAGGCTATCAGTGTTGTATATTATCTGAAGTTGCTCCTGGGAAAAATTTTATTCTGTAGGAGGAGGAGGCGCAGAGTGTGATAAGAATGCAACGTTAAGGAGAGCAAACGACAGTGGATGATGGAAATGTTGCGTTGAGGAAAGGTTTCAAGGCTTTCACTGTTGTTGAAGCCTTGTGAAATTTTATACTGTAGTAGGAGGAGACACAGACAGGAATGTAACGTCAGGTGAGCAAAAACAAGACAGAGGATGCTTAGAAAGCTACGTAAAGGAAAAATTTCAAGGCTGTCACTGTTGTTGAAGCCTTGTGAAATTTTATACTGTAGTAAGAGGAGACACAGACAGGAATGTAACGTTAGGAGAGCAAAGGCTAGACAGTGATACTCGTAGCACGGGAAACACGCCATTCAGGACGTTATCCGTTGCACCTCGTCTGACACTCACGAGACGAGTTCGCGCGTGAGCTGCAGGCCACTACCGCTCAATGGGTCTGGACGCGCTGACCTTTGTTTAACATAATCATAAGGTCGAGTTTACTGTGGCTACTCCTTTAGACATAACCCGCCTTATGGCCCGTGTTATGTAATTGTGAAGCGAGGACGAGGGTGATGGGAGGGTAGGCCCAGTGTGTGTGTCTCTCTTTCTCCCCCTCTCTCTCTCTCTCTCTCTCTCTCTCTCTCTCTCTCTCTCTCTCTCTCTCTCTCTCTCTCTCTCTCTCTCTCTCTCTCTCTCTCTCTGTGTGTGTGTGTGTGTGTGTGTGTGTGTGTGTGTGTGAGGACAAATTTGGGGCTCAATAGAAAAGAGCAAAAGAGATAAAGAGAGGAGAAAAATGTGAAAAAAAAAACGAAAACCAATTTAACTGTGTCATGTTTTGTCGTGAAAGAGTGACAACGAAGTTCGATAGTTTAAGGTGATGCAATGATAAAATTCACAATTCTATTTAAATTCTAAGCCATTTAAAATTCCCACGTGACAAAAGGAAAGTAGCACAAAAATCAGTAAAAAAAAAAAAAATTTACTTAACTTCCTCCAAAAAAGTCGACGAAGAGTCACGAAAGAGGCAGCCAGGAGCACAAAAATAAGTATGAATAAAATAAAAGAAAAAAAAACTAGCTTAACTTCCCGCTCTCCTAAAAAAAAAGTCGAGAAAAGAGTCATAAAAGAGCCACAAAAGAGCCAGGAGAGAGCCACAGAGAGACCAGAAAGCCAGGAGCACAAAAATAACTAAAAATAAAAGAAACAGAAAAGAAAAACTAGCTTAACTTTCCATTCTAAAAAAAACTCAAGAAAAGCCACAAAAGAGCCACAAAAGAGCCACAGAGGAGCCACGGGGGAACCAGACAGGCAGGCACACTCACACTGCACGGTGAGCGGCAGGGCGTTGCTGGTGGTGGTGCCCTGCCTGTTGGTGGCCGAGCACGTGTAGTTCCCGGCAGCTGATCGAGGCACCGTCTGTAGCACCAAGTTCTTCCCTGACACGAGGATGCTTTTCTCCCTGTCACTGCTGAGCGCCTCCCCCTGAAACGGTGAGGATAAAAGGCCAGTATTCAGAGACGCTTTGTTCTCTCACCACGACTGTTTTCAAAGGCCACAGAGATGACTAACCGGGTTCTTAAGACTGTTTGACCCGTTAACAATGTGTAAGTCTTGTTAATCTATCACTAGAACCATTAAAACACCCTTCAAAACGACCGTATTCTGAATCGCTTTGTTCTTTCACCACGGCTATTTTCAAAGGCCACAGATGATTAGCCGGCTTCTCTAGAGTGTTGGTCTTGCTAAGTATATCGGAATCTTGTTAATCTGCCACTAGAACCATAAAAACACCCTTCAAAACACACGTAACTTTAACTAAAGCCTTTTGAAAGTAGTGGCGGCGCAAAAGTGTTTCAGAATATGGGCCTAAACTTTCACCGCCTCCCTCTCCTCTTGTCCCTCCTCCTCCTCCTCCTCCTCCTTCTCCTCCCCCTGCTACTGCAACTACTACTATTACTTCTACTAATGCTACTATTACTACTAGACCGAACAGGGTTGCCAGGTGACGGGAAGTCCTTTGTCCTCCCCGTTTACACAGCCTGGTGCAGAGAGAGAGAGAGAGAGAGAGAGAGAGAGAGAGAGAGAGAGAGAGAGAGAGAGAGAGAGAGAGAGAGAGAGAGAGAGAGAGAGAGAGAGAGAGAGGTTCATGTCCTTAAACGGTCTACTCTCTCATCACGATAATCTTCAAACGCCAGAAGAGATTATAAGTCGGATTTTCATGGGTGTTTTTCCGTATAGATAATGCAATATCGTTGTTAATCTCTCCCCGGGATCACGAAAACACCCTTGAAAACCCTGACAGCCTCCACCACAGCCCGTTGAAAGCAGAGGCAAGGCGTCCAAGTGTTCCAGAATACGATTCCTAAGCCCAGATTCTATAACAGTTCTCGATTACTTTCAGAAGCCTCTAGTTGAAGCTGCACGGGATTTTAAGAGTGTTTTTATGGATCTAGTGGCAAATTAAGAAGCTTTCTACAATATTAACAGGGGAAACACTCTTAAGAACCCGGCTAATGATCTCCGCGACCTTTGGAAAATAGTCGTGGTGAGAGAGCAAAGCGGACCAGAATACTGTCCTCAGACTCACATTTCTACTCCAGATGATCTCCTTGGCTTTCGGGTTACTGGAGACTTCGCACTCAAAGTAGATGTCGCTCCCCTCCGTGATGGGCAGTGCCTCCAGGTTGGCCCCCAGCCGTAACCTCACCCTTGGAGCGTCTGAAGGAGGCGCAGAAGGTAAGGAGTGATTATGGGAGAGGTAAACATGAAGGGATGAAGTGTTGGGCTCGCGAAAGTAATATCGATTAGAGGAAAGGAAAGGGAGGAAAACTATTCGAATGGTAAAAGTAACATTGATTAGAGAAAAGGAAAGCGATGAAAAGTGTTGTGTGTGTGTGTGTAAGTGTGTGTATTTTGTTCCGGTGTCATTACGTGAGTGGCAGGGGCGGGATTATAATCAATAACAACACACAGTTAATGATATAGGGATGATGACCACTGCACCAGCCAACATCACTGAACCAGGTGATTGCATCAACAGTAATTAGCAGGTGACTATAATGCTGCAAATAAAAAGTATGAAGCATGTGGCACTTAATCACAGAGACGTTGACAGGCATTGAGCACTGACAGGCACTCACAGACAACATTGAGGCGCGTGGTGGTGGTAAGCGCCGTGCCCTCCAGCCGGGGGTTACTGGCGGTGCAGGTTAGACTCGCCCCGTCGTCCTCCGCCCGCGGCACCACCGTCAGGAAGGAGGAGGAGCGACCGGCAGTGTGGCGCGTCTGGCGGGGATATGAGACTTGATCCACACACACACACACACACACACACACACACACATACACAGCGAAAAGAAAGGGGGAAAATGCAGCAGCTTCAGCAGGAGTCACGCCGTCAAACACTTGTCTGTGTCTCCTGGTTTTAAAAAATGACTTCCAATTGATTTCACGCCGGTGATAATGACGCGGCTGCCTCCCCACGGTTCTGCCTCTTGAGCCTGTGTCTTGCCCTCTCAGCACGGAGGTGATAGATAGATAGATAGATAGATAGATAGATAAATAGATAGATAGATAGATAGATAGAGAGAGAGAGAGAGAGAGAGAGAGAGAGAGAGAGAGAGAGAGAGAGAGAGAGAGAGAGAGAGAGAGAGAGAGAGAGAGAGAAACACTAATAGTCTTAAAGAGAGGCGGAGTGCTGCTGGGGTCACAAGCCACGCAGCACCGCCAAACACTCACGGGTGCTCGCAGGGGCGCCGCGGAGCCTCGCAGCGCCTTGGTCCAGGTGAGGATGGCCGAAGGGTGGGCGCCCAACGCGACACACTCGAGGCGCGTCCGCTGCCCGGCCACCAGCGGCAATTCCGGCAGGTGAATGTTGACCGTCTTGGGAGGCACTGGGGAGGGGGGAGGGCGGGGAAGGAATCTGTTTTCATCACTTAATTGAGAGCCATTATTAGTCCAATCATAAGTCATTATGAAGCCATTCAAGTACCCATTCATATTTCCAGAAGGCTTAGGCGATCCTGGTGAAAAATGGGACATAAAATACGGGACTCCATTACTGCAGTTGACTTCCCTAAGGGGACCCAATTAGTCTGCGAGGGAGAAAAAAAAAAGCAAGATAATTTTTTTTTCCAGCTGGCAAGGTCGGAAGGGGCGGCGCGGTGCAGCTGCTGTAGTATACCCCGGCTGGAGGCGACGACGCAGGAGGGGCGAGGAACAACTCACGGATAACTCACGGGTAATTCACGGATACCTGCCATGCTGTCGTCTCCTCAGCGCGATGTTAGCGAGGTTACTGCCGCCGCCAGTGACGCCGCATAAAGGAGCGCCGCTGAGTGTCTCCCCGCGGTGTCCATCATTGCCACATCGACCCGCGGAGTGGTGGAGACGCTGACGGAGTTATGAGGGAGACGCATCAAGTGACCTCGGGCTGAGGCGGGCGGGGCTGGGGGGTTTGGGGCTGGGGGGAGCGGGGGTCGGGAGTAGCGAGAATGGAAGGAGTGAGGGTGGGGGAGACTCACTTGGAGAAGAGTAAGTGTATCCGGGACCGTGAAGATGCGGGGGCGTGAAGATGCGGGGGCGTGAAGATGCGGAGGCGTGAAGATTTTAGGACGTGAAGACAGGGTGTGCTGGGACGGAGACATTGTAAAGGGAGGGGAAGACAGGTGTGCGGTAACATGAAGACAAGGTGTGCTGGGACGGGGAGACAAGATATGCGAGAACGGGAAGATAGGGTATGATGGGACGGGAAGATAAGATGTGCGGGAATATGCGGGAACAGGAAGACAGGGTGTAGACAGGGGCGTCTTCATAACATCAGTTCGTCGCCTCAGAAACAAAGGCAAATTCCGCAGTAATTAGGGCACGGCAAGAAGTAACGGGTTCATGCTTGATAAAGTTAAATTAAAAACAAGAAAAGAATTAAGAAGAAACGTCTTCTCAATAGAGTGGCAAATGAATGGAACAAACTCAGTAATCAGGTTGTTAGTGTTGAGCCATTAAGGAGCATTAAAAGATTAGACAAGTTTATGTATGAAGATGATGGTGGAAATAAGTAGGTATGTTTTATACACGGACCGCCACGTGTAGTCCTAACGGCTTCTTGCGGCTTCACTTATCATGTTATCTTAAATCACGAGTAACAACAACAGCAGCAAGAGTAGTAGCAGTAGCAGTAGCAGCGGCAGCAGCAGCAGCAGCAACAACATCAGCAATAGTAGTAGTAGTAGTAGTAGTAGTAGTAGTAGTAGTAGTAGTAGTAGTAGTAGTAGTAGTAGTAGTAGTAGTAGTAGTAGTAGCAGCAGCAGCAGCAGCAGCAGCAGCAGCAGCACGGGCGCCACGAGGTGATGTGCACGCAGGTAATCCTCATCACCTCTGTTGTCCCTAAGTAGCATCACATAACAGTAGCCTCACATAACATTCCACTCATGTACACGCTTCCCGTGTTATTGCTTATCATGTTCCGATGGTATTGCAAATTTTACTGTAACTCTTACCAACCATTTTAGTGTCTCGTGTACAAACAGATGCTCAAAGAAGCACTGTTATTTTATTCCGGCGGCGCCATTTCCGCCCCCGCACGCCTGCAGCCCCGCCGGGAACACCCTCATGATGCTCTCGCCGTATTGACCCTACGACATATTTGTTTGTATTTCCTCGCCGCTTTCCTGATACTCCCTCTTTGTAAAATTTCCACTTCAATTTCCTCTCTTCTTTAGAACACTCCGCCCGCTTGCCGCCGTGGGTTGCAGGAAGTGCTTTCATGTTTTTCTTTTACTACACGATCTTGCATTGTAAACCACACGATTCTCTGGGTGTCATTCTGGAGCACTTCATGACTCAGCATCTCAGAGACGCGACCTGGGGAGGCTGCCTTTCTGCCTCGTCTGCCGCTGCCTCTGCCGCTGCTGCTGCTGCTGCTGCCGCTTCAGGGACGAGTGCTCGAACGAATTCTCAATTAATATTCTTTTAGGAATCAGATTTCGTCTCTTGAAAGTCCTGGAGATGTCTCTTAACATCGTTTTCCATCATTCGTCCACGTATTCGCGAGGAGAAAAGAAAGCATCGGCCTGGAGGCGGCGGCCGCGGTGGGGAAGCTGCACGTGGGACTCCTCCTTACCCGGGAAGCAGTAAGGCTGATGCACACAACGGCGAAGCACGACCATTCACGCTCAAGGCAGCCATCTATAACACATCCAGCTGTATACCTCAAAGCGGACTCAGCGTTACTCACGGTGGAGCAGCAGCGCCAGGGAGACGGAGAGAGGCTGTGTCAGGTTAGTGTTGGAGGCGCGGCAGGTCAGGTTACTCCGCACGTAATCACGGGTGAGAGCAGGGATATTCAGCACCGCCTTCACCTGCCGCGCTGGAGCTCCTGCTGGCGCCCTGGAGAACTGCAGTGACGGGGGCGGCAGGGCGGACAAAGCGGGCATGGTAGGGGGCGGGCCGTCGTAGCCGAGCACCGTCCTGTTGTTGCTGAGGAGAGTGGAGCCTCGCCACCACGTCACCTCGGGCGCCGGCCAGCCTGTCGGGAAAAGGTCCTCACGTCACCTGGTTCTCCCTTTGCACTCAGGGAACGCAAGTCACCACTGGCACCTCACTGGGAATTTTTAATATATATTTTGTTATCCTTGGCCAGTGCCTCTCTATATAAAAATAAAATCTCAAATACTTCGGCGTCTTATCTCGACTTACAAGTTCTAGAAAAGTTATTGTGGGTTTCAATGGTGTTTTTATAAATCTATTGATAGTTTAAGAAGGATTCTACATCATCTATGAAAACAATACCCGTGGGAACCTGCCTTATTATGTCAGTGGATTTTGAAAACAGTCCTTCTAAAGCCCTAAGCGATTCACAACACTAGTCCTGACGTTCGCGGGGCTGCCTTATGACTTGTGCGTCGCGAGAACTTTGGTCCAAGGCATTCAGTGTAATAATTAGAACCACTTTTACCCAGCAATACAATTTAGCGTCTGTATTATGGTTTGTGTGAGCACTCGGCCTCCGTGAACTGAGCAAGACGCTACCTCGCGCCTCGCTACACACGTGAGGCGCCCCGGTGCTTCCCCCGCGGGATATTACCCTGCCAAGTGCATATTGTGTGTCTAAACTTTGCGATCCATGAAAAGTTACACTCAGGTTGTTGAACGCATTCTGAAAACTTGAACTCGTGAGTGTGTGTGTGTGTGTGTGTGTGTGTGTGTGTTGATATCAAGCCACGGCATATTCTGTGGACTACAGATGCATATATATTTTTCTATAATAGGTATTGAGATTGCCATATATAGTTTTAAGGCTCTAATGAATAATAGTGAGCAAAATTACTGTAACCAATAAACGATCTATCTATCAATCTATCAATCCATCTATCTATTTATGTATCTGTCTGTGTAAAATTGCTGGGGCCAATAAACTATCTATCCATCTATCTACCTACCTATGTATGTATGTATGTATGAATGGCCAATAAACTATCTATCCACTATCTATCTATCTACCTGTGTATGTATGTATGAATCTATCTGTGTGTGACAAAGAGCACAACACCGGGCACGACTCATGTACAGTACCTCCAGTGGCGATGCAGACGAGGGAGAGCGCGTCGCCTTCCGTCAGGGGTCCCAGCTGCCCCGTCACCACCCGCTCCTCCCGCCCGTCCAGCACCGTGAGGCGAGACGGGGCCACTGTTGGAAAGAGAGAGAGAGAGAGAGAGAGAGAGAGAGAGAGAGAGAGAGAGAGAGTTGGTTATCACTAGACAATAAACACAGGCATATTACGAAGTGTTTGGTGAATGTTGTGTTGTGTAAGGTGAGTAACATGACAGTTCTAGAAATATCAAAATAAGAAGTGGCTTAAAAAGACGGTCTCGTATTCTTGAACATGCTGGTTTCTCACAAAGACTATTTCAAAAGGCACAGACATGATTCCTCAGGTTGTCACGGATGCTTTCGTCCTGAGAGTGTAAAATCCTTATTACACTCTCATTAGAAATATGAAAACATCCTTAAAAACCGGAAACGTTAACGAAAGCGTGTTAAAACTAATCCAGATGAGACTGAAACGTTTAAGAATACGAGAGTAACAGTAAACCCAAAGACTATCCGTGTAAGACTTGTACGACCTTGGCAGTGGAATATAGCATAGAAAACGGTAGGTGGACGGAGGGGCTCACCATACACCATGAGATCCACCACTGCGAAGAGAGTGGGCGACACCTCAAAGTCGACGCGGCACCTGTACCTGCCGGAGTCTCGCAGGTGGAGGGGGTCTAGGGTGAGGTAGGCGCCAGAGAGGCCTGAGTGGGCGCGGCCTCGCACTCCCGCGTTGACGAACTCCTGCTGCTCCCCCTCGTCCCGCAGGTCAAGTCTGGGATGAGTTTGTAGTGACGTTAGTGGAAAAAACTGATTGGACTTTTATTTTTTTTTCCATTTTCTTTTCCTGGGACTGCAAACATCCCTTTTTCTAGTAAATTCTGGAACTCCCTGCCTGCTTCTGTGTTTCCTCCCTCCTATGACTTGAACTCTTCCAAGAGGGAAATTTCAAGACACTTATCCTCCAATTTTAGGTTATCTTTTTTACCTTTCTCTAGGGACCGGCACCTCAGTGAACCTTTTTCTCGTGCTTGTTGTTGCCCTTGGCCAGTTCCCCTCTTACACACAAAACAAGACACAGGTGACAAACGGTAATCTCTCCTGCTGGCTACTGGAGGAGAGGAGGCGACGTAAGCACACAGGTGGAGGCCGCTGTGTGTCTGCCGCGCCTTTTTGATGGCGTGTTGACTTCACGTGCCACGCCGAGGAAAATAATTGGATTGTTCGACATGGAAGTGACTCTTAATACAGTTCGCGACTTCTGAGAGTTGCTCGCTCGCCTCCTAAATTAGTTCTTAATGATACTCAATGATTCGGCGGATCAAAGGTCAATATGTAAGTGTGTGTGTGTGTGTGTGTATCTTCCCCTCTCCACCCGCATGCCAAAGGTCGCAGCGTCTGAGTGTTTGTTTGTCAAAAGCAAGGAGGACTGGCCGGTGCTGCCTGCGACCCTCGGGGCAGCACACCCCCTGGCGCGGCGCTGCAGGTTCCTGTCAACACCGAGAATTAATAAACTGTACAAAGAGTATCTGTCTTTCTCTCAAGACAGATCCACGGCCGCCCGCCCATCCCGCCCACCTGCCGCCTGCCGCCATCCATCTCCGGGGGCGTGACACATGATCCCGGCACCCCATTCCTCTCACCGCCGCCCGTGTGTCCCCGCCTCGCCGCTGCCTAATTAGCACCCCGTCAGCACCCGACGTAAATAATTAAAACGGATGACTAATGTTAGTAATTACAGCACACTTCCTGCCGAAATAAAGGGTGCTGACGAACTTTTCCCGCCAACAATTATTACAGTTATTATCAGACTAATTTGCACGATTTTGTAATGTGTCATATTTTTTTCTACCCTATGTAATTGGCGGCAGATCCCTCCGCCAGCAGATTACTAGGGTGGTTTCCGCGTATGCTGCTCAACTGGGGTCACACACACACACACACACACACACACACACACACACACACACACACACACACACACACACACACACAAGAGAGTTCAGTCAAGGGAATCAATGTGCTCAGGTGTGTTCCGCTGTCTTCTTGCCGGCAGGTGTTGTCCCCTCGCCAAGTGTTTGTTTGCCAGGCCCTACTCCACCTCTCCTTCCCTCACACCTCCTCCTCCTCCTCCTTCTGCACCTCCTCCTGCTTCTCCCCTGCACCTCCACTCCTCCTCCCCAGCACTCAGCGTGACGAGCAAGACAGGCGGGGGCGCACACACCAAATCTCTGGCTGTGAAACATTTTATAATTCTACAACAACCAGGAATACAACCTACATGTAATATAAATAAGTGGACTGCGAAAAGGTGAAAAGAGATGAAAAATCAAAACGTGTAAAAACATATAAGCATAAAAAAATAAATAAATAAAAAAAATCAGGTGTAGTTCGTGAAAGGAGCATCATTACGGCACACAGGTCAGCACGGTACACAGGTCAGCACGGTGCACACAAGAGTCAGCACGGTGCACACAAGAGTCAGCACGGTGCACACAAGAGTCAGCACGGTGCACACAAGAGTCAGCACGGTACACACAAGAGTCAGCACGGTGCACACAAGAGTCAGCACGGTACACACAAGAGTCAGCACGGTGCACACAAGAGTCAGCACGGTGCACACAAGAGACAGCACGGTACACAAGACCCAGCACGGTACACACAAGAGTCAGCACGGAACACACAAGAGTCAGCACAGTGCACACATGAGTCAGCACGGTACACAAGAGTCAGCACGGTACACAGGTCAGCACGGTACACACAGTCAGCACAGTACACCAGAGCGAGCATGGTACACAAAAGTTAGCACGGTGCACACATGACTCAGCAGGGTAATACTCACGTGTAGAAGGGGAATCTGGCGCGGTCCTTGTACCACAACACGAGGGAGGGTCTGTGGGGCGGCCCCGCGTGGCTGGCGAGGCAGGGCAGGCGCGCCATGGAACCCGCCACCCCAGCAGCGCGGCCCACGGGTACTGGGGACACAGAGGAGGTCATGGTGAGGACACGGGGACGCGGGTACACAGAGGAAGTCATGATGAGGACAAGGGGACGTGGGGATACAGAGGTCATGGTGAGGGCACGAGATGAGGTCACGGGGACACGAAGACACGAGGATACAGGGACAGAGGAGGTCATGGTAAGGACACGGGGACAAGGGGACACGGGGACGTGGAACACGAAGACACGTTAACAATGCATCAGGAGGTGGCGGTTCTGCAAATACCAAACGTTAATTTTCAAAAAGGTAACCGTCTTTGCAATCTTTTTCAGCATAGCAAAGACCGCCGACCCGAAAGCCCTGGGACTTCTTTCCCGCGGCGGGAGGCAAGGGAGCGTCAGCCCGGAAAAGCTGTTCACCGCCGCCACCGCCTCCGCCGCCGCCGCCAGAAGCATAATACTAAAATCAATAGTCAGCCTTCACGCCTAAGACACGGCCTCCTGAGACCCAACTGTTACAACATGACACTCAAAACCTGCTTCTAAACCTATTAATGTCAAGACGCTGAAACTCTCACACTGGACTCTCGCCCACAACCCAGTGTTCCTTGTGTGTGTGTGTGTGTGTGTGTGTGTGTGTGTGTGTGTGTGGGTGTGTGTGTGGGAAGAGGGGTATGAGGGGTGTTTATTCACACACGAGTATCATCACTCTTTTCCGGATCGTTCTGAAAGCTTGTTATGTTGAGAAGCTTATGCGGAAACCCGAGCGAGGCGGGGCAGGCGCGGGACAGGACAGGGAGCCGTGCGTCTCCAAGAACAGCGGTATAATAGCAATAACAGTCTTGTAAATACGGACACTTGCACCTCCAATAACAAATCTGCGTCGTACATCTGTGCAGTAATTCCGGGAACAAATTTGCGTCTTAATGGCGTGCAGATAAGGTCCTGGCGGGCGAAGGCAGGTAAAATAACGTCGCGTTACAAGGGTGCTGAGGCTACAACAATACAAAGTTGCAGCCTCCCCGTGATTGCTGCGCCACTTCGCCAACGAGGATTAAGTATTCCCGGGCGGCGCGATTAAGTCAGCCAAGATTTACCTGAATGCTGCTTGGCGGGCTGCGCCGGACGACGACTTCCTCCTGTAGGCAGATTTTACTTTAAGCGCGGAGGCTGCCGGCGACGTAAACACGACCCGGAAAATACGGAGCATCTCACTGAAAACGTCGACTCCACTTAATGAGAAGTGTTCATCGCGGAGGGGCGGGCGGCGGCACTCTCCAGGCGAGGCAGCGCCCTTACTCACCCCCGCCGTCCCCGCCCGTCCCCGTCCGTCCCGTCGCCTCTTCTCCCTTATTAGTGGCTCAGCAAAACTGGAGCACGGCAGACTCAGGCGGGATTTCGCGGTGCAATGGCAGTAAGCTCGAGTAAAGCACTGGAATCCAAACACAAGATGACCCGGCGGTGTCTTTGTGGCGGAGTGTGCGGTACAAGGTGCGTGCAGGTACGAGTGAGGTGCGGAGGACGGTGCATGCATGAGGTCATTAAGGCGCCGATGTGTATTTATGAGGCACATTTGCATGATGGAAGACTGAAGTACTTGAGGAAATTGAGTGAACGATGGCCTCAATATATATAGGGTGACTCTCCGCTTTATTTATGGGAAATATTTGCGTGAAGGATAACTTAAAGGGGTGCGGAGAGGGAGACTCGTGCTGGGTGGCGCTGCCTGACCGTCTCCGCCGCGGCACCCATGCACTGAAGCAGCTCTGTCATAAAAATAGCAAAAATGTCCAAAGGGAAGATTGAATATCGACCGCCCGCCTGACAGACAAACATGACAAGCTAATACACGCGGAAAGAGAGGCAAGAAGGCGGCCTCGCCACAGACACGGGAAGTAAAGACGTAGACAGACAGGCAATAATGCAGCTGTCCTCTTCTTTCGCTTCTTATATCTATATACTACTACTGCTATTACTGCTACTGGTACTACTACTACTATGCTACTACTGCTACTATGCTATTACTGCTACTATTACAGCTACTATTACTACTACTTCTACCAACTATGCAACTATTTTTTCCCTTGACACACTGTGAAGTATGGGAGGTAATCAGAATGCAGGGCAGGTCATGACGCACAGCAGCAGCCTCGCGGCGCCAGCGGCGTGGCGCGCCCTGTGATATATACGGCAAGTTAATTTGAATGTCACAGGTTTTCATCTTTCTTTTAAGCCTTACAAATGCCAAGCGTGTTCAGGAAAGGCAAATTTGCCACGAAACATTACTGCGATATAATCTAGTTTTATACAATCCCGGCCAGTGAGAAGGGCGAGGGGAGTGGCGGGGGGCGGCGCCCCAGGAGGGTTCTGCGAGTCCGATTCTTTAAAAAAGATTTTCGAAAATAATCTTGGATCCTTATGGCGATGATTCGATTTCAATCTGGGATAATTGGATAAAAATGCTTCCTAATCAATCAAATTGGCTCACCCTTCGCAGCATCAGCCAGAACCTGGCTGGCAGTGATGCATCACCCGCGGCGGCGGGGCGGCGGGATGGCCGCTGGCGGGCCAGGCCGCAGAGGTCACCCGCAGCCAAGGGCAGGGGACACTCCCTGGAAGCTCAGGGCGAGCCTCGCGTGCCTCCCTCACTGCCGAATCTAAAGTTGGCCCTGCCGTGGGCGCCCCGCGGCCCGTCACGCCGCCTGGAGCAGCGCCCCGCGGCACTAACCGGCGGACTGCCAGGCTCAGGCCGCAGCCCGGCAATAATTATTCCCTCTTCTGGCTGGCCGCGCGGCAATACCGCTCCGCCGGGCTTCGCGGGGCCGGAATCTGGTCTCGGCTATGAATTCAGAACAGGACGGAGTCATTTTCATAAAAAAAATAAAGAATTACACACGGTGCTGTAGCTTCATAATACTTTGGTAAAAATAAATTGTGTGTGTGTGTGTGTGTGTGTGTGTGTGTGTGTGTGCGCGCACGTACACACGGAACCTCGAGGCGGTGGCCAGAGAACACAATATAACACGAGACTCATTACTGCTGGACTGAGGACGCGGCACAAAACATTTACCGCGAAGGAATTCGGCCTCTCATCATGATGGTCTCCGCGTCCCGCGCACTGTTTGGCGGCGCCTCGGGGGGCTCCTTTATCCCTCCCACAGACAGCCACCGGGCACACGCGGGCGGCGGGAGTGGCTCCAGGCCGTATAATTGCCTCTACCATTCCCCATTTCTCCGGATTAGCGGGCGGGGCGAGGGAGGAATGGCGGCGTCGTCTGCAGGAGAGGGATACTGCTGCTGTTGCTGCTGCTGCTGCTGCTGCTGCTGCTGGCGGGGAGGTGGCGCGGCGGTGTGCCTGAGGTGTCCTAGGTGCTCCCAGGTGTGGCGTGAGGCCGTGGCTGGCAGGGCGGCCGCCTCCCCTCAGGCCTGGTGCTTGTGCTAATGGCTGTTATTCTTTTCTTCTGTTGTTTATTCTTTTTACTCTGTCCTTTCTTTTCTTTCCCTTCCTTTCTTCCTTGCTTCTTTCTTTTCTTTCTTTCCTTCTTTAATATTTTCTTTTTTAATTTGTCCATTCTCTTCCCTCTCTTCCTTATTGCTCTCGTCTTGTTCTCACCTTACTGCTCTTTCCTCGTGTTTCCTCCTTCATATTTTTATTATTCTTCACGCGAGTTATTAAATTTATTATCATTGCCGAGTCGCTGCCTTCGTCGACGTTACTGTCATC
>NC_087178.1:6685000-6697500 GCF_035594125.1 Scylla paramamosain
ACACACACACACACACACACACACACACACACACACATACACCATCACGCGGCTTCCTAATTAATAATAACCACTAGCACCATCTGTGAACCGCATGTATAACTCTCTCTCTCTCTCTCTCTCTCTCTCTCTCTCTCTCTCTCTCTCTCTCTCTCTCTCTCTCCCTCTCTCCCCTCTCCCTCTCTCCCGTCTCCCTCCTCCCGTCATTTCCTCCCTTCATTCCTCCCATCCTATTAGCTTCCTCCCTCCCGCCTTTCTCTTCCTTCCCTCTATCTCTCCTCTCATTATACTAACATTCATTATCTCTCTCTCTCTCCCTCCATTTGCTCTTCTCATCTGTTCCATTGTGCTAACTTACCCCTCTCTCTCTCTCTCTCTCTCTCTCTCTCTCTCTCTCTCTCTCTCTCTCTCTCTCTCTCTCTCTCTCTCTCTCTCTCTCTCTATTTCCTTTTATTCTCTTCCATCCCATGTTGTTTCTCCTCTTCCTCTCTTTTCTTCCTTTCCTCCTTCCCTCCTTCTTTCTCCCTCTCTTTCCTTTCCTTCCTTCTTCCCTATTCTTTTCCTCCCTTTCCTTCTCTCTCCCTTCCGTCCTTCTTCCTTACTCTCTTTCCGTTCTATTCCTCCATTTTTTCCTCCTCCTTCTTTCTACTTTCTCTTCTCACCCCATCTCCTCTTTTCCTCTCTTCTTCCTGTTTCCTCCCATTTCCACCCCTCTTCTTTTTCCTTCTTTCCTCTTGTTTCTTTCCTCCGTTCTCCTTTCCTTTCTCCTTTACCTCTTTTTTCCCTCTTTCCCTTCTTTCCTCATTTTCCTCCTTTTCTTTCCCTCCCGCTGGTGGTCACTCCTCTCTCCCTCCCTCCCGTCATGCACTTTGTTTTCCCTTCCATTTCTTCCCTCTATTTTATTCCTCCTCTTCCCTTTTTTCCTTCTTTTTCTCCACTTCCTTCCCTCTGACTGCAGGTTCCCCTCCTCTCTTTCTCCCTTCCTCCTCTTTCCCCTTATTCCTTTCCTTTTCTTTCCTCATTTTCCCCTCCTTTTCCTCTTGTCCCGCCCTTTTTCCCATTCTTTCTTCTCTTCCCTAACTATGTACGTATCCCCTCCTCCCTCCCTCCAGTCCCTCTCTATTCTTTCCTCCTTGTCCCTTCCTCTTCTTTCCCTTCTTTCCTCCAGTTCTTTCCTTCATCCCCTCCTCTTTCCCTCCATTCCTCTTCCCATTCTTTCCTCCGTGTCCCTCCCTCTTCTTTCTCTTCTTTCCTCCAGTTCCTCCCCTCTGCAAGCAAGATCCCTCACTCTTCTCTTCCTCCCTCTCTCCCTCACTCCCTTCTCCCCCTTGCGCTGGTCGGGAAACAAGGGAAATAATACCAAGCAGGGTTTCCACTTCTGCGTGATCCCCGGGCGCCCTCCTTGCGGCGGTTCCTTCGGCAGTATTTCTTCCCTGATCCTAATTCTCCGCCACATCCTTCTCTGGACCCAGGCACCTTTGGATTTCACCTCCTAACTATCACCGATTGACCCTCGCCACCACCACCACTACCTGACCTCACCTGACCTGACCTGACCTGGCTTGATGTGGGGCTTTTGATACGTTTCCGCTCATTACGCACCTTTCCTTCCCTTTCCTCCTCCTTTTTCGTCTTCGTTATCGTCTTCGTCTCCCGCTTCTCTTTTTCTTTTTCTCTTTCAAGTTTTTCTTTTCCTTTCCTTCGTTTTCGTTCTCTTTCTCTTCCTGTCTTTCATTCTCCTTCATCTTCATCTTCGTCTCTCTCTCTCTCTCTCTCTCTCTCTCTCTCTCTCTCTCTCTCTCTCTCTCTCTCTCTCTCTCTCTCTCACTCTCTCTCTTCCTCCTGCTTTTCTGTTTCTCTTCCTCCAAGTTTTTTTTATTCCTCTTCCTCCTTCGCATCTTGCTCTTCTCCTCCTCTGCTTTATCCTGCTTTTTCTCCTCTTCCTCTTATTCCTCTTTCTCTTCCTCTACTTCCTTCTCCTCCTCCTCCTCGGTTTTTGCTCCCCACACATTATTTAAGGTTCATTAATCACTCGCCAGATAGTCTTTCATCATATGTTATTCGCATTTATCTCCTGGCGTGGGTTTTTAGTGTCTTGAGAGAGAGAGAGAGAGAGAGAGAGAGAGAGAGAGAGAGAGAGAGAGAGAGAGAGAGAGAGAGAGAGAGAGAGAGAGAGAGAGAGATTATTTTTCCAGTTTTGTCTTGCTTTTTCAACGTTCTTTGTTGTTTGCTTCTCTCTCTCTCTCTCTCTCTCTCTCTCTCTCTCTCTCTCTCTCTCTCTCTCACACACAGTTATTGCTTTCTTCCTGTTTTTCACACGTTCTGTATATCTATCTCTCTGTCTCTGTGTGTCTCTGTGTATCTTTCTTTGTCACTTTTCCTTCACGTTTATCACATAGTTTCCCTTCCCCCACCCTCCGTCCGTCTCTCTGTCTGTCCGTCTGTGCGTGCGTTACTCCTTCAAGTCGCCTGGTTCGCTTGATTAAGTCATTATGGTTCTCTAAACGACATCACCTTGTTTGTCAGTCTTCGGTTCGTAATATCCTCCCTTGTGTTTTTGGAATCCATCTTATTGGATATCCTGCGAAATAACAAAGGCATTGCGTCAGAAGCCTCTCTCGGGGGTATGGGGGGGCTGAAGGAGTGAATGATGTAGTGGGGGAGGAAGGTAGGGTCGAGAGGGTTGGATGGACTAAGGAAAAGAGCTGGGGATAGGTGAGTGAAGGAAGGAAGATTGGAAGGGAAGGAGGGAGGGAGGGAAGGAGGTAAGAATATATGGGTGAGGGAAGGAAGGAGGGAGGAAGGGAAGGAGGTAAGGACAGCTGAGGGAGGTGGGAAGGTAGATAGGAAGGTTGGAGGGAGGGAGGAGAAGGAGGAAAGGAAGGAGGAAAGCAGGGAGAGTTTGAGGAAGGGGAGGAAGAGAAGGAAATAAGGACAAGACAGGACAGGTAAGTGAGGGAAGGAAGGAAGGAAGGAAGGAAGGAAGGAAGGAAGGAGGGAGGGAAGGAAGGAGGAGGGTTAAATGAGGTCAAGACGTGTTAGTGAAGAGCGAAGGAGGGAAGGAAGAGAAGAAATGAAGAAGGAACGAAGGAAGAAAGGAAGGAGGCTCAGTTAAAATGGAAACGAAGACGGAACGAAAGAGTAGGAGTGAAAAATCAGAAGGAAACGAGTGAGGTTAATGAGAGCGAGAGAGTTAATGAGAGCGAGAGCGAGAGAGAGAGAGAGAGAGAGAGAGAGAGAGAGAGAGAGAGAGAGAGAGAGAGAGAGAGAGAGTAGGGAGCAGGTCAGACCATAAACAAACAAGAGCAGCAGGTGAAGCGAGGCAAGGAGGTGAAGGAAGGAAGGAGAGGAAGGGGAAACGAGGGGAGAGAGAGAGAGAGAGAGAGAGGGAGAGAGGGAGAGAGGGGAGAGGAAAAGTACCTGGAGAACGTTGCGTGGCGTGCGGTCATCCAGAGAGAGAGAGAGAGAGAGAGAGAGAGAGAGAGAGAGAGAGAGAGAGAGAGAGAGAGAGAGAGAGAGAGGTATCTTTATCCGCCTAGGGCCAACAGGACGCTAGTAATGGACTCGAGGTAACTTTTTAACATCGTGTCTTCGGTGTCGGCAGCCCATTACCATAACTTAGAAGCAGGGGCGTCGGGGATGGCGCCCTGTGACCGGGGAAGGAAAGGGGAGGGTCAGCGAGGGCCAGCGAGGGCCAGCGAGGGCCAGCGAGGGCCAGCGAGAGCCAGCAAGGGTCAGAGAGGATCAGAAGGGCGCCAGGGGCATTAGAGGGAGCGTGAATGGTTAAAACTGGTGATAGAATTTGGTGGAGGAGCGTAAAGGTCTTAAAAAAAGGTAGTGGACTGCGTTGGAATGCGTTACAGGGAGCGTGAAGGTGTAAAAGTGGCGTTTATGAGCGTTAGAGAGCGTTAGTGGGAGCGTGAGGGCGTAGAGGTGGTGTTAGTGACTGTTTGAGGGAGCGTGAAGTTAGTGAGCGTTAGACAGCGTTAGAGGGAGCGTGAGGGGGTAAAAGTGGCGTTGGTGAGTGTTAGCGTTAGAATGAACGTGAAGGCGTTAAGTGGCGTTATTGAGTATTAGAGAGCGTTAGAGGAAGCGTGAAGTGGCGTTAGTGTGTGTTAGGAAGCGTTAGAGAGAGCGTGAAGGCGTAGAGGTTGAGTTACTGAGTGTTAAAGAGCGTGAAGGCGTAGAGGGGGGCGCTAGGTGACCCAAAAGACACAGAACAGAGCTAAGCGTTACGAAACAATACCAAGTTGACAGAAAACGATTTAGTCACCCCAAGATGTCACGTCACCAACACCTGTGCATGTCATGACTATAAATCAAATAAACATCAAAATACAGACGCTTGATCTTGCTATAAACAACAAAAGGAACTAAGAACTGTGGACGTGGAAGGGGAAGGTAAATGAATGATGCTAATTTATTCCTTTTGCCTGAAACGTTTTGTACAGTCGAGCTCATAAGTTGTGTCCTTCTTCGTCGCCATGGTAAAAAAAAGAAAAAAAAAACTCTTGTTCTTCCCTCTTCGTCGGTACCTCGCACTCCTTTCCTGACGACGCGCATTGTTCAAACCTCCGAACCTCAGCTGGTTACATGGCGACGAGGCAGGACTGTATATGAATTTCTACGTCGTATAATGGGGTTTTTGTTTTCAAGTGCTGTGCCATCATAGTCTGAAACACGTCTTTGCAACGGCTCCCTTTCCTACGTAATCTCATTCCTCTTCTCTCCTCACTCCTAATCCTTTCTTTCACAATATAGTACGGAATCATATCACTTATCTTTTCTGTTTCCAAGTGGTGTGCCAATCTCTTATCTCTTCTCCTCATTCCCTGATCCTCTATCACAATACATTATCGAATTAAATCACTTATTATTCGTCTGAGACATTTAGTACACGACAGACTTCTTACACCAACAGTACTGAGACAAGAATCCTGGAAGTGAGGGAGCAAGGTACGAAGGTCCTGTTTTAAGAGCACAGCCTTCGACCACCAACAAACAGGTGTGGCTGAGTGGTATCAGGGAGGGAGGGGCGCGTCAGGGTACGTCAGATTGGTGTCAGGGGGTGTCAGGAGGCATCCAGTGGTGGTTTGGAGGGAGAGGCTGTGGAGGGGTGATGGGAGGAGGTGGATGGGAAGAGTGAGTGTAGGGGAAAATTAGAGGTAGGAAGGGAGAGAGAGGAACAACAGAGAGATTTTCGGGCAGTAAGTGAGGGGAGGCGGGAGAGAAAAGAGGAGGGCTGGAGGAAAAATGAGCTGAAGTGAGAGGAACGTGTGTGTTTGGGGAAGAGTAGGAGGAGGAAGAGGAGGAAGAAGAGGAGGGGGAGGAGGAGGAGGCACGAACAACACGGTAACATTTTCCAATACCATGAGCGAGTGTGCCCAATATTTTAGTCAATACTTCCTAAACTGAAAGAATATCTTGGGGCATGAGTTTCCTTCCCTACGCGGCGGACAAACGATAAAGTTTCCCCTTTCACTCAGGCTCACCCAGCGCGCAACGAGACGGACAAACAAATGACCCTAATCTGGTGAACTCGGGGGAGAACACAGCGCACTTCCAAACACCACAAAAACGACAGAGTGGTATAAAATAACACACCGAACAAGAGCAGTAATCATTAGCTCCTCCGTCGACTCCATCAGGGCGAAAGGGGTGACTCAAGTTAATAAGTAATGAACGACGGTTTTTTTTTGTTCCAAGCCCTCCATCAACAGAAAACGGAACATGAAATAGAAAACGGGACAGGGGATTACTTCTCTCCAGCGGACGCGAGAGAGAGAGAGAGAGAGAGAGAGAGAGAGAGAGAGAGAGAGAGAGAGAGAGAGAGAGAGAGAGAGAGAGAGAGAGGGAGCAAATCCACGTCTCCTGAGCTGCATTACCACTCTTTGGTCCCTTAGAGCAATGACGCAAGAGAGAGAGAGAGAGAGAGAGAGAGAGAGAGAGAGAGAGAGAGAGAGAGAGAGAGAGAGAGAGAGAGAGAGGTGGGCATGTAGGTGGATTTGAATAGAGTGAGAGGGGAAACAAGGAAAACAGGGAAAAGAATCCACTAGAAGTACTGTCAAGAGGAAGATTACCACCACCAGCTCTACTACCACCACCACCACCACCACAAACATCACGAGCGGCAAAGGGAGCGGTGGTGTCGTAAAGGGAGGACTGAGAATGCCACCCAAAGACTTCCTGAGCACCTGCGTCACGCCGATAACAAAGGGTCCGATACTCCATGAAGACACTTGGGCTTCGCACGTAAACAAAACAAGGAAAGCGAGAAGTAATGTAACAGTTAACTCCACCGACAGAGAGAGAGAGAGAGAGAGAGAGAGAGAGAGAGAGAGAGAGAGAGAGAGAGAGAGAGAGAGCGCGTCCGGCCATTACCGCTTCTGTGTGTGTGTGTGTGTGTGTGTGTGCGTAAGTGGGTAGGTATCTTTCTTTCATGTTTTTGTGTGTTGGAGATGCTGATATGATGTGTTTTGTGTGTGTTTTTTCATGTGAACTGCGGTGAATAAATTATCTGTCTGTTTCTCTCTCTATCTATCTATGTACCATTCGATTAGTTTATCTGTCTATCTCTCTAACAATCATTTAATCAATACGTCTATCTATCTGTCTATCTGTCAGTTAATCAGTTTATCTATCTGTCCATCAATCAATGAACCAACCAATAAATTTATCTATCTATCTATCTATCTGTGCATATGTGCCTCTCTCTCTCTCTCTCTCTCTGTGTGTGTGTGTGTGTGTGTGTGTGTGTGTGTGTGTGTGTGGATGAGAGAAGCGTTCTTCACTCAAGCCTTTGGAAGTTTAATAAGAGGTGTTGGGTTGGACATTATTGGGAATGTGTCATCGGGACTAATAGTAATTCTTCTTTTCGGAGTAGCTCAGTTTGTGAAGTGCGTGCGGTGCGTGAGTGCGTGGGGAGGGGGAGGGGGAGTGAGGAAGGAATGCCTGTTTGGTGAGAGTGAAAGTTGGAAGTTGTGGGAAATGGTGAGACGAATGAGAGGGAAATAATAGTGGTTGGTGAGGGGAAGTGTTGAGAGGTGGAGGGAAAATGGTAACTGGTGAGCGGAGGTAGTGGGAAAGGAAGTGGTTAAGGGGGGTGAAAAGGGAGAGGTGGTGGTAGCTAGTGAGGGGAACTGGTGAGAAGGAAAAAGGGAGTGGTGGTGAGGGGAACTGGTGAAGGGAAAGCGGAGGAGGAGGAATGGTGAAGAGAAAGTTAGTGAGAGGAGAAGTGGTGAGAGGAAACTAGAGAGGGAAACTGGTTGAGGGGAACTGGTGACCGTCTAGAGGGGAAGTATGACTGGTGAGGGGAGGAACATTACAACTGAGTGATGACAGGAAAGGGGAAATGGTGAGGGGAACTTGGTGATGAGAGTGATGAGACTTTACGAATGAGGGGAAGAGGGGGCGGGGGCACATTATATGAGAGAGAGAGAGAGAGAGAGAGAGAGAGAGAGAGAGAGAGAGAGAGAGAGAGAGAGAGAGAGAGAGAGAGAGAGAGAGGAGAGGAGAGAGAGAGAGTCATATCAGTCAAATAATAAGCTTCAGGATGACCACTTAAGGGTGAAGTGACTGGGTAAGAGTGACTGGATAAAGGTGACTGTTTAGGGTGAGTGGATGAGGGTGACTAGCTAGGGTGACTGTCTAAGGGTGAGCAAGTAAGAATGAGTAAGAGTGACAGTAATGAGTGGGGTAAGAGTGGATGAGTGGCAAAATAGGGGTGAGTATATAACAGTAACTGGCTAAGAGTGTGTGTGTGAGGGTGAATGTACAAGGGTGAGTAGGTAAGGGTGACAGTGAGAGTGGCAGGCAGAGTTAAGGGTGAGGGGTGAGTGGCGGGTACTAATTAGAGAGTAATGGTTGGCTGAAGTGACTCTGCTTGCCGTGTTGTGTTGCGGGATGGCTCGACGCAACACAATGATGACGCAATACTGCCAAATCCGTATTGTGGTCCTCGTACTGTGTGTGTGTGTGTGTGTGTGGTGTGTGTGTGTGTGTGCCTTCAAGTGGTGGTAGTGTCGGTTTTAGCATTGTGTGTGTGTGTGTTCCATTACATCCACTCTGCCTTCCATCTTGTCTATCCACCAAATTCTCCCTTTCTCCCTCTTCCCCTCTCTCCAACCCCCCTTTCTCTCTACCACTACCACAAATACCCTTCTCTCTCTCCCTTTCCTCTCTCCAAACACCCCTTTCTCCCCCTTCCCCTTTCCCAAATACCCTTTTCTCTCCCTTCTTTCCCGCTCCCTATTCCCTCCCCCTTTCCCTCATCCAGACGCCTATTTCTTTTTCCTCCCCCTCCCACAGATATCCCTTTCTCCCCTCTACCCGCTCCCCCATTTCCTCCCCAAGCTCACTAATACCCCCCTCCCTTTCCACGACAAGCCCCAAGTCACGCCCCCGCCCACTATAAGCCCTGTCACCCTCCCCTTCCCCTCCTCCAGAACCCAACAATGCCCCTTCCATTTCTCTTCCTCCCATGCAATATCTCAGACGCCCCCACACCCTGCACCCTCCCTCCCAGCTTAGTTGTGTCCCTCCAATCCCCTTTTCCAAGCCCCTACCCTCCCTTATTTGGTGGGTTTGACTTGTGTGGTATTGACCTCTAACCTAACTTAACCTAACTTAACCTAACCTAACATAAACTAACGTAACCTACTTTAACCTAACCTAATCTAACTTAAGTAACTTATCTAACCTAACCTAATCTAATTTAACGTAACTAGACCTAATTTAACCTAGACCAAACCTAACCTAACTTAACCTAACCTTGCCTAACCTAACGTACCCTAACCTAACCTAACCTAGCCCGACCTAACTAAACCTAACCTAAACCAAACCTAACTTAACCTATCGTAACCTAAACTCAACCTAACTTGATTCAACCTAAACCCAACCTAACATAAACCCAACGCAACCTAACCGGAACTAACCTAAATCCAACCTAACCTGACCCAACCTAAACCCAGCCTATCCTAATCTAGTCTAACCTGACTCTGTTCCAACCATTCCATCGGCAGTACTGTAACGGGAGGACATGATAGAAATAGCCATTAGAGCGAGTGTGTCTGAACCCCGCGGCAGCTCAATGGCTGATGTTTACCCATTGCAAAACTCAGACTTCTGTCATTGCCATTTGTATTATCTACCCTCCTCCTCCTCCTCCTCCTCCTCCTCCTCATCCTCCTCCTCCTCTTCTTCTTCCTACGTATTCATCCTGTCCCTTTGTCCTCTCTCTCTTCTCTCATGCTACCACGCCTCTTTCTCTCCTCTCTCTCTCTCTCTCTCTCTCTCTCTCTCTCTCTCTCTCTCTCTCTCTCTCTCTCTCTCTCTTTCTCTCTCTCTCCATCCCTCCTTTCCTCTCTCTTTTTCTCTCTTTTCTTCTTTTTTTTTCCTTCCTTCCATTCTCTCTCTCTCTCTCTCTCTCTCTCTCTCTCTCTCTCTCTCTCTCTCTCTCTCTCCTCTCTCTCTCTCTCTCTCTCTCTCTCTCTCTCTCTCGTTTTTATTGTACGTGTGTGACTGTTAGTTCTTTTTTATTTGTTTATTTGTTTGTAGACTTTTATCTTTCTGCATGTCTACCTGTCTGTTCCCGACTGTGTTTGTTTGACACTCCTTCCTCTCTCTCTCTCTCTCTCTCTCTCTCTCTCTCTCTGTCTCTGTCTGACTGGATATTCGACTTTCGCCTCTCCCTCTGGCTCTCTCCCCTTCCTTCTCCTAATCCTCCTTCTCCTCCTCCTTCTCCTCCTCCTCCTTCTCCTCCTCCTCCTCCTCCTCCTCCTCCTCAGTGTTGCTTTAAGCGCCTTTAACGACAAAACAAGACCCACAAAACAGGGACAACAACACAATACCTCGGATGCCAGAGTAGAACCACCAGCGCTGCACTGATTCTGTATTGAAATGCCGCCTGATACGAGAGAGAGAGGGAGAGAGAGAGAGAGGGAGAGGGAGAGAGGGAGAGTACATGATAACAACATATGAATTTCCAACATAACATGAGCGGTATTACAATAACTCTCCCCTCTCTCTCTCACTCCACTCTCTCTCTCACTCCCCTCTCTTTCTTTCTCTCTCTCTCTTTCCCCTCATCCATCCCTTCCCTGCACACACACATACACATACACACACACACACACGTACATACACACACACACACGTCACCGTCAGTCAAGCACCATCACACTCACTATCATTTTGTATTTCATCATTATTTATCATTCTCATAAGCACCATTCCCTCAAACATCCATTTACTCTCAACTCCTTCCCATTCCTTCCCCCTTTCCTCCTCTTCCTCTTTAAATTCTTTCCTTATCCTCTTTTTCCTGTTTTCTCTTATTCCCTCTTCTCTTCTTCTTATGTCTTTTTTTCTCTCCTTTTACTCTCATCCATCTTCCTATTTCCCTTCCGCCACCTTCCTCCTTCTCCGGCACTTTTCCTTCCTCTCCCTTCCTGCTCCTTCTCCTTTCCTCCCTCTCTAATGTCCTTCATTCTCAACTCTTCCTCCTCCCTCCCTCCCTCCCCCTCATTCATTCTTCTCTCCAGCTCCTCTCCTCAGTGCCCTCTCTTTCATTCTCTCTTCCTCCCTGATTTATCTTAACCTCCCACTTCCTCCCTTTCGTGTTTGGTCGTCATCCTTCCTTTCTCCCTTATTCTTTTCCTAACTTAACATAACCTAATCTAACCTAACCTGTCTCCTTTCAGCGGCTCGTCCATTAAATTCCATTCATATTCTCCCTCATGGCGTCTCCTCTTCCTCTTCCTCCTTCTTCTCTTCCTCCTTGTCATGCCTTTTCTGCTATTTCTCCTTCTCCTCCTTATATTCCTTGCTTTAGTCTGTCTGTCTGCTTGGCCCACTATCTTTCTGGGTATCAGTCTGTGCGTTCGTTTATTTGTCTTCCTGTTTGTCTGTCTGTCCATCTGATTGTTTGTCTGTTTGTCTGCCAGTCTGTATATTTACTGCCTGTTTGTTCGTCTATATCTGCCTGTCTGTTTTGTCTATGATTCTGTTTGTCTCGCCCCCTTGTCTCTCTCTCTCTCTCTCTCCTCCGTCGGCAGTGTCGCGTGAAATAATCCACAGTGAGGAGGCGTGGCGCAGTGTTATTATTATCAGTGGTCGAGTGGAGGGAGACATCAAAGGTTACGCCTCAGTGCCAGACAAGGGGCGTCCCTTCTCACGCCTCACCACAGAGCTGCTTGGCCAAATATTGCCCGCCCCTCTCTAGTCCCTGGTTCTCTACTTTTCTTTCTCCTTCTGTTACTCCTGTTACTTTTATTCTTAGTCTTCCTACTCCTTTTTCTCATTGCCTTTCTTGTTCTTCGCCTCCTTCTGTTGTTCCTTGTTATTGTTCTTGTTTTTCTTCGCTTCCTCCTCCTCCTCCTCCTTCTTCTCTTACTCCTACTTCTACTTCTTCTTCCTCTTCGCTCCCTTCTTGTTCTTCCTCCTGGTGCTTCTCGTTCTTGCTCTGTTCTTCTTGTTCTTCTTAGCTTTCTCCTTCTCCGTCTTCTTCTTTCCCTTCTTGTTCTTGTTCTTGTTTCTGTTGTTGTTCTTCGCTTCCTCCTTCTTTTTCTTGTTCTTGTTGTTGTTGTTCTTTTCCTCTTTCATCATCATCATCATCATCATCATCATCATCATCTTCAATATCTCCTTCCAGTGTTTTCCATTTTCCATCTCTTCCTCCTCCTCCTCCTCCTATTTTTCTCATCTTCTCATTCTGCTTTTCCTTGTCCTCTTTCTTTATACTTCATCCCCTTCTTTTATCTCTTCCTCCTCCTCTTTCTCTTTTTTTTTCATTTCCTCCTCATGTCCTCGTCCTTCCGTTTCATTTTATCTCCTACTTGTCCTCTTCTCCTTTATTTATCTCTTTCCCATGCCCTTCTCTTACCCCCGTTCCTTCTTTCCTTCATCTTCCTCCTTCCCTTCCTCTTTCTTCTTCTCTTTCCCATATCCTATTCATTCTCCGTTTCTTTATTCCCTCATCTTCCTCTTTCTTTATCTACACCCCATGTCCTCCATCTCCTCCTCCTCCTCCTCCTCCGTGTCCTCTCCACCTTTCAATACAAGTAAAGTACGACATGACAAGAACAGGTAGGTATATTTTCTTTATTTTTTCCCCTTCAAAGCTTCGTCACTCAATGCAGCAAACTGTGAGCGTGAGTTGTGAGCCCCGCCCTCGTCCATCACGCCGCTCAAAAATCGCCTGGATAAATATTTGGAGGCAATAGGAGTAACGTAAAACATCCATGTGCTCCCATCTGCCCTCTCATCCATCTAACCTAAGTGTCTGCATCTCTAGTGTGTGTGTATGTATGTATACAACACATACACACGTACACACACACACGTAAAGATAGGTAGTAGATATTTATAGAGATAGATAGATAGGAACATACACACATAGGTAGATAGATAGGTAAATAGATAGATAGATAGACAGACAGGTTCATACACACAACTAGTAAGAAAAAAATATATTGCTCCCTGTATATATGTATTTGTTTATA
>NC_087178.1:6702500-6757500 GCF_035594125.1 Scylla paramamosain
AAATCTTAATCATAACAAAGCCGCACCGGAGGAACGGAAGTAAAAACAAAAACAAGAAGTGAAAAAAAAGAAAAAAAACGATAAAAAAGGGGACGCAGATATAAACGCAGGGCAAAATAGTCAAGATAATGAACAAACACAAGGCAGGTTAATAAAAGTAAGTCTTAATTATAACGGCATCGCATGTGGCCGGAATGCAGCAGCAGGGAAAACACAACCCCCATTAATTACGTGTATCGTTTGAACTGCACGCCGTAAAACTAATTAGAATCACGTGCACAAACACGCTAAACAAACACCACTGGGACGCTACGTAAACGCACACACTCACACACTAACACACACAAACACACATACACATATATAATACGGTTCAGCTCACACACATTGGTGGCAACGGTGGGATACGTATGCACACACTGACACACTGACACACACACACACACACACACACGGTAATTAAGTGCCGGGATGAAGCTTAAAAAGAAAACGTGAGGGTAATTTCCTGATGTCTTGTTCAGCATAACTTGGCGGAGAGTCACGTCTCGACACGCTCCGTTATTAGTAGCGCACCAGGACAAAGGGCGCCGCTCCACCTGATCTCCCTCATCCTCGCTTGCATGACAGGGGGTTATGGAGAGAGAGGGAGGGAGAGAGAGAGAGAGAGAGAGAGAGAGAGAGAGAGAGAGAGAGAGAGAGAGAGAGAGAGAGAGAGTCCTGGGGGTTAGCTAAGGTTATGTTACGTAGGTTAGGTATCCATGACAAAAAGCTATAGAGAGTGTGCAGAGCGTTGGAAGATTACAATGAATAATTATGAGGAGAAACACACCTTACAGTCTCAGGTAAGAACAAGGTAAGGACAGGTAAGGACAGGTGAGGACAAGTAAGACTAACACAGGATATGAAAGACTCGCATTACAGGTAACGTTTCAGACTTGCCCTATCTCGTCGTATCTCCCAGTCTTTAATATTCGTTGTAAATATGCGGCATGTTTACATTCTTGCATCATGAGTGGTATTTGTATACATTTGTCTCGGCGCTTGTGGACTCTAGTCTCGAGGAGGAGGAGGAGGAGGAGGAGGAGGAGGAGGAGGAGGAGGAGGAGGAGGAGGAGGAGGAGGAGGAGGAGGAGGAGGATATCAGCGAGGGACAGAGGGAAGAAAGGAAAGAGGGAGGAAGGAAAAAACCACTTTCCACAGGTAGTGCACTCAAGAGAAGAATAGCAGGTAAAGACGCATCCTACTTACTTACTTACCTACCTACCTACACAGATGCACACACTGCCCTACACACTACAGCTAACCTATACTCACGGGTGTGGGACAGGTACAAGTACACATATGAGGCAGGTGTGAGATACAGTAGGCACCCTTGCATACCTACATCCCCTTTACACCTGTACAAATAGCTCTACACTCAAATCCCTGGCTTGTGTCTGCACCCATTCCCTGCTCTGAGACACGGGGGACAAAGAGGACAGGGGGAGGGGTTCAGCTCAGCGGGTTCAGGGCCACGAGGCAGGAAGGGAACTCGGGGACGTTAATAATGCTTCCTTCCGTTCACTTCCAGGTCATTCTCGTGAAACCTTCCGCCAACAACATGCGGTCACAACCCTGCCTTCCTTCCAACTTCCTGTGCTCATTTTCAAGTTTCCCGGGCCAGAGTTGGGAGGTTTGTTTTGTTGTCTCTTTTACTCCTTCAAGTCTCCTTCATGTCATTCACGTACTGCTGGTAAATAATATATACCCATACAGTGTTTCTTCTGCAGTCTGTCCTGTGTTCACTTATTGTCGCTGTTTCTCTGTTTTCTGCCTCCTCTCTTTTTGTGCGCCTCCTTCAAGTCCCTGGGAGAAAAGGGGATGTCATTCACGTACTGCTGGTAAAATATAAATGACCATACAATATTTCTTCTACAGTCTCTCTCTTGTTCGTGTATGGTCGCTGTTCCTCGCTAGTCTTCTCTATAGGGTTGTCATTTGTATCTTATCATTTAATCCTTTGGCTGCTATTTGATAGATCTTTTCTTAATCCCTCTCCTGTCAATCTGAGACATCTTTACTTGTTCTATAGCCTTTAAATTGGGTAGAAATTACAAAATCTATTCTTTTCACCCTTAACTTTCTTGTAGATGCTTATAAAGATTTCATGCATTGCTTCTGGTGTTGTTAAATGTCTTGCATCGCAGTGAAAGGGTTAATTCTCCCTCTGTCAGATCATCTATGCAGTCCTTCCATCTCTTCTTTGCCGTGGCTGGCCCATACAATACTAATAATCTCTACACCAGGGTCTCCATGCTCAAAAAGTTACGATGCATTATCTCGACTACTTTTAAACGTGCTCTAATGGATACTACGCGAGTTTTTAGTGGGGCTTTCGTGGTTCTGACGATAGTTTGACAAGATTTCTGTATTGTGCAAAGAAGGGGGGATCATTCACTTGCTAAATGTCTATACTTTATTAATACTAATTAATATACCAAGGCTCGCTTGCTCAAAAGTTTCCGTATCCTATCTCGACTACTTTGAAACAGTCTCTAGTGGACATAACTCGTTTTTACAGTTTCATCATGATTCTGACAATCTGACAAGGATTATGCATCATGAATAAGGAAAACCACTCATGGACACTCGACTCCTCATCTGTGTGGCCTTTGAAAACAATCGTAATGCAACTCAGAAGCGTTTCAAGATACATCCCCAGGTTGAGATTCTCTGAAAGGGAGGCAGTCAGGTGGAGATATCACGTCTTGCTTCGCTGAGGGAGTAACATCACAAAGAAAAGATTCCCACTCCTCTCACTCCGTCTCCTTCAGTCTCCTTTTACGGACGCGCGGAGTAAAGAGGCAATACCCTTCACTACCCACCAGTCCCCGCCACTCCCCACCGCTGAGGTGAAGAGAGCTGACGGAATAAAGGAACTAAAACATTCTTGATACCATTGATTGACGCAGAGGATACAATGAGGGGAGAGAGAGAGAGAGAGACAGAGACAGAGACAGAGAGAGAGAGAGAGAGAGAGAGAGAGAGAGAGAGAGAGAGAGAGAGAGAGAGAGAGAGAGAGAGAGAGAGTCCCAGAGGATGGTCCAGGTAGCCCGGTGCTGATTGAGTTAAGAGGAAGAAGTCACTTTTCCTCCCAAGCCTGCATGTTCGTCTTAGTCAAATTGATGACTCAAAGAACCTAAGAAAATAAGGGAAACTGCAAGGAGCCATCAGGCCTACACGTGGCAGTCCCTGTACGAAACACACCTACGTATTTCCACTCTCCATAAATTCGTCTAATCTTTTAAAACTCCCTAATGACTCGGCACTAACAACCTGATTACTGAGTCTGTTCTATTCACCAACCACTCCAATTCCTTCCTATCTTTCTGTATCTCCTCTTTTAAATCTTACTATTTTTAGATTCTGGACTCATTATTCCTTGTTCTATCCTGATTACTGATATTTCCCTCCTGCAGGATACTTGGGGTCCTTGTTGGGGGGTTGAGTGGATGGCATCATTTTACCCCCGCCAAGTACCCGCGTAGCCTTAGCTAAGTACTCGGAGGTGACCCACTTTTTCGCCCCTGCCAGTATGTTCTGTCTTAAAGAGGGAGGGAGCTGCGATTTTTGCTGCCACAAATGGAAAACGAAAGCTTAATGCCCCGAGGCCTTTAGACCACAGCCCGTCCCTGCTTTCCTGCCGCTTCCTAAATGCTCCCAATGCTCCAACTGCTTCCCCACCATCTCCTACCGCTCTCCTCTGCCTCCACCCGCCCCTCCACCATCCCCTACCATCCTTACCACTCTCCAATGACTTCCATCCACCACCCACTGTATCCACCTGCCCGCAACTGCTCTCCCACCATCCTCCACCCACTACCCACTGCCTCCACCTGTTCTACCATTCCTCCCGCTCTCCATCTCTCTTCACCTTCATCCACTACCTCCATCTGCTTCCATCCACCCTCCTAGCATCTCCTACAGCACCCAGTTACTCCATACCGCCCTTCACCACTTCCCAAATGCTCCCACTACGCTCACCGCCCTCGAAACGCCCTCCCGCCCTCCCCTCCCCCTTCCATAATTCCACACCGCCCTCCACTCCCTTCCAAATGCTCCCCACAACCCTCCAGCTCCTCTCCACGATCCCCTCATATCTTCCAATACCCCCTCCACTCACTCCACCCTCCAGCTGTTCCTACCACCATCCATTACCATCCACCACAGCACTCCACCCCCGTCAGGAAGGCAAAGGTGGAGAGATACAAATATTGAAGTCATTTCCATCACTGCAGATGAGAAGGAGGAGGAGGAGGAGGAGGAAGAGGAGGACAGGGAGGCAGGGAATACATAAAGGCAGCCTTCTGAATTCCCTTAACGCCAAAGTATAAATATTTAAGTCATTTCCAACGCTTCCGAGGAGAGAGGGAGTGGGAGTCAGGGGGGGAGAGGAGGAAGAGGAGGAGGAGGCGAAGACGAGTTAGGTGATGAAATACAAGGAGTGTGAGGGAGCGTGAGGAATTGGAGGTCTTGTGCAGCACTTGGAAGCAATTTAGTGAGAGCCCTTAACAACCTGCATACCCTTAATTACCTAAATTGTTCCCTTAACTACCTAAATAGTTCCCTTAACTACCCAAGTACCCCTAATTTCTTAAATAGTCCCCTTAACTACCTGACGAGGCCTCTTAACTACCCACGTACCTTAATTACCTAAATAGTGCCCTTAACCACCTGACGAGGCCACTTAACTACTTACTTACCCTTAATTACCAGCGAGTTCTAACCAGCGAATATTCTTTAGTCTCTGTAACCACTCAACGAGTCCCTTAACTGTCTAATGAGGCCCCTTTATTACCTACATACACTTAACTACCCATTGGACCCCTTAACTATCCAATGAAGCCCCTTAACTACCCAATGAGCTCCTTAACTATTAAATGAGATCCCTTAACTACTCAATGAGGCTCCTTAACTATCCAATGAGCCCCTTAACTATCCAATGAGCCCCTTAACTAACTAGCTAGTCTTCTTAACTGTCTAACTTCCTTTAACAATCTAGTGACTGCCTTAACTACTTAATGAGTTCACTTTACTATCCAATAAATACGACTTACTTAACTGTTTAGTCCCTTAAATTAATTAAACTCCTTCCTAAACAACCTAATTAAACTCCAAGTAGCTAATCTGACTCCTTAACCAGCTAACTAGACTTCTTGAATACTTAATTAGACTCCTCAACTTCCTATCTATCCTTAATTATCTAATAAATCCCTTAACAATCTAATAAGTCCTTCTAACTATCCAACAACCTCCATACTGAAATAACAACACACCTTAACTACCTATAGACTCCCATAATTACCCAACGTCACTTAATCACCTAATGCCTTTATTTTAACCTTATCAGTCCACTTAACTACCTGACAAGTCCTTTAATCACCTAATGAGTCATCTTAATTACCCAAGTCTTCTTAACTACCAATAGACTCACGTAACTATCCGTAACTACCCAACAAGTCCCTTTAACTCCAGGATCCACGAGGGAGTCGCACATTGAGGGAGCCTGGAAGCTCAGGTCTGGAAGAGGTGGTCTGGAAATCACGCCACATCTACTTCTCTTCGCCATGGAAACCTCATTTTTTCCTCTTTTTTCTTCCCTTTCTCTCTGTCCTTCCCTCTCTCTCTCTCTCTCTCTCCCTCTCTCTCTTTCCCTCTTTGACGCAAGCTGCAGGAGATGGGCGTCGTTAGCGGTAGTGGTGGTGGTGGTGGTGGTGGTCGTACAGTGGCGGATGTGATTCTAGTGGTGCGTTGTGGTGGTGATGGTCGAGGTGGTGGTGGTGGTGGTGGTGGCGGCGGCGACGGTGGTGGTGGTAGTGGTAGTAATGGCGGAGGTGGTTAAGTCGCGCGGCATTAGACTCCATAATTTTTCATGACTGCCTCCGTTTGTGTGCGAAAAGACCACTAACTTGGGGTATCGGCTTCACTCAAAACTCTCGGAAACTTTTAAACTCCCCGTCTCTCTCCCTCTCTCTCTTTCTCCCTGTCTCTCCAGCCTCCCCCCGTCCCCTCCTGCCCCTCCTCCATTCGCATTCTTCCTTCACTTACCCTTAATTTGCCCTCCTATTCCTTCCTGAACGGCGCAGCGCTCGGACGGAAATCTCGTCTCTCACTCTCTCTTTCCATTTCTCTCATATTTTTATATTATAGGGGGGGGGAGGAGATTGATCTAGAGGGTGGTTTGGAAGCGTTAATTAAGGCTCAGGTAAGCGCAGGTGGTTCCAACAGGTAAGTGTATCCTAATGAAGGTCTTTTTTTAACAGTATTCTAATCACTGAAACTCGGTAACAGATTAACATTTTCTCTTTTTCTATTATTTTTTTAACGTGTTTTCTCTTTAACGAAATTCTTTCTCTTATTTTTTATTTGTCGCATGTAGTTGAAGGTTTTTTTCCTTTTCGGGAAAGAGAAGATCGTAATTTTCACTCACACGAAAGAGAAAGACGGAGAGAGAGAGAAAGAGGGAGAGAGAAAAAAGAGACAGAAAGAAAGAGGAAAAAAAAAAGTGGGGCTCTTCAGGAAACTCTGGTTAAGAATCATTTCCTCTCATTTCCTTACCCCGAAGAGGCCCCGTTCACGTGTCCTCCTCACCCAGCACTGAAACATTCTCCTCCACCCTTGTATCCTTCCACTGACCACCACTTTCCTGCCTACGCCACACCTTACCCTCACACACCCAGCCAGCCAGCCAGGTACGTACATCTCACCCTCTTCCTCATCATTATAAGTTCCGCACTTTCGTTCTTATTACCACAAAACTTACGAACTTACGACTTGACTCCCTCGACTCTCAGTGACCCTTTGCTGGACTCTCCCTCTTGAACCTATTCCCCAGGCTGACAGGGGGAGTGAGAAGTCTACGGAGCGAGAGGGCCAACTGTGGCACTCCAGAAGGCACCCTAGCGTCCACGGTACTGAGTTTCTGCACAGGAAGGGCTTAGCGAGCGCAATTTGGCCAGAAAGGGGAGGCGCGATTTTGTGAGGCTAGGGATGAAAAACAAGAAAGAGAGAGAGAGGGAAAAAAAAAAAAAAAATCGGTGTTTTGGTGGTTTCGGATGACTGAGAAGGGGTTTCATAGAAGTTAAGATACTGATGAAGAGTAGTACCAGGACTTACAGGTGAAAACAAGAAGGGGAAAGAGGAAATAAAAAAAAAAGAAAAGCAAGGAAAATAAAAGGAAAAGTTGAGGAAACGCTGTTTTTTTTTTAATTTTTGGTGACTGAAAAGAGAATTGAGAGAAAAGTTAAGGGGCTCATGAAAAGGAACGCCCAAACTTAGAGGTGAAAAGGAGTGGGGGGAAAGAGGGAACGAAGAGGAAACCTAGAAAGAAAGGGGAGGAAAACTGTTGGTACATTTTTTGATAACTGGAGAGGGAGTTGGAAAAAAGTTAAGGTACTTATGAAGACTAGTCCCCGAAATTACAAATGAAAGGAAGAAGAGAAAAAGGAAAAAAACAAAAACGGGAAAGACGAGAAAATGTTACATGGATGGCTGAGGGCTAAAGAGGAAACAGAAAAAGAGGAATACTCAAGCTTACAGGTGAAAAGAAGAGGGGAAAGAAAAAAATAAGAGAAAAAAAAAAGAGGAAACATGGCAGGGAAGAGGAGGAACCTGGAAGTGAGTTAGGAAAAGCCAGGGAGTCGATGAAAAGTGACTCCCGAGGTGCAAAAAAAGGGGAAGAAGGAAGGAAGAGGAGAAAAAAAAAAAAATAATAGAAGGAAAATGGGAAAAAAAATTTGGATGAGTGAGGAGTGGGAAGGGTGAGGGGAGGAATCACGGAAGTTGGGGGAGGGGGAGGAGTTGATGAAGAGAAATATCCAAGCCACTCTCAGCTTCTCCCCTCTTCTCCCCTCCCACAGGCTATAGCGCTCCTCCTCGCCCTTCCTCGCCCCCATCACGACCCCCATCACGACCCCAGCACCCCCGCAGCTCCCCCAGCCAGCGTGCCGTTCAGAGTCGCTCAGCTAAATCCTTATTCACGACCACAAGTTTTCGCTGCCACGCTACTGACTTTTCTCTCTCTCTCTCTCTCTCTCTCTCTCTCTCTCTCTCTCTCTCTCTCTCTCTCTCTCTCTCTCTCTCTCTCTCTCTCTCGTGGCGCATCCGTTTCCCGCGTCACCTAAACAGTAAAACCATGAAATTCTAAACCTAAAAGCATACCTAAAATTGAATTATAATTAGTTTTTTGTCCCTTAATTGCAGGAAAACATATCGTGACCTTTTTTCCCCCTCTCGGCGTATTAATTTTTTCCGCGTCTCCTGAAATTCTAAGCTTAAAACATACTTGAAATTAAACTATGCTTTGTTTTTTATTACTTAAGCGCAAGGAAATCCAGCGTGACCTTTTTTTTTCCCCTCTCGGTGTATTCATTTTTTCCGCGTTACCTTATCCCTAAAACCTAAATTTACTTAAACGATGCGCTGCTTTTTTTTTTTTTTTCCTTAATCGCTGGAAAATGTACCGTGAGAGGAGAGGACATAATGAGGTTTTAATTACTGGTATAGAACTTTATCTTAAACCTAAAAACCCTAAACTTTGAACTTCTACTTAAACCGTACTTTCTTTTTTGTCCCTTGATGGCTGGGGAATGTATCTAACACCAGGGAATATAATGAGGTCTTGATTACCGCTATTTGACTTTACCTTAAACCTGAGATCTTCAAACTCCAATCTTAACTTAACCTAAAATGTAATTCGTCTAAAACAATACTCTTTAGTCACCTCTCTCTATCCTAATTACCAAAAAAAAAAAAAAGGAAAAAATCTCTCATCTCTATTACTGCTATTCAACTTTGTCTAGAACCCTGAAACCCTAAAATGATCCTAGAATTTGTTTTGTTTAATACCAATGCAGCTAACTCATATTTTTCTTCCTTTCCCCCCTCAAAAAAAAAAAAAAAAAAAAAACACAAGCTTTTCTCTCCATTACTTCCAACTAACTCTAAAATTCTAAAAAAAAAAAAGACTTAAAACACAAAGGCAATACATCTTTACTCTGATTTTCCATCCTCTAATCACCGCAAACATATTTTTTGCTCTTAATTACTGCCTTACTTTATCTAAAACCGTAAAACCTCTATACTTAAACCTAAAATTTGCTTTGCTTTCTACCAAATACATTTTTACTCCTATTTCCTTCCCTAATCCTTAAAAAAAATCTTTACCCCCAATTACTGCCATTCAACTTTACTTTAAATCTAAAACTTTAAAACTTTGACCTAAAAAAAGCTTAAAACCTAAAATTAGACCTAAAATTAGACCTAAAAAAAAGCTTAAAACCTAAAATGCCTATGCTGTTTCGTTTTCTAGCGATGCTTCACTCAGATTTTCTCTTCCTTAATCACTAAAAAAACAATCTTTACTCTCCATTACTTGCAAATAATCTTAAAACCCTAAAAAAAATAAAACCTAAAATTCCCGCACCGCTTTTGTTTTCTAGCGATATTTTACTCAGATTTCCTCTTTCTTAATCACAACGAAACCTGATGCGGGGCCTCGATTACGGCGATTCGTCAGGATGAACCTTTTACTCGAAACACTACGTGACCCACACAACGGTTCACAGCAGGACACTAAACGCGCCAATAACTTAAGATTCCCTGCCACTTTTCCTTCCCTCATTCATATTCGCTGCACAAGTTAATAGCCATGATTGTGGTGGTGGTGGTGGTGGTGATGATAGTCGTGGCTGCGGTGGTGCTGTGGGGTGAAGGTTTCGGTATCCAGGTGATGGTGGTGATGGTGCAGGGTCAAGATTTAGGTGTTCGTGGTGATGTAAACAGACAGTCGTGGTAATAGTGATGATGGTGATGATAGTGATGATATGGCGCCAAAATTTTATGGTCCAAGTGTTCTAGTGATGCTTTAGTGATGGTGATAGACAGTGGTGGTGATGATAATGGTGATGTTGGTGTGGGGTAGATATTTCAGAGTACAGGTGGTAGTGTTTCTAGCGGTGATGATAAAAAGACAGTCACGGTGATGGTGATGATGGTGATAGTTGGGTGAAGATTTTGCTGTCCCGGTAATGGTGATGACAATGATGACAGTGGCGGGAGAAAGTTGTAGCATACTGAGTGATGAGAGTGGTGAGCGTGGTGACGTGAGCATTCACTTCCCAACACCCGGCACGTCATCAAGAGAAGCTGAGACGAAGGGAGAGAGAGAAAGATTGGAAGGAAATGACAAGGAAGGGAGAAAGAAAGGAAGAAGATATGGGAGGAAGCGAATGGGAGGAAGGAAGATGCCGAGAACGGAGGGATGGGGAGAGAAGACACCAAGGCAGAACATGGAAGGGAGAAGGGAGAAGATGAGAACTTCGAGGGAGTGAACAGAATGGAGGAGAGAGCGAAAGAAGAGAAGAGTAGAAGGGGAATGAATGGATGAGAGAAAGGAAGAAAAAGGGAAGAAAGAGAGATGGGAGAAGAGAAGAAGAGAATTTCAAGGGAGTGAATAGAATGGAGACTCAGAGTAATACAGAAGGAGTGAATGGGGGAGGGAGAATAAGCAAAAGAAGGGAGGAAAGGGAGATGGGGAGTGGGGGGACGTGACAAGGCTCCCTCCTGAAGACTCCTGAAGTGGGAAAGAAGACGAGCGGTTCTGGATGGGCGTGTGGGTACTGACTGGTTCCTGGTTCCTTCCTAAACGCCTCAAGCGGTTCTCTCTCTCTCTCTCTCTCTCTCTCTCTCTCTCTCTCTCTCTCTCTCTCTCTCTCTCTCTCTCTCTCTCTCTCTCAATACCATAAAATAATAAAAAAAGGAGAAAAGTGAAAAATTGAAAGCAGAACAGAAGAGTGGACCGTAAAGAAAAAAAAGAAAAGAAAAAAGAAAAGAGTAAAAAAGATGAAAAAAAAAGACAGTAGCCCTTTCACAATATTTTTGCTTCCCCGTGCTCTTGTTTTATTCTTTTTTTTCCTTTACTTTATTTATTTTAGTTTCACGAGTAACACCATCCTCGTTTCCGGATACACCCTTTCCCTCTCCCTCTCTCCCTCCCTCTCTCCCTCTCTCTGCGTTGGTCAACAGAACGTATTTTTATAGAAGTACAAATGGAAATAAAAAGGGCGCGCTTCCGAAACCATTATTTCTGGCGGGCTTACACGGCCTTAAAAACAGTAATCCCTAGTTAATCGCGCACCTGACGGAGGCACAGAAGGAGGGACAGAGGGAGGGAGAGAGGAAGAGAGGAAGGGACAGAGAGAGGGATGAAGAAAAGGAAGAGACAAAGAGAGGGAGAGAGAGAACGACAGGAGAAAAGGGACAGGGAAAAAGGGAGGAAGAGAGGGAGAAAGGGAGAGAGAGGGTGGGATAGAGAGGGAGAAAGGGAGAGACAGAGGGTGGGATAGCGAGGGAGGGAGGAACAGAGAGATAGAAGGAGGGAGAGAGAAGGAAAGGAAAGGAGAGAGGGAGAGAAGTAGGAAGAGAGGGACAGAGAGATAGAGAGAGAGAAGGGAGAGAAGGAGGGGTAGAGGGAACGAGAGAAGGAGAGAGAGATGGAAGAGCAGTGGGAGAGGGGGAAAGATGCACCGTCAGCCAAATTTTCCATCCCCTTACAGATAACCTCTCTTTTTTTCCCCTCCCTCACCTCCCTCCCCTTTCAGCTAAGCTTTTCCCTTCCTTTTCCCTCTCGTTTTTCTTTTCCTTCTCTTTCTTCTTCAGGTAATCTTCTTCCTCTTTCATATTCCTGCTTTCCCATTCAGTTAACCTTTCTTCCTCCTCTCACCTTTTCTTCTCTTTTCTTCTTCTTTTTCTTCTTTCCTTCCAGACTACCTTTCGCTTTCTCCCTTCTTTTCTTTCTTTTCTTTCTTCTCCTCCTTCGGATAGTCTTTCTTTTTCTCCTCTTTCACTTCCATCCCCTTTCCAAATAATCCTTCTTCCTCTCTCCTTCTCTCTTTCCTTCCCCCTCTCTTTCCTTCCTTCCCCTCCTTCCCCTTCAAATGATTTTCCTTTTTCCCTCTTTTTCTTCCTTCTCTCAAGATCTTTCTCTTTCCCTCTTCCTTCTTTTTTCCCTTTCTCCTCTTCCTCCTTCTTCCCCTGTGGAGCTTTCTCTTTCCCCTTCCTCCTCCTCCTCCTCCTCCTCCTCCTCCTCCTCCTCCTCCTCCTCCTCCTCCTCCTCCTCCTTCCCCTTCACACAATCTTCCTTTTTCCTATTCTCCTCTTTCTCCTCTCCTTCTTCCCCTCCAGACAAGCTTTTTTTCCTTCCCTTCCTTTCCTTCCCCTTCCTTTCCAGACATTTTTTATTTCTTCTCTTCCTTCTCCTCCTCCTCCTCCGTTCTTCTTAGACACTTTCTCTACTTTTTCCTTCTTCCTTTCCTGACTTCTCCTTGTCCTTTCCCTCTTTCTCCTCCCTTTTCAGTCAACCTCCTCCTGCTCCTCCTCCTCCTCCTCCTCCTTTTTTTCTCTCTCTCTCCGCCTACAGTCAGTCTTCAGCCTTCTTTTTCCATTTCTCTCTCTCTCTCTCTCTCTCTCTCTCTCTCTCTCTCTCTCTCTCTCTCTCTCTCTCTCTCTCCCCTCTACACATCCTTTCTCCTCTCCTCTTCTCCTCCAGACAGCTTCCTTTCTCCCCCTCTTTCTTCACTTTCTCTCTCTGTCCTCCTCCTCCTCCTCAAGAAGACTCGTGCCACCTCCTCCACTTGTAATACCTCCTCTTCTTCCTCCTCCTCTTCTCTCACGTAGCTCCTTCATCTTCCCTTCACCTCACAAGCAGCCTCTTTCTTTTCCCTTCTCCTAGAATAGCCAGCCTCTCCTCCCTAAAATACCTCATCCCTCTTGCCCTCTTCCTAACACTTCCTCTCCTTTCCTCTATGTGACCTCGCCTTGTAGTTCTTCCAGGAATCGTGTCCCTCTCACGGTCTCGCCTCCCTTCCCCCCGCCAGCACCGTCCCACAGTCTCACCTCACCTGCACACAAGACCTGCCGCTAATTCTTAACGCATTCCCTGGCCCTAGTCTCTTCCCAAATTCATCTTCCACTTCACCTTCCACCCGCTCGCTCAGTCCCATAGTTTTTTTTTTTTTTTATGTAAGGGGGGCACCGGCCAAGGGCAACAGAAGTGTAGAAAAAGGCCCATCGAGGCGCCATCCCCCACAAAGAGGTCAGAAACGATCGTCAAATACTGGAGGGGAAGTGTCTTGTAACCTCCCTCTTGAAAGAGTTCAATTCATTGAAGGAGGAAATACAGCAGCACGCAGGGAGTTCCAGAGTTTACCAGAAAAGGGATAAATGACTGCGAATACTGGTTAACTCTTACATTAAATAGGTGGACGGAACAGGGGTGAAAACAGAAAGTCTTGTGCAGCGAGGCCGCGGTAGGAGGGGAGGCATGCAGTTAGCAAAATCGAATAAGCAGTTAGCGAGAAAATAGCAGAAGATGGCAAGAGACACAACATTGCAGCGATGAGAGAGAGAAGCTGAAGACAGTCAGTTAGAGGAGAGGAGTTGATGAGACGGAATGCTTGTCTAGAACAGCGTTAAGAGTGAACCCCCTCCCCTCTTGCATACGAGGCGTGCTGCATACATAGACGGCTAAGGCTCCTGTAAAGAATTAGTAGCCTTCAAAAAAAAAAAAAAAAAAAAAAAAAAAACTAGGCTGAACAAAACAAAAGCACTTAAGAATACAAGCCATCTAGATATTGGAAAACAAAGAAATATGAAACTGGTTCTCAAACACAGTGGCAGATGACTGGAAGTGACTCGATATTAAGGTTTCAGGTGTTTTTTAGTGTCAAGTCAACAAGGAGCCTTCAAATATAAATAGATATGATAAAGATGACTGGTGGATATGCGCTGCTACGCTCTCCACCTTCCTTTATGTTCTTATACTCTTATTTATGGTAATTTTTGTAGGCCAAGCATATCAAGACCCCCACTTAACGCCCACTCAATGCCCACACACACCCATCAGCCTCCCATCATATCCCCCGTCCCTTTCACATCTTCCTCTCCCTTCCACGTCCCTTCCTCGCTCCTCCTTCCAGCACCTCGTTAGCTTTCCTCCCCATAACCAAAGCCAATCTAGCGGCCGTTAACAGAATCTAAAGCAAAACATACGAGAAGCATAAACACTTGCGAAGAATGTTATTTCTCTCTCTCTCTCTCTCTCTCTCTCTCTCTCTCTCTCTCTCTCTCTCTCTCTCTCTCTCTCTCTCTCTCTCTTGTAAACACTTGTCCGCATTCGCATAAGGAGAAAGTGAATAGAAAACGGATGAATATTGAAAAAACACATTGCAGTTTTCTTCCTACGTACGTACCTACCTACCTCTCGTCCCGTTTTCTTTTACGTAAATATCTCCTCGCGTTTTCTCTTTTTTCCTGTGTTTCTTTAAGTCCCTCCCTTATGCCACGGCGGGTCTTAAGAGAAAATGGGATTACCTTCCTGAGCTAAACCTACTTATTGCCTCTCGACATCATCTGCGTCAGGAAGGAAGGCAGGAAAAAAGTAAAGAAAGAAAGAAAGAAGGAAGGAAGGAGGGAAGGAAGTAAAGAAGGAAGGAAGTAAAGAAGGAAGGAAAATAGTGGAAACCCGTACGTAGGGAGGGAGGGAGATGGGAGAGATGATTTGAATGAAGGACGGAAGGAAGGAGGAATGGAGGACGGATGGAAGGTGAAAGGAGGGAAGAAAGAAGGGAGGGAATGAAGGAAGGAAGGGAGTGAGGAATACGTGTCATAGAAAGAGGTGGAGAGAGAAATGGGAGATGATCTGAAGGGAAGGAAGGAAGGAAGGAAAGAAGGAAGAAAGGAAGAAAGATGGTATTAAGAAGAGAAGAATAATGAGAAAAAAACAAACAAGCGTAGTAGTGATGTAAAAAAAAGGAAAGCAAAATAAAAAAGAAAGAAACGAAAAAGGAAAAAAAAAGATGAGGTAAGTAAATGGAGCCACAGAACAAATAAATAAAGAAAAAAAAAGAAGGGAGATTCAGATAAGGAAAAGAAAGCAGCCAGAGAAAAAAAATAGCATGGATGGAAGGAAGGAAAGAAAGAAATATAAATAAATAAACGAGAGAGAGAGAGAGAGAGAGAGAGAGAGAGAGAGAGAGAGAGAGAGAGAGAGAGAGAGAGAGAGAGAGAGAGAGAGAGAGATAATAGCAATTACAGTACCAGCGGCTCAGTTTCCTGCCTCGATCAACCCAATACCGTCAGCTCTCGCCTCGCCGTCACCATCTCCACGGACGCCCCCACTCGCCTCCCCTGCCCCGCGAAGCACCGAGGAAGCACTGTCTCATGGTCGTGGCGGCGCTATACTCTCATCACCTCTCGAATATGTCTAATGAAGCAGTGAAGCCTCTACTTGAGATTCGAAGCTCCATGACTCCTACTGGGTTGTCTGCTGCTGCTACTATTGTTACTACTATTACTACTACTGCTGCTGCTGCTGCTGCTGCTACTAATACTGCAATTCTTCTCCTCTTCCTCCTTCTTTTAATTAAATCGAGCTTAACGTAACCTCACCTCATCTCATCCACCATCACTCCTCCTCCTCCTCCTCCTCCTCCTCCTACTACTACTACTACTACTACTACTAGAGGTGTAAAGTTTAAGCTCTGGTTCATCTTTCTTTACTAATTGTGTGTGTGTGTGTGTGTGTGTGTGTGTGTGCACACGTGTACTTAGCGCCCCGAGGAAGACCAAACACTAAAACGCGCAATAAATCACGTGACCTTAAGAGAATCACATCTTTTACATACATAACTGAATGTAATATTGAATCCAAAACGCTGACAACAGAAGAAGAAGAAGAAGGAGAGAGAGAGAGAGAGAGAGAGAGAGAGAGAGAGAGAGAGAGAGAGAGAGAGAGAGAGAGAGAGCAAGAGGAAAGAGGGTAACAGAGCATAGAGAAAGAAAACGGGACGCTGAAGCACAGTACAGAGTTGAAACGCAGCTTAGTTTATTCCAACCTCGCCTTTGAAAATTCCTGACGGAGATGAAAATTTGCAGTACGTGTGGAATGTGGCAGATGGCGCTGGGGTAAAGAAAAAGAGAGAGAGAGAGAGAGAGAGAGAGAGAGAGAGAGAGAGAGAGAGAGAGAGAGAGAGAGAGAGAGAGAGAGAGAGAGAGAGAGAGAGAGAGAGACGCAGGGGTAAAGAATGGAGGGAGGTAAGAGAGAGAAGGTAAATGGAAGAATGCAGGTAGAGGAGAAAGGAGAGGGAACGAGACAAAATGAGGTTTGAATGAGGTAAAAGAAATATAAATGGAAGGAGAAAGAGAAAACGAGAACAGAAGAGGGAGGGAGGAGGGAGGGAGTGAGGGAGGGAGGAAAGGAATAAAATTTGCAGTGAGGAATGGCAAGTGGTGGAAAAGAGTAAAGGAATGAGAGAGAGAGAGAGAGAGAGAGAGAGAGAGAGAGAGAGAGAGAGAGAGAGAGCCTAGACTTAGGGAGACAAGTTGGCAAAGCACAGACTGCCGCGGTACAGCTGGGAAAGTTACGACTAGGGGAGGGGAGGGGAGGGAGAGGGAGACAGGGAGAGAGGGAGAGAGAGAAAGAGAATGCCACTTAGCTCACAAAACACAAACACACACACACACACACACACACACACACGTCTTACCTCCAGGTGGAAGAGTGTTCTTACTCCCAGCGTCCACCAAACAGCAGCACATCAGAAGAACGAAAGACGAGGCCCCCCCAGCCCCTCCAGCCTCTCCAGCCTCCACCGCCCCGCTCCATCATCCAATCTCCCTCTCACAAGCCAGGGAGGATGAGTACCCAGCGGTGTATAGGGTGAGGAACACGAGTGAGCTCCCTGCTACTCATCACACCCTCGCCATGGTCAGTGAGGTGCTAAAACTTTGTAGGTGCTTGTGCAATTACGGCGTGAAAAGTTTATCCTTCTTGCAGGGAGTGAGGCACGGCGGGGCTTAGAAGGAGGGGCGGTGGCTTCCTGAGGTTCCTTCCTTCCTCTGCTAAGCTACGCCACGCTCCGCTATGTTCTGCTATGCTCTGCTGGTACTTGTCTCGCTCGGCTGGGTGAGGCTGCTAGGAGACTGGGAGCTGTTGATGCGAGGCTGCTGGAATGAGGGAGATAGAAAGAAAGGAGGTTAATTAGAGGGTAAAAGAGGAGGAGCACGAGGAGGAGGAGGTAGGTACGAGGAGGAGGGAGGTTATTTAGGGAACAGAGAGGCAGAGAAAGAGAGAGAGAGAGGCAGAGACTGAGAGAGAGGAGAGATAAAGAGAGGAGGGGGTGAAGGTATACAAGGCACAGAGACAAACAGAAAAGGAGAAAGGTAGGCAGGTTAGTTTTAAAGCGAAGTTAGTGTTACGAGGCAGAGAGAGAGAGAGAGAGAGAGAGAGAGAGAGAGAGAGAGAGAGAGAGAGAGAGAGAGAGAGAGAGAGAGAAGTGCATTGTCTGTGGCGGTCAAGGCTTCCAGGGAGATGGGTGAGGGTGGTATGAGGGTGCCACCAACCAGTGCACGCCTAATTAACCTGCGCGGGTGGAGGAGCTAAGTGGTGAGGCCCTAACTGGTGGTGACTGGTGGTGGTGAGTGGTGGTGACAATCTGCTGCTGTAATGTGGTGCTGTGAAGTCTTACTGATGGAGAGTGAGAGGCCTTGACTGGTGGTGACCGGTGATGAGTGGTGGTGACTGGTGGTGACTTATGACTGGTGATGACTGGTGATGACTGGTGGTGACTGGTGGTGACTGGCGAAGGAGGGAGGCGTAGCAGGGAAGGGAATATAGGAGAGAAGGATATTTTTTTTTTTTTTTTTTTTTTTTTTATGTAGGAAGGATACTGGCCAAGGGCAACAAAAATCTAATAAAAAAAATGCCCACTGAAATGCCAGTCCCTAAAAGGGTCAAAGCAGTGGTCAAAAATTGGTGGATAAGTGTCTTGAAACCTCCCTCTTGAAGGAATTCAAGTCATAGGAAGGTGGAAATACAGAAGCAGGCAAGGAGTTCCAGAGTTTACCAGAGAAAGGGATGAATGATTGAGAATACTGGTTAACTCTTGCGTTAGAGAGGTGGACAGAATAGGAGTGAGAGAAAGAAGAAAGTCTTGTGCAGCGAGGCCGCGGAAGGAGGGGAGGCATGCAGTTAGCAAGATCAGAAGAGCAGTTAGCATGAAAATAGCGGTAGAAGACAGCTAGAGATGCAACATTGCGGCGGTGAGAGAGAGGCTGAAGACAGTCAGTTAGAGGAGAGGAGTTGATGAGACGAAAAGCTTTTGATTCCACCCTGTCTAGAACAGCAGTATGAGTGGAACCCCCCCAGACATGTGAAGCATACTCCATACATGGACGGATAAGGCCCTTGTACAGAGTTAGCAGCTGCGGGGGTGAGAAAAACTGGCGGAGACGTCTCAGAACACCTAACTTCATGGAAGCTGTTTTAGCTAGAGATGAGATGTGAAGTTTCCAGTTCAGATTATAAGTAAAGGACAGACCGAGGATGTTCAGTGTAGAAGAGGGGGATAGTTGAGTGTCATTGAAGAAGAGGGGAGTAGTGATGTCTGGAAGATTGGTGTCGAGTGGTGATAGATGGAGGAATTGAGTTTTTGAGGCATTGAACAATACCAAGTTTGCTCTGCCCCAATCAGAAATTTTAGAAAGATCAGAAGTCAGGCGTTCTGTGGCTTCCCTGCGTGATATGTTTACCTCCTGAAGGGTTGGACGTCTATGAAAAGACGTGGAAAAGTGCAGGGTGGTATCATCAGCATAGGAGTGGATAGGACAAGAAGTTTGTTTTAGAAGATCATTAATGAATAATAAGAAGAGAGTGGGTGACAGGACAGAACCCTGAGGAACACCACTGTTAATAGATTTAGGAGAAGAACAGTGACCGTCTACCACAGCAGCAATAGAACGGTCAGAAAGGAAACTTGAGATGAAGTTACAGAGAGAAGGATAGAAACCGTAGGAGGGTAGTTTGGAAATCAAAGCTTTGTGCCAGACTCTATCAAAGGCTTTTGATATGTCCAAGGCAAACAGCAAAAGTTTCACCAAAGTCTCTAAAAGAGGTGGTGACTGGTGATGACTGGTGGTGACTGGTGATGACTGGTGGTGACCTGGTGGTGACTGGTGATGACTGGTGGTGACTGGTGATGACTAGTGGTGACTGGTGATAGCTGGTGGTGACTGGTGATGACTGGTGATGACTGGTGGTGACTGGTGATGACTGGTGGTGACTGGTGATGACTGGTGGTGATTAGTGATGACTGGTGGTGACTGGTGGTGGTGACTAAGTGGTGGTGACAAACTGAAGCTGTAATGTGGTGTTGTGATGTCTTACCTGATGAGCGTTTGACACCATCCCGCCATCACCAGTATCACCATCACACACACACACACACACACACACACACACACACACACACACACACAGGTAGGCAGCAGGTGCAATCAACAACGCAAACGCAACTATTACCATTACCATTAAAATATACGTATCATTCTCGCCTGCACCACCACCACCACCACCACTACCATCATCACCATCAGCACCACTCCCTCCTATCACTACCATCATCATCAAAATCTCCGCTCCCGCACCAATACCTTCCATCATCTTCAAAAAGCCACTACACACACACACACACACACACACACACATACACACACACACACACACACACACACACACACACACACACACGCCCAATCTGCCAGCCATCTCGGGACCCATTACAGATGCACAGCCAATCATACGGGACAGGGCGCCGCTCCTCCTCACCCGCTGCATCTCCGTGTGGCTTCTGAGATGAGGGAACTTTACAGATTAGCACAGAACATGAGGACAGGTCGAGCTCTGGGGACGGGGAGAGGCAAGAGGTGAGGGGATGAGGGGGGGGTGAGGGTGAGGTGGTGGGTGTGACATTCTGGGCTCTTTATTTCTCTCTTACTTCGTTTTTTTTTTCTCTCTCTCTCTCCTTTCCTCATTTCTGTCCTGTCTGTATGTGTGTGTGTATGTGTGTGTCGCAATAACTTTCATTAGCTTGTGTGACGCCTTATTCCTTCTCTCACTTCGCTTTTTTTCTCTCTCTCTCTCCTTTCCTCATCTGTGACTTGGTGTGTGTGTGTGTGTGTGTGTGCGCGGAAGTGTATAACTGCATCGCAATAACTTCCATTAGCTAGTGCAACACAGCCGTCACTCATCTCTATCACCACCATCACCATTCTCATCATTATAATCATCATATCATTCGCATCACCACCACACACACTTACTCATTCACCACCACCACCCACTACACACATCCACATCCGCCCAGCCCAACCCAACCCTTACCCAACCCTTACCCAGACCAGCCCTCCATCTATCCTTCTCGTTCAAGGGGAAAGATGGCTAACTTAGGTTCAGAAGTTACCTGCAGAAGGGACATTTGAAACTCTGGAGGTCTCACGAAGGAGGGAGCGAGGCAGGAGGCGCCGGGCAGGGAGATGAGTGAGGTGTAGGAAGGAAGGTAAGAATGAGGCGAAGGAGGGAGACGTAGCATGGAAGGGAATGTAGGAGAGAAGGATATGTAGCAGAGGAAAGAAGGAGGTGTAGAAAGGAGGGAAAAATGAGGCGAAGGAAGGAGACACATGGCAGAAGAAAGGGAAGGATGGAGATTAAAAAGAGACGAAGGAGGGAAAGAGGTGCAGGAAGATGAGAATGAGGGAGAGGAAGTCAAGAAGGGGACACCGCTAAGAAGAGAAATGAAGAGGAACCAAGAGGAACCGTAGATAAAAATGAGGATTAACGATAAGGGTACGTGGAAGAGGGAAAAGTTAAGAGGTAGGGAAAGGAGGAGATGAGGGGAAAGTGTTAAGAAGGAAGGGACGCGATGAGGAGGTGCTAAGAGGAAGGGAAGGAAGAGGAAAGTGCTAAGAGGAAGAAAGGGTAAGCGATGAGGGGAAGGTGTTGGGAAGAAGGGAAGGAAAGGAATGAAGGAAGATGCGCTGAAAGAAGGGGAACGAGAAAAGGAAGGGAAAAGGAGGAAGGAGAAGGGAAGGAAAGATAAGAGAAGGAAGGGGAAAAAGGAAGAGAAATGGGGTAGGGAGAAGGAGGAAAGAGGGAGGGAAGGGGAGAAGGGAAAGGGAGAAAGGGGAACAGAGGGAAGGGGAAGCGCTGAGTCCTTCAAAGGGATATGAGGAGTGAGGAAAATTCCGATCAGTGAGGAGAGATGGCGCTTCACACGAGACTGTTCCCTGTTATCTCTCTCTCTCTCTCTCTCTCTCTCTCTCTCTCTCTCTCTCTCTCTCTCTCTCTCTCTCTCTCTCTCTGTATTGGCGTGGAGAGAGGCTGCCGTGTCCTGTGTTACGCTGGATTGTGTTGCCGCACCTCACACACACACACACACACACACACACACACACGCACACACACACACACACACACACACACACACACACTATTGTTCCCTATGTGTGTGTGTGTGTGTGTGTGTGTGTGTGTGTGTGTGTGTGTGTGTGTGTGTGTGTGTGCGTTAGTTTACTGTATTCCTGTTCGTGGTGTGTTTGTTGTTTTTCTGTTGCTTCCTCTGTATCACAACACTCGTGCGTCCACCGGATCTAGATATTGTGCTGTTCTGGTGTTGTTCGTGGCGGCGGCGGCGGCGGCGGTGGTGGGGGGTAGTGGTGGTGTTGTTGTTCAGGCTGTGGTCGCAATAAAGTCTGAGCCGGGGCGCTGATTTGTGTTTGCTTCCTCTCTGGGCAACACACCAACACCGCATTGCTATCTATTGTATTTTAATTGCCTGTGGGATTGCTTTATAATTCGCCCAGCCAAGATTTATTTCGCTGTATGGAGAGAGACACACGCAGCAGAGAGAGAGAGAGAGAGAGAGAGAGAGAGAGAGAGAGAGAGAGAGAGAGAGAGAGAGAGAGAGAGAGAGAGAGAGAATTGTCCGGTGTTAGGTTACAGATTTATACGTATGTGTGTATTTGCGTGTCTTTTTTTTTTTTTATGTCGTGTGTGTGTGTGTGTGTGTGTGTGTGTGTGTGTGTGTGTGTGTGTGTGCCCCTTCCCTTGGTTTCCCCTGAGGTTTTCGAGGGGATGTGAAGTCAGAGGATGAGGATGAGGAGGTGGGGAGGGAGAGAAGGGGAAGGGGGAGGGGGACTCAAACACGTTTAACCACCTCGATAATTGTAAGGGTGACACAGCAAGTTCAAATGAGAGAGAAGAAAGTTTGTGGCAGCGACGGGAGAAGAGTGGGAGACGCATGTTGAGGAGAAGAAGGAGGAGGAGGAGGAGGAGGAAGAGGAGGAGGAAAAGGATAAAAAAAAAAAAAAAATACCGAGAGAAGGACTGAAAAAGGAGAAGTGAGAAAATGATAAAAAAAAAATACTGGGAAACAGAAGACTAAAAAAAAAGAGGAGTGAGAGAAGGAAAAAAAAAAAAAAGATGCAGGGAGGAAGAAGACTAATATAGGAGAGTGTGAAAAGGATAAAAAGATACCGGGAGGAAGACTAGAAAAAGGAGGAGTGAGAAAAGGATAAAAAGATACTGGGACGAAGAAGACCAAAGAAAGAGAGAAGGAAAGAAGACATACTGGTATAAAGAAGAGAAGACAAGAGAGAAAAATAAAGAAAAGGGAGTAAGAAAAGAAGATTAGGAGGAAAAGACCCAAAGGAAAAGGAGGAAAGATGTAATTACTGGGAGGAAGAAGACGAAAGGAGGAAAGGAAATACTGGTATAAAGGAGACATGTGTAGAGAATATATATATATATATATATATATATATATATATATATATATATATATATATATATATATATATATATATATATATATATATATATATATATATATATATATATATATATATATATATATATATATATATAGAGAGAGAGAGAGAGAGAGAGAGAGAGAGAGAGAGAGAGAGAGAGAGAGAGAGAGAGAGAGAGAGAGAGAGAGAGAGAGAGAGAGAGAGAGAGAGAGAGAGAGAGAGAGAGAGAGAGAGAAGAGGAGTAAGAAAATTATACTAGGAGGAAAAGGCGAGAGAAGGAGGAAAGAAGAGATACTAGAAAGAAGGAGACGAAAGGAGATGGGATACGTGGATAAATGGTGAGAGGGAAAGCATAGCAACTGAGAGTACTGAAGGAAACGAGAAGCTGTGTTTTGAAAACTCTAATCATTATTTTCAAAGGCCACACAAATGAACGGTGAAACTCTAAGGACATTTTTTCCCAGTCGATACTAGCTGCAGAATATTTATCAATCATCCCTTTTCACTGTGATATGCAACTATTCACAGACTAAAACTAATGCATGTTATCCCTGTACGCACCTACAAGGAAGAAGTGGATAAAGATTAAGAGATTTTGCAATTTCTAGCCTTTACAATGTTCGGAGGTGGCTGTGGAACATGAAACGAGATCTGAGTGGTTACTAATTAAGGCAAGATGTACCAGATAGCAGTGGAAGGGTTAAACTATCACTAGAATCATGAAAACACCTTGAAAATCACAAAGTCCTCTGGAACCCGTTAAAAATAGAGATGAGACGCAGAAACCTTTGAAAACCACAATAGACTCTAACTATAGACTCTGACACTAGAGCCCGTTAAAAGTAAGGATAAGACGCTGAGGCCTTTGAGAGTACAGCCCAGGGTGGCGAGGGGAGAGAACTACTGTGAGAGGTGAAGGGAGAGTAAAGGGTAGAGGAGGTGACGGTTCCCTGATGGATGCCGCTAACCCCGATCATGTCATAATATTAAAACAATGAAATCGAGCTTTTGCAACACCGGCCGGTCCATTATACGATTAAATGCTCCTTTTTCAACATGCATCCCTGTGTGTGTGTGTGTGTGTGTGTGTGTGTGTGTGTGGGTGTGTGGGTGTGGGTAGCTGGATGGGTGGGTGGACGGGTGGGTTTGAGTGTGGATGGGTGGGTGGATGTGTGTGCGTGTGTGACCCTCCAGCACCCACACAGCCACGCGTGACCCACCATAAGCACGCCGTCCATTGTTCCCGCGCCACACACCGCCCAGCCCTGTCTCACTCGGTATATATATTTTCCCCTAAATTACTGGCCCGATAATCACATTAAAACTCTGCCCTGTTGGAGGTCCCTCGGCCGCCGCCCCGCCTGACTCGCGCCGTGCCAGTGATGAAAGTGCGCACGGGTACCGACACTCCCACTTTGTTACCCGGCCGACAGGAATATGGGACTTAAAACCTACTATAGCTGCGCAGTGGTGAGCAAAATTTTACCCGTTTGTAGAAAGAAATATTGCGGGAGGCTTTTGGTGTAATGGCGTAATGGGGGTGATGGTGTTGTGGTGGTGGTGACGTCTGTGGGGTGTGTGGTGATTTCTGTGGTGATGTCCGCTAGTCCACGGGAGAGGTGACCTGCTGACGCAACCAAGTAGACGTGATTGTATCAATACGTGGCTTTCCCTAGTTAGACTTGCTGCGTTGGTACTGAAGACTTCTATTTGTCCTATTGAAGTGTATTCCTTTTTATCTTTTTCGTGTTTCTTTTCCTCCCTTTTCCCTCATTCATCTGGGTTCTTTTTTGTTTCGTCCATCCTCTGTAGCTTCGTAAGGTTACCACAGACTTAAGACAAACACACACACGTGGCAGTATAGTGAAGCTGGGTTATGATGTTATGAACCCGTATTTTGAAACGCTTTACTCTTTTACCACGGCTACTTTCAAAGGCCAGAGATGATTAGCTGGGTTCTCAAGAGTGTTTCTCCTGTTAATAACGTAGAAATCTTGTAATATGTCATTAAAACCGTAGAAAAAACATTCAAAAACCTATATAATTTCAACTAAAGCTTCTTGAATATAAAGGAAGTGCGGCGTAGAGACGTTTGGGAATATGGTCCGTGGTGTTGTGGTGCGGGTTCGTGCGTCCCTCCCACAGCAGCACGGACGTGGAAGTGACTCAGGGGCACTCAGTCTGCCTCGGGAAAAATAAGATGACGCCAATCTCCTGTCCAGAACCTCCACTTGTTGCCCGGGTCTTGCGAGCACAGGCCTGGCAGGGAGTACCGTCAGGGGCCGCGGGAGGAGCTGCCGCACCCGTCACTTGGGGATCACATACACAACTCGCCGTGGGAAAAACACGCTGCGCACCATAATTCCAAGCAGTCCCGCGAGCTTGCTCCCAGATGTTTCCCAAACCAGACCGAAGCCTGTGGGGAAAAGACAGCCATCCACACACCTGCCGTCCTCCTAAAGTCCGTGGCGAGGACCCGACACCTGCGTCCTCCCCAAGACTCCCTCCTCCCGCCCCGCGTGTGTTGGCAGCGGGCCCAGGACTCAGGATGGTCGCCGGGCCCCGCTGGCCAGGTGCATTGCAAGGACTGCAAGCCAAAATGTTTTATTGTCGCCACAACGGGAGCGTATCGTGCGTGGCGCCTGGTGAGCGTGTCTGGAGCGTGTTGAGCTGGGCCTCGTCAGCAGCGTGACAGCGCGGCACACAACAAAGCGCCTCAAATGGCCCGGGACCCCATGAATACTAAATCGAGTTCCTTTAAGTTCATTTCTCAGCGTCTTGCACACGTACGCACGCCCCTTAAAGAGTTCGACTCGGCGACCTGCCGCTGCCCGCCAGGTGAGTCTGCCGGCGCAGAGAACCCCGGAAACATTGACGCGAGGCTTCCGGGGGCAGCCAGGGGCAGGGAAAGGGGGAGAGACAGTCAGGTGATGGGGAAGGGGAGGAGGGGGGGAGGGAGGGAGGAAAGAGGCGGCCAGATAACGGGGAAGGGGAAGAGGAGCAGGGGCAGCCAGGTGGTGAGGGAGTAGGAAGGGGCGGCCAGGTAACGGGGAGGGGCTGGGGGGAAAGGAGCAGAGACAGCCGTGACAAGGAGTGGGAAGAGGGAAGGGACAGCCAGGTGACGGGGGAGGGGGAGGGAGTGGGGAAGGGGCGCTCCTGACCATCGGTGGACTCAATAAAAAACAACATAACTCACTCAGCAGGATATCACAGTCTTGGCCGTGACGCAGCGGGCGCCGCCACGCAAACTGCCGCACCACGCTGATGCCGCCACTCTAATAATCTGCCTCCAGGCCTCGAGTGCTCTTATTAAAGGATTAAATTATGTTCACTTTTAAAATTACAGTTAAGTATCCCGCTGAGGCTGCTCCTTTCTTTCCCCTCCCCCCCCTCTAATCCGGTGATTCCTGACCCCCTCCCCCTCCTCCTCTTCCTCTTCCACTGCCCCGTGTCGCCCTCCTCCTTCCCTCCCAGACAGTCCCTCCTTTCTCTCCCTCCCGCAGAAGCCGAGGGTACAGGACAACGCGGACCCGGAGGCGTGGGAATTATTGAACAGATGTGCCCAGAAGCGCCTCTCTAAATGTCCTCTATACAGCACTATTTGCACTGGCTATTTATGTATTGACGTAGTTCCCCTATCTTATTGTTTGCTGTTTGCTTTCTTTTAACACGTTTGTTGTTTACTGATTTGATATTTCAGAAATGTTGTTGGCGATGTGTTGCCGCCTTCTTCATTTCACTTTTTTGCACTCTGGTCACCCTTGTCTCGTTAGCACTGGTCTCTCTCTCTCTCTCTCTCTCTCTCTCTCTCTCTCTCTCTCTCTCTCTCTCTCTCTCTCTCTCTCTCTCTCTCACCCTGGTCATCCTTCTTCGTCAGCACTCTCTTCTCCTCACTCTACTCCCTCCAGTTCTCACACCCTGCATAAATTTCTCACGTCTTCCCTACCCTGTCTCGTAACCACCTTCCCCTCCTCACCCTACTCTCTTTTTCTAACCATCCTGTCTCATCAGCAGTGTTCCTCCTCACACTGCTCTTTTTCTTTTTCACACTTTGGTCACCCTGTCTCGTGAAAACTCTTCCTCCTCACCCTGCCACCCTGCTCCTTCCCCTTCTCACTCCCTATAATCATCCTCCCTCGCTCTAGTACCAATCCTCCTTACCCTACCCCGTCCTTTCTTGCGCCGTGATCACCCTGCCTCGTTAGAGCCATCCCACTCTCCCCGTTTCTCGCACCCTAGTCATCGTGCCTCGCTAGCAGCCTTCCTCCTCATTCTACTCCCTCACTTTCTCACCGTGCCTCTCTTTCTCCTCCTCCTCCCTCCCTTTCTCACCCTGCAGCGCTAAAACCATTGCTCTTCACACTACTCACTCCCACGGGCACATTTCCTTTATGCATGGGGAGTTATGTGAAGCTTGAGCACCCTGGAACACACCCCCTGCCCTGGCACCCCCTTCTCCTACCCTGGGACACTACTCTCCTCTTGCATACACTCCCTGTCCCTGCCTCCTCTTCAGTGCCTTCCTCGGTAACAGAAGGCTTGATAGATCACCGTCTTTTACGATAATGAGGACACGCAGGTAATGTAAAGGCATTATCGTAACAAATACCTCCCGAAGAAGGCGCTGAAGAAGGGATAAGGTACAGAAGGGATGGTATAATGAGTAAAATGTAATGTATAAATAAAAGGGTTTGTGTTATGTAATGTAGGATGATTAAATAAGGTGATTAGTGAGATGAGGCAAAATTGGGTGAGTAAAAAGTTTGATGTATGTGTGTGTGTGTGTGTGTGTGTGTGTGTAGTGGTGGTGAGATACTGGTGGTCGTGGTGGTGATACTGGCAGAGAAAGTGACGGCCAGAGGGATGGGTGATGACAATGGTGATGATGGTGATGATAGTAGTAACAGTGATGATTGTGGTTAGCAGTAGTGATGAAGACCTCCCCCACCCCCGACACACACCAAAACCTTCCCAAAAAAAACAACAAATGCCCCTCCCCCCAAAAAAAAAAAAAAAAAATCACCCATTCGCAACCTACCTGGAGATTCTTTAGGCCTATCACAGCGCCACACACCTACTGGAGCACCTGCCTCGACCCAATTAACCTGAGACGATTCACCGCCGTAAAAGAGACAATCAGGAAGCGACAAGAAATCAATGCGTGAATCTCGCTGAGGGTCTAAAGCACTTTCTTAATTAGAGGTGGAGTGAGGTGGAAGGAGAAGGAGGAGGTAAGGGTGAGATGGAAGGAGAAGGAGGTGGGTGGGTTGCGTAGCTAAAAGGGGGGGAGGTATTCAGGGTTAAGGATAGACGCAGTGAAGTGTAAATTTATGTCATTGCTTCTATTTTTCCCTCGAAGGCGTGCGGTGATGATGATGGTAATGCCCTAGTCTGCCTCGCCTCCCAGTCCTGCCTTAATCGCATTACCCGAGAGTCTAAGTTCACGACTGCTTACGAGGCTCAGTGAAAGTAAGTTTAAATCCGATTATAGCTAAACATTCCATATATGTATAGGCCGGGTTGTTTGTATACCTGAGAGAGAGAGAGAGAGAGAGAGAGAGAGAGAGAGAGAGAGAGAGAGAGAGAGAGAGAGAGAGAGAGAGAGAGAATTAATAGAATACTGCAAATAAGAATGATTCTAGGTAATATTTTTTGTTCCTGTTCCCTGTGCTTCATTTTCTCCCCCTGGCCAATTACTGCGAGCAATAACACAATCTCCACTATACCATGATCTACCCGCGCCGCCCTCCCCGCTCCTGTACCCACACCAGTCTCCCCACGCTCTCGCCTCGCCCGTCGCTGATCATTAGAGCGCGGAGCCTGACGCCCTGTGAACACCGCAGCGTGGCGGGGCAAGGGCTTAGGCGACCAGTAAAGTAAGCACAAAAAACTAGACAGCGTCACTTTCAGCACTCATGACACTTCCTCAGGTAATGCGTAATGGTATCTGGGTTTGTTTCCTTCTCTCATAACAAGTTTAGGTGAAATGGATGAAATAAAATCACAAACGCTACGAACAAACAAACGGGAAGGCTCACCTCCACGCATGGCGGCCTCTACTCGCCCACCTGGTTTTCGCCAAGAGTCTCGCAACACAGCCGATCGCGTCTCGAGGCTCCTGGGTGTGGGGCAGCGAGCAGTGCTGGAGGGTTGCACCACCTCCCGCCAATCACAACCTCCCGCGGGCCACTGTGCCTCTGCCGCTGCGGTGCCACCTGCTCCACGGTCTGCATCCCGGCCGTCAGTTTTCTGTGACCACCTGCGATAGAAAATGAAACGAGTAATTTTTAAGACTGACCCTCTTAGATATGAAGATATTTACCTCATAGCTACGAAAATATGCGAGATAAAAGCAGAAATGACGCACAGCTAAGAGATGATGAGATGATGGAATGAGAGATCACAAAGTCTCGTCCCTCTAAAGCCAGATAATCTCTCTCTCTCTCTCTCTCTCTCTCTCTCTCTCTCTCTCTCTCTCTCTCTCTCTCTCTCTCTTGTGTAAAAAAAGAAAAAAAGAAACTGGATTGACTTTTAAACTGAATTCTGAGGACGCATTTCCATTTCTTTTCATCTTAAAAATCTTACAAAAAAAAAGTTTATTCAAGACGTGTACTTGTATGTACATGACAGAATACTGCGGGTGTGTAATGCTGTGTGTGTGGTGGAAGACAACAAAATGAAATGTAGTAAGGTGGCGGTGGTAGTGGGTAAATTTATAGGAATAGACGAGTTTCCCTTTTAGAGTTCAGAGTGGATCACGTGTTGGGTGGAACTTTGCTTTATCATTGTTGTCTGCTGTTTACAGTTTCATGTGAGTTGTGTTAGGCTAGTATTCTGAAACGCTCTGGTGTCTCACCACGAATACTTTTCAAGCTACCTAGATGATTAGCCATGTTCTCAAGACTGTTTCTCCCGTTAGTTATGTAGAAATCATATTAATCTGTCACCATATCCATAAAACACTATTTAAAACCAGTGTAACTTCATCTTGAGTCCTCTTGAATGTAGTGGAGATGTGACACAGGGATGTTAAGTGGAAGGATATGTAGTACTGGCAGTGGAGGAAGGAACCCTAGCTTATGATTCACTGTGGCTTTGTCTTTTCTGTCTGGCTTATGATTGTTGTGAAGCTGTCTTGTGTATTAAAGCACACCTGTCTTTTGTCCAGCTTATGATTTCCTATTGCCAAGATGCTGCCTGTCTATCTTATGAACCCATTATGGAGGTGTTATCTGTGTGCAGTATACGACTCCCTATTGACAACCTGTTTGCTCTTTAGTTTATGATTCCCTGTTGGTGAGATGTTTTGTCTTGGCTTAGGATTCAGTATTTTTATTAGATTTGTAATGTGTATAGTACTCATCTTTAAATCTTTTAGAATATAAGAAAATAAGGGATGCTGCAAGAAGCCATCAGGCCTACACGTGGCAGTCCCTGTATGAAATACACCTAAGTATTTCCACCTATCATCCACATCCATAAATTTGTCTAATCTTTTAAAGTTCCATAATGACTCAGCACTAACAACCTGATTCCTGAGTCTATTCAGTTCATCTACCACTCTATTTGAGAAACAATTGATAACAAACAGGACCTAGGGACATTCCCTGCTTTGTCTCAGGTCTGGGTATAGAAGCATGGTTCACAGGCAGCACAGAACAAAATCTAGTAATGGTGGGGTCCTCACATCTTTCCACCAATTCTGATACAGGCAAGGCACCAAATTGAAACGAGGAGTACTAAGGCAATTTTAATAAAATGATTTTATAAAAGTATCAAACAAAACACCAGTGCATAACAGCTTTACCTGACCACCAGACAACTAGATGCCTTACTTTACTTAGGAATTAAGTCCTCCAGATAATGCAAGCATGATGGGGGCACAGGACGCCAAGGTAGTAGCCGTTGTACACACACATATACACACTCCCAAGCTGATGTGTATGTAATGCAATGGATTCACTGAAATTTTTCATGTAAACTTTCCCTAAAAAAACAAAGATAAACTGTATCAGATGAAGACCAGTAACAGTAGCAGGAAAAAGATACAGTAGCTAAAAATGACTGATGTGCTGTGGTCCTGCAAGACTTTAAGTATTTATAATCTCAAATTATTTAAAACATTTGATTACATTAATAAAAAAAGAAAAAAGATTAATAATAAAATTTTTTTTCAAAGCTTTCAACAAATAAAATCCCACACCCAAAAGAATTGTACAATTATTAAAGCTCTTGAATGTAACAAAGCTAATTGACTTTGTGAAAATAGTATATTGAAAATGAACACTTGCAGCACAAAACTGGTTTTTATAATTTTCAGCAATGAGGCATGAACTTTGCAAGTCCCCCTCAAAGCAAATTTATGAGCCACATCATATGGGATGGCAAGACTGAACACACACACACACACACACACACACACACACACACACACACACACACACACACACACACACACACACACACACACACACACACACACACACACACACACACCCTGCTGTAGCAGAGACCCTCAATTTACTTACAAAGAGGATAAGTTACAAAATATACACATATCTTTACATCTCTCAGTATAAAAATAATCTTTGTATGGCAGAGCACCTTAAGGTTCTATAGCTAACTATAAGATACAAAATCAATACAAAAGAGTTCAGCCAGGTAATATGTAATAACCTGATCAGTATCACCTACCAGAATACACTCTGCTGTTCAGAAAGGTCACGGGGTCAGGTCTGTAGTTGTGGAATCATTCCTTTATGTTACCTTGAATATATACATACGAACCTTCTCTGAATGTAATCCTGTCTAAACATAGGCATGTGCATTTATTCCAAAATTTAGAAAAATATGAAATCTGGAATACTTCCAGTCCTAAGCATTCCAGATGAAGGATTCCCAACTTCTAAAATTCTACATGCATGTTAGTTATTAAAAATACTGTTGCAACTTAACTAAGGTTCAGTAACTTTAAACTTTGGTAAAAAAATTGTTTCAAAACCAGATATGAAACGAAAAGAAAATGACAGATCTAAATCCTTGATAATCTTACAAATGCCTCATACCTTCAACTCCTGAGACAATACATGTCTCAAATTATACTGCAAGTATTCTTGAAAAATAATAAAATACTTCTATTAAAACTAAAGATACCCTTTGTACAAACAATCCCTGTCTAATCAGAAAAAAAACAGCCAAGCTGTTCAGTCATCGAGTTATTACAAAACAACCATGCCTATCACCACTGAGTTGTAAGTGAACCCATTCCCTGTACCAGGAGGCTGAGGCTCTCACTCATCACTGAGCCACAGTGCATGTGACTGACACACAGCGCAGGAACTTGTCACTTCTGCTGCTGTCTGTCATGAGGGGTGTCTGAATTGCATTCCTTCACTCTTGGGTTGCTGCAGCCTGAAGGGTGTGGAGGATGCTAGTGAGGGAATGGCAGCCATGAACTGGCTTGGATCTCCCTTTCACTCCACAAACCAACCAGTCAGTCAGTCTGAAGCATCACCAGGCAGTCGTCCCTAACTTCACATGTTGGCAACATTAGATTTCTTCCCACAAATTTGAGCAAACTTTTCTATGGGGTAACTTTCTTGCTTCTGGTTTTCTAAATGAAAGACAAAATCACAATAAATGGAAACCTTTCTGTAATGGTCATTCTCTTAGGTTTTTTGGATGTAGGCAATGATTAAAGAGACAGATCCCACCAAGGGACTACTGTGTCTTGTCTGGAATCTATGACATATAATCACAGAATTCAGCTTCACATCACACTATCACTCTGAGGTATAATCCTTGGCAGCTTTCCACTGCTGTATAAACGTCTGTTATTCACTGCCATGGAACGGATTGAAGATCTTGTTAATGATGCTAGCTTTAGTGTTTTTTTGTGAATTACCCTGAAACAACAAATCAGAAACAAGTTATATTTGGGCACAGTCATAGGCAACTTATAGATACATTACTATGTCTCATTCATTTACATCAGCTTATGAATTAAACATGACTGGAAAAAAAAAAAAAATTTATGCTTTGGAGGACTTGAGTGTCAAATTGCTTCCATCCATTTCCACACAACTCCTGAGGCAGCTCCTGGGTGTCACCTCTCCTACAAATACCAGTCTGTTTTCTTTCTCACTTTTACCTTCTACTTTACATAAAAAAAAAATAAATAAATAAATGATTAATAACATTAATAAATAATTAAATAAATAAATAAATAAATAAAATAAATAAGTAAATATATAAAACAAATAATAACAATACAAAAGGATTTTCTTATTCCTACAGTTTCTTTATTCCCATAAGCTTGTATGAATCCTTTGCAAGTGTGTTAAGTTGTATACCTTGCCATGCTGCATTAGGACATCTTGGCAGAGTTGCTAGGTCACAAGGTCACATCTCTTTGGGTCTCTTACCTATTCTCTGCAAGACAAACAGGGACTACAGCAAGGAGACAAACTCCAATTGTCTCTATCCACCTGGGGATTCCATTACAGAATCTTTACATTCAAATTGCAAAATAAAACTTCATAACCTAAACAAACTATTTTCATGGATACATAGTTATAATGTGTGTGTGTGTGTGTGTGTGTGTGTGTGTGTGTGTGTGTGTGTGTGTGTGTGTGTGTGTGTGTGTGTGTGTGTGTGTGTGTGTGTGTGTGTGTGTTTAGGCTCATAGGTTGTAAGCACAGGGGTCATGCATGACATCTGTGATATCTGAGATTCAAATACTGTTTTCATCTACTTATCTTGTTTTACACACAAATGTAAATGGAATGGAGAAAACAAAGGTAAGCAAATTTTAACTGAAATATAAAACAAAGGCAAGCAAATTTTTTACTGAAATATAAATCTGAAACAAACAATCTTTCTCTTACCTGGCCAGAAATAGTGACATCCTTTCGTTTCTTCAGTGGAAGATTAGCAGGTTCCTGTTTAGCTTGTGGGTGAGAGAAGCTGCTGCTGCTGCTGCTGCTGTTGCTGGTACTTGAGAAGGATGAGGCAAGGATTGGTGGGGGAGGAATAAACAGATGCTTGCCCGGTGTGGGAGGAGTGCTGGACAAACTGTGGAAGCTTTCCTCACTCATGTACACACTCATTCCCTGTCAAACAAAAAAGAAGCTCTCAACATACCAAAACAAAAGAGCTGAAATGTTGAAACACAAGTTTGCTTCAAGTTTTCCCTCGTGTGCTGGCCCAACATCTGCCGAACCTCACCTCCTGTGGGTGGCTCATCATAACAGCCAGCTGCTTGTCTGGGCTGCGGGCAATCTCCAGGTTGCCGCCTCGGTGGAGCTCCTTAGCCATGTGCCGCACCCTTCGCTGCCTGAAAACGAAATCAAGTTACATGTCAGTACTCTTACTTTATAATAACTACAATAAATTCCATAAAAAATACAGCATAAAATGATCATTTATATCATTATCATTTGCTCTCTTATTTTCTGTCTTTACGAATTATGTCAGTACTCTTACTTTACAATAACTGCAATAAATTCCATAAAAAATGTAACAGAAAATGATCACTAATATCATTATCATTTACTCTCTTACTTTACTGTCTTTACTATCTCATCCAACTCAAACATGAATCTCCCTCACAAAATAGCTCTCTCACAATCCCTACTTATCACAATCTTACAAGAATAATGCAAATTTTTAACAAAGGTTTTACCTTCGAAAGTTTAATTGTTCTAACAGAAAACAAACAGTATGACTGAGAATCTCTTGGCCTCCTTACTTTCCCAAGCAATGGTCCTCTTCTGGTTCTCGTGATGTTTCTGACTCAATGTAGTATGCGTCTCCACTAGTCTGTTGCTTCCCTGCCCTGGAGTTTAGGAAGAGCTTCGAGGCAGAGCTGGATGATGAGGCTGACAAAGATTCACTTTTGGTAGGTGTGGCCAAGGTGGGTGCTGAGGGGGCTATGAGGTCTGGGCAGGGTGCTGGGGAGGAGTCAGCACCCCTTGGAGATTCAGATATCAAGAGGCACCCAGGACTGAGGCTGGAGAGGGAACTGGCACTACGCTCACTCAGATTTCCTTGACCTAGAATGAGTGAAAGGTTTAAGGGGCGCTGTACTCATGGAGTGTAGACGATGGGTTGATAACACCACCCTATGTGAAGCTTCACAGTGGATTACAGTGGCCGGTTCCTTTCTCTGTCTCCCTTAACCTTCCTATTCCCTGCAGACTGATACCTATTTAACTCTTTCACAGTGATATGCAGCAATTAACAGCACTGGAAGTAATGTAAGTCTTTATAAGTACCTACAGGAAAGAAGAGGGATTAAAAAGAATAGGTTTTGCAATTTCTAGCAAATATAATGTTTGAAAGTGGCTGTAAAGAAGAGATGTCTCAGAATGGATGACAATTAAGGAAAGATGTGCCATATAGCAGTGAACCTCGAAGTTGGCAGTCATCTCAGAAAAATAACGACTGCAGCCAAGATTCAAACACAGGACTTGTTGCATTATTGTCAAATGCACTACTGCCTGAGGTACAGTGCTGAAGATGAGGGGATCACTGCACTGCCTTCATAAGGGACCAACCAATGACAGTGTTAATGTGGGTGTTTCTATGAAGGAAAATACTGAACAGCACCAGCACTTCAAGTTTGTTAATATATTTCAGTAATTGTTACATTGAATACCAGCTGTAATGTTTTAATCCTTTCACCATTTGGCACATCTTTCCCTAATTACTAGCCACTCTCATTTCTTCTCAGCCATCTCCAAACGAAATTACTCTTTTAATTCCCTTTCTTTCTTGTAGATGTTTATATAAAGATTTCATGCATTGTTTTTAGTATTGTGAATTGTTGTATGTTGCAGTGAGAGGGTGATGTCATCCAACACTTTACATATGTAGTGCAAATGAGTTGAAAACAAATATATCCTTAATATCCTAGAAGAGAGAAACTAACTGGTATCAGACATTCTGTACATATTGAATTTTCTCACAAATTACTGTTACGATAAATGTAAAGAAACTTGAAAGATCGACTCTGACTTACATCCTCCTGGTCTCTCTGGTTGAGTCAGGCTGCTTTCTCTTCTCTCTGTCCTGCAGGGAGATAATCAGTCAGTCAATACACCCATGGCAACCTTCCAAATAAACACTCAATACGACATGAAGGAGAAAAGAACATTCAATCAAACCAAATCATCATCCAGAAGGATGTGATAAGGAAAACTGGAGTCGGGATGAAGACAACATATCAACACACACAGCAAGAGAATGACATTATGACATCACATGGACTCACATCTCCTGGTGGCCTCCTCCTGTGTTCACTCTGTTCTGGGCCCAGTGAGATTTCTTAGAGGTCACTGCGTCACCCCAGGATCCCTTAGGCCCCTTTATGTGCCGCTCCACATCTCCTATCCTTATTGGCGTGATTCTCCTTCGCTTCTTGGTGGAGGTATTGCTTTCCTCAATCCGATCTGCTGGTTTACTCCTCCCTGCATAACAGCCGTACTCTTGCCTCCTTTCCTGAGACCCTGAATGTGTGTCAGTGTCTCTAGGCAGCCTTGGGGAAGGAGTAGAGAGTGACTGCATGGTGGGGTAACTATTACTGTCATCCCTCACAGTGCTGACTCTCTTTGCTTCCTTCATGTGGTGCTGGTCCTCTAAAGGTGTGTGTGTCCCAGCTGAGCTCCCACTGGTTCTCTTCCTTTGGGGTGATTTGTTCTTCCTGGGTGTGTGTGGTGCTGTGCGGTGCTGTGGAGAAGACTTCTGGCTGGGGCTCTCAGTTTTCTTTCTTGGGGATAAGTTTTTTCTTGCTTGTTTGTTCTGTTTTGTTGCCAGCATTGTGGGTCTCTTTGTTTTTGGCTTTTGTCTTTCTGGTACATTCATTGAGAAAATATCAATGAAATCTGTTAATGTCAGGCTCAGTGTGCATATCACTTCTTCTATCTCCTCATTCTCATTTTCTGAGGGTTCCTCAATCTTCAGAACATCACTGTCTTCCTCCTCCTCCATCTTCTCCTCACAGTCATCTTCCCTGAGTGGTTCACTGCCTTGGTTCTTGTCTGTCTCGGGATGCTGCTGAGAGATGGTGGAAAAGTGTTTGAAATCTGTTGGGGTCTGTTTTCTGGATGACTCACTTGTGTTGGAGGTCATGTTAGATCTTGTGCTTGGCTGCTCTAAGTTTGTGTGAGTCTCACATCTAGAATCCTCTTTCCTTATACTTTGAGGAGTACCTGAAAGGTGGGATCTTTCCTCTCCTTGCATGTTTCCTTGACTAACAGTGCCATCTTTATCCAAACTGGTTTCTTTACCCACTTTCAAATGAATTTCATCGGTAGTTACAGTCTTTTCTCTCAGTAGATCTCCATTATTTTCTTGAAGGGCATCTGCTTTACCAGAAGACAATTGTGAATTAACTTCTGCTTTAGGCTTCCCTTGAAGTGATTGGTTTAGTTTGTTTTGAGTAGAAACTAAACCTGGAGGATGACAAACACTGCTCAAGTCTAAACAACGCCTTGCACTGCTGTCTGGGGAGCCCAACTGGTCCCTGAGCTGTGTCTTAGGTTTAGTGCTTTGAGGGAGTGCTTGTTCAGGTGATGGATATGGTTTTGATGGTGAAGGAAAGGCAACCATGGCCTTCCCTTCCTTAACCATAGTGTGACAGATTCTTCCCATTTTTTTCTCTGGTGTGGGAGGCAACATGGTGTAGGACATGAGGCAGTGCTCTTCAGATGTTTCCTCCAAGTCACTGTAACTTTCTGCTGACTTTGGAGAAGCACTGCAGTATTCCTTCTCATTCATGTGGGAATTTGAAGCATCAACCTTTTTACAGGAGTCCTCACCATTGGGAGGCTTGGATGAAAGTTTTCTATTTTTGCTCACTTTCTGGATGGCATCACTACAATTCTGTTCAATTCCACTTTCTTTTTGAGGTGCATGAGGGAGAGGTGTTGAGAGAGTGGAAGATGTGTGAGTGGCTGCCATCCTATCTGTGTGATGAGAAGGCTGAGTTGGCACCATGTCAGCACTGTCTGAGGCCTTCTGTGCAGGTCTGCTACCACTGTTTTCTTTAGGTGCTGCCTGAGAATGAAGCATGGAATTACTAGATGAGACCTTCTTGCTTCCAGAGGAGACAGTATCTGCTGTATTCTTAGGAAGGAGTGTGTCAAAAGCTGTTGATGAGGAAGAGGGTGAGCATTTAGTACAGGAACTCCCTTCACCATCAAGGGATTGGATTCTACTTTTAGAGGTGCTACCTTTCTCTCCCTCCAAGAGTTGTGAGGCAGTTGCAGAGGAGCTGTCTGGGGTATTTCTGGGAACAAGTTCGTCTCCAGTTGAATGGTTTGGAGTATTTTTTACAATACTGTTCTTCTCTTTCTCAGCAAGTTTTACTGTATTCTCTGGATTACTACTGTTCTCTTTCCCTGAAGAATTTTGGGTATTTTCCTGAGTATTATGTTCCATTTCTGCTGAAAGTTTCTGAGTGCTCTTCTGGGTGTTGCTTTTTCCTTCCCCAGAAAATTTCTGGGTAATCTTTGGAGTGTTACTTCTGTGTTGTGATAAAAGTTGTGGAGCACTTTTTGTGGCACTGTTCTGCTGTGCTGAGGATCTTGAGGTGCTCGTCTGTCCCCCTGCAACATCTGGAATTCTTGCAAAGGATGTCCGTTTTGCTGAAGGTTCTGGAATTTCAAATAATGTTAGGTTAAGTATTAACCAAAAGTAGGTGCACAAATGATACATTATACATACATGCTATCTTTGAATTTAATTTTGATTTAAAAAATTCAGGATTAAACTGCCCTTTATATCCCCTGATTTCATATTTGATTTGTTTGTATCCCCTGGCATACCACATGGTTACAGTACTGTATTAATCCCAATCCTATAGACACAGCTCACTCATTAACCAACTACAAGAAGAAAGTACCACCGGCAGACTTACCTGAGGTTGCCGCAGGACTATTTCTGCCAATTTTCCTTTTCTTGGAAAATAACGAAGTAACATTGATTACTTGGCCCACATTTCCCATCTCTATAAACTGATGGAGGGAAAAGTTGGATTGTTTCCAATCATAGACAACTGTCCTGGCACAGCCTTGAGACAGTGAGTGCTTATGCACACCACCCTTGATTTGCTGCTGCTGCTTCTTCTGTGTACCTTTCTCCTGCACAGATGTGGTGTTCTGGCACTGGGAAGCCTTGGAGGATGGTGCACGAGGCTGCTTTCTTGAGGCTTTATCTCCTGAGTGCATGGTGTTTTCCTCCCTTGCAGGTGTAATATTACTCTCCCTTTGGGATGGCTTTGAAGCCATTAAACACGGCAGATCATCTTCACTATCACTTCCGAGTAATGTAATACAGTTCTCCTGGGCTGGGCGAGTCTCAACAGCTGATACACATGGCTTCTTTGCACCTTCCTCTCCTGTGGGTGTGCTGCTGACATCCTTATCATTACAAAGTTCCTTTAGCTTACTTGCCCAATGAGCCTTCAAGGCATCTGCTGATACTGGTGGTGAGCTCCCTGGTCTCTTTAATTCAGGAATCCTCATGCCACTACCCCAGCGGGAGAAAGGTTCCTTGGAAGACTGCTGTCCCTTCAGTCCCTTCCTATCTTGTTCTTCATTTTCTTGCTGAATGCTTGCTTGCTTCTCTACTTTCATAGAGTTCTTTGATGTCTTTGTTGTTCTTGAATGTTTCTCATTTTCCTGCAGTTCTTTCCCAGGATGCTGGACACTGCCTGGTGACATGCTACTCCTGCCTCTTACGCTGACTGACACTCTTCCTCTCCCTCTTCCCCTGCCTCTGCCTCTCTGGGCACCAAAGCTTCCCCTCCCTGCATTTCTCTTAGCTGCAATCTCTTCCTGTGCTGCTTCACCATCATGAGGTTCTCTTGAATGCTGAGATGGAGGAGTTTCAACAACAGCCTCTATGATCACCTCCTCCACATGTAAGTCTCCACTCCTCCTGCCCCTGCCCCTTGGAATTCTTTGCCGTGCATTCCCCCGGCCCCTCTTGACTCCTCTTGAGGAGCCTGGTTCTGCTTGGTACTTTGCTACTCCTCTAGCTCTTGTTGATCGCTGGCTTCTCCTCAAAGTGGCCATGTTCTGTTTATCATCTTCTAGAACTGATGATTTACTTGATACATTTTCACTTGATGTGGATCTCTTCCTCTTTTTGGTGGGACTCTCAAAGGTAAATTCATTTTCTGAGTTAAGCATGCCTGTTGACATTGTATCATCTTCCTTTCCACCTATGCAAGCGGGTATTAGTTCCACTGTTGGTGTTGTTCTTTCCTTTAGTGACTCATTACTGCTATCTGATGAAGAACAAAAGCCAAATAATTCTAACAATGATTTTGGGTTTACCACAGAGTTTTCTTGCTCCATTTCTTTGTCACTTGTAATTTTCCTCTCTGGTGAGTGACATGAGCTGTTCTCTGAATCTGATGGGTCTTGTTTTTGAGATAGTTGGTTTTGGCTGCCATGGGAATGCTTGTCACCTGCCTTCACTGGTTTCATAGAGTGCTCCTCTGAATCTAATCTTCCTGTAGACAACACAGAGTTCTTTTTTGCTTTTGAGATATCTGGAGAAGATAAGGTGACTTTCCCTTTTTGAGTCTTTCTCATGTTATCTGCCTTGTCAAATTTGTCTGCTGTTGTATTATGATTACTTGCACCAGATTTTCTTGTGGTCTTTTTGTGTTTCCGAGATGCTGACATGCTGTCACTATTGCACTCACCTTCATCCTCAGAACAGGTTGACTCAGCAATATTCAGGTACTTCTTTGATGGCACTCTCCTCTTCTTTCCTTGCTTACCTTTTGAAGAGTCTTTAGAAGTGGAATCATTTGACACTTCAGCAGCAGAGTCTTGGCTGGTTTCTTTTAGTGAGCCGCTGGAATCTTGGCTTGAGAAGAGCCTGGACATTTCTCGCTCTATCATCTGCCCCATCACTTTCCTGGATAGTTTGGTTGGACTCTTTTTAGCATTATGAAGTGGACTCCTCTTAACAGGACTCTTATCACTAGCTGAGCCATTATAATATGATGTCTTATTCAATTCTGCAGCTCCTACATCAGCATCACTCTGATCCAAGGCGCTGGGAGAATGCAGTTCCTCACTTAATGTTTTCTCCAAAACCGTGTCTAGTTTAGAAGGAGAGTAATCCTCAGATTCAGTCAGGGACCGCTCTGAAGGCATGTAGTAAGAGGTGCCTACTGAGCTGTTGGAGTAAGGCCCCTGCGGGTAATGTTTGATGAGTGGAGTCTTGTTCAAGTTAGGGATAACCTGAGGGATTGGAGTGTTCAGGTCATCACAAGGAAGAGAGGTAGATTTCTGCTCTGTCTGTAATAATGGAGTGGGTGGCTCGAGGCATACAGGGGTCATGGTGGCTAAGGATGAGCTGGCCTGTGCTGCTTTGTGTGGCGTCTCCATCTGCTTCCCTCCTGAGTGGCTGCTGGTACTGGAGGAGGGCAAGGGATCCATAAGGCAAGGCAGCTCATCCTCAGAAATGGAGTCAGGATTCAGGTTTTTGAGTGCTGTATTGAAGTTGAAATCCTGATAGCTCTCTTGCTCTTTGGAGAGGTCAAACAGCTCTATACTGCCGCTGTCTGTGGGGGGTGTTCTCCCGCTGGAGCTCATGCTGTCCTCCCCATCAAGGTACAACACAATGCTGTCCTCATCCTCTGTCATCATTATGGGAGCTTTACTTGTGTCAACAGAAAATTCTGACTCACTCATGGAACTTTGCCTGGACCACCTTGGCTTGACTTTGCTCTTAAGGTCACTCTTCTCATGTTTCAAAGTGGAAGAGTCACGTGAATCTTTGGCTAACAGCTTTCTTGATTTTGCCTTTCCTTGTTCCCCTGGAGCAGGTTGTGCCTCAGCAGCTTCTGATCCCATTTCACTCTCCTCAACAATCCTACTCAAGGGCTTTGATGGCACTGATGAACGCTCACCAAACTTCCTTGACAGTGACCGCAGTGCTTTGGTTAACTTTCTAGGGGACTTCTTGCCTTCTGGTGGTGAAAACTTCAAGTTGGCAACACCTCTTCGGGGTGACCCTGCAGATGTTAACCTTTTCTGTGGTGTGCTGAAGTCCAGAACCCTGATGTGGCTGTTCTTGCGGCTTGGAGTGCTCTGGCTGCCCCGCATGTGAAGGACTCGAATAACCGGGCTTTCCTCAGACTGGGTCACATTCTTCCAGGCTAATGCTCTCTTTGCTGGGGAAATGCTTTTTGAGAGATGCAACAAGGCTTTCAATTGAGGTGACCTGCCAGAGTTGTACTTGATGGATGCCTGCTTGTTGGTGCTCTGCATCTCAACAGTCTGTTTCTCCACCACACCACCACAGGTTTCAGTAATGGAAGCACTAGTACCAGGACATACAGTAGCTACTCCCAACATGTCAGCTGCACCTTCAACTGCTGCATTCTCCACCTCAGCCTCTAGATCCACTGCAGCATCAGGGGGAGTTTTTCTACTGGATGTTTCTGCAGAAAACTTCTTCTCTGGAGTTACTGATTTCAGAGCAAATGAGAGAGCTGTCCCTATGATATCATTGGTCACGTCTTTCTCTACCTTCTCCTGCTTCTGGTTGCTGATGCGTCTCTTCCCCCTTGCTGACACCTTCCTCACAGACACATCTATTATCCTTCCGTACCGCTTCTTCCTGACAGTTGTTTTGGCACTCTTGTGTGTCTCTTTGAGTTTCTTTGTTGCACTTCCTTTCTTTTTCAAAGTGGTTTTTCGTTTTCTCTTCTTAGGCACTTTCTCAGTAACTTCAGTGTCTGACGTGATATCTGGTATGGAAATAGTCACGCTGTTTGGCAGGGTGTATGTAGCGATATTCTTTGCAGGTATTTGTTTCACTGTATCCGGAAAAGAAGAGAAAAGGAAAAAAATGCTCTGGTTAATGTATACTACATCCCATTAATCTTCATCACTTATATTATTCCCAATTGCTATACACAGATAGATTATGGTTTATGTTTCAGCAATCCCACAACACCTGACACTCTCAGGCTGCCCCACACCAAGTACCAAGCAGTGTCTCACCTGAGTCGGGTGGCAGCGAGCTGGCGGACACAGTCTTTGGAGCAATAGTAACAAGTCCACTATTTACTTCTGTTAAGGAGAAAAAGAAAAGTACATGATAACCTACATACTACAACATGAACAACATATGATAACCTATAAACTACAATATAAACACATACATACAATGCATACACACCTGCAAGAAGGAGGCTAGCTAAGACAGGGCACACAAATTTCATATTCATACTCATTCACATTATTCTTTTGCACAGCAAGGACAACACAAACACAATAATACACTGAGCAACTCATTCTGATACTTGGCTTCCTCCCTGATCACTCTAAAAGAACATTTCTGAAGTTTGTGACTTCCTTTCAGAGAGAGAGAGAGAGAGAGAGAGAGAGAGAGAGAGAGAGAGAGAGAGAGAGAGAGAGAGAGAGAGAGAGAGAGAGAGAGAGAGAGAGAGAGAGAGAGAGAGAGAGAGAGAGAGAGAGAGAGAGAGAGAGAGAGAGAGAGAGAGAGAGAGAGAGAGAGAGAGAGAGAGAGAGAGAGAGAGAGAGAGAGAGAGAGAGAGAGAGAGAGAGAGAGATTCAAATGTAAAAGTTGTTGCTAAAGACCAAATGATAGATTATAATTTAGAAACTTTTTGTTAGTAAATACCAAAGACTTTGAGAGGGAGGGATTAGTGTTATGTGTACTGACTGAATAATAATAAGGAGTTCTTTCTCTTCTTGGTGGATTCATCTGAAGTGTCATCATGGTCAGGAGGAACCAGAGTATTTTCAACAGTGGAGAGAGGAAGGGTGACCACTTCACTCGAGGCTGTGAATAGCAACGATGGGTGTTTGTATTTCATGCTGTGTGCATGTAGCTAAATTTATGTGGAAAAAATACTTTAATTAATTCACTTAATTTTATGAGAGAGACAGACAGAGAGAGAGAGGCTGTATAAAACACTCACGAGCTTCACATCCACCAAATATTGACAGGAACTGCTCATCAGCTTCTTTCCTGCTTGAAACGGGAGGCAGAATGATAGTAAACCCTTGGGACGCTTCCTCCCCTTCGTCCCCATCACTGGTACCCTCCTGGACATGGCCAATTGGAGTGACCTGTGTTGAGTGGTCCCAGACATTGGAACTGTGGACCTCTGATGATATGGAGGGCTGAGGATCACCTGATGTAGTGGCAAGTTCTCTGTGTGAGTATTCCACATGAGGGTCATCAGCTTCACATAGAGATAAAGATGATACTATTGATGTCAAATCTATGGGGTTGACAGGAGTCAGTTCTGTGAGGGTGTATGTGTTGTCCTCTGGTGATGATGTGGGGTTTCCAATGCCTGGTATGGTGCTGCTTCTTATTGGTAATCGGCTTACTGAGTCTAGTGCCATCATACTGCTTTCATTTTCATATTTTGTTTTCTCTTCAGTCTTGTCTACATTACTGTCACTGGTGTAAGGAGCAGCAGACAAAGCCTCAGAGCTCAGTGGAGTGCTGCCTGGTTTTGAATTGCACTCTATTCTTTCCATTTCCACTGTGCCTTTGTCAATTTGGTCTTTATCAACTGCAATAACATTTTCATTAACTTCGCTCATCACAACTGCCTCATTCTCACTGGTGTTTGAGGGTCCTGGTGAGTGTGTTTCTTGTCCAGCATCAATGGTGAGTGTAGACTCTTCACTCAGCCTCTGTAGAGGATCACTACTACTTATATTACCTGTGGTCTTTCCCTCCTCTGCTGGCAAGTCGAGGGATTGTACTTCAGTTTCATCAGGCGCCTCACATCTGTCTGTATTTTTGTCAGCATCACTTTTTTTCTCAACACAAATTTTATCTGGTCTAGAGGACTGAAAATCTGCAAATTCTTTGAGTAATTGTTCTCCTAAGTTCTTGTCTTCTTCTTTTCCACTTTTAGCACTAGAACTACACTTGAGTTTTTTCTTTCTGCGTGACCTGGTTCTGGCTGTGGGTGAAGGTGGGGTTGCTCTGGTCCTCTCACAGCCTTCCTTCTGTGAGGGAGATTCTGTGCCACAGCTTACTGAAGCCTCACCAATGTTATGCTTTGTCACACTAGCATCTCCTGTCTCCATCCTGAAAAAGAACAATATTTTCACACTAACATTATACTTCATCAAAATAGCATCTCCTGTCTTCATCCCGAAAAATGAACAATACTTTCACTGCATGATAATGAATGCCCCCTCTGTCACAAGAAAAGGTTAATTCCATACTAACTGCAAAACACAATTACCTGAGATGAATTCAACAAACCTAAGGGATGAGGACCAAGAATCCACTGTAGATTCTTTAGTGTTGTTTACTGAGGCATTGTTCTGTAATGACTCTTGCATGGCATCTCTTAAACTGTCTGTGCTTGGGCTCTTGACACTCTTAGCTGATGGACTGTTCTCATAGGGCAAACTCTTGTTTATCCACACATCCTCAGTTTTCTTTGGTGTTGATTCAGGAAATGATTTGCAGGGACTGGGAGCTGAGAGAGGCAAGGAAGTGAATGATGACAGGGGAGTACCAGATGAAGCAAGGTGAGGAGGGACACTAAGTGGAGATGTGTGGTGGTGTGGCGTGGAGAGGTTATGTAGTGGAGACTGTTGGGTCATGACTGGGGACACAGATGATGGATGGAGGGGTAAAGTCTGGGGGATGTGAAGGACTGAGTGGGATGACACAGCACTGCTTGGTGGAGGAGGAACTGGAGTGGATAGAAGTCTTGGAGGTCCAATGGAATTATCATGTAAATTTCCTTGGTTAGAATTATTTGATCCATCACCTTTAGAACTGCTGGACTGTGGTGAGATGCAACCTGAAAGATGACAGATTAAAAGAAAGTGTGTACACTTATCACTTTCTGTACATTTTGAAATAATGTTCCAAAACAAATGCCGAGGATAACAATGAATGTTTGACATGATTTGGTAATCCACCTTGTGAGATCCTTACCAAACACTTCATCAATGAGGTTCTCAAACACCGGGTCGGATGTGGCCTCAGAGACAATGCCGGTGACAATGTGGTCAAACTCCTTGAGCAATGCCACATCTCCACTGTTGTTCCCAGCCACCTCATCCACAGATCCATGATGCTTCTCTCTTCCCTCTTCAGTGTTGCTGCTGCTGCTGCTGCTGCCCCCACTGCCAGTGTCCCTGACCTTCTTGCTGCAGGGTGAACCACTACTGTGGCTGCTTCCTTCACTGTGGGATGAGCCTGCCTTGCACTGGGTGCTCAGCCCACGGTTGATGCTCTCCGCTATCTTCTCATGAAGAGCTGTGTTTTCGTACAGATTCTTCAGGATTTTCTGAAAATAAATGACAATTATCAGAAGTTAAAAACAAAACATGAAATTTGAAACATAACATCATTATAATTCATATATACAGGCAACAATTGTTTTCCCACAACTTATCATTTCCAAAATGTAAGGAATGGTATAAAATAATTTAAAATGCAGGATTCCTGCTACATAAAAATTCATCAGTATTTTCAAATATACATGTATGATGTTGCAGTCAGAAAATACTCAACGGTAAAACAAACCTCAAAATTGGCTTCAGTATCCAGGACAGGACTCATCTTGGTGGGTGTCACTTCACACCCATGGCTCCTTCTCTTGACAGTACTGTAAAACCAATCAAATACAGATTTTAAGACATGCTAACAATGAGGAAGGTTTTACTTTGGAAACTGAACACATTTTCTATGTAACCACTGAGCATGCAACATTACAAGTTACCATGTAAAATAAAAGTGGCATTTACAGAAGATGCATAGGGTGTGAGTCCAATATATTATGCTTTCTGAAACAAAACTTTACATAAGAGCAAAAACACCATGACTACCATACAGCCTCTCAGAAATGATGACTGCCAGTACGTCCAAGCCCCTACTCATGCCTCTCTTCCCACCACTCACCCCTTCCTCCTTTGGTGACTGATGTCCAGATCATGAGTTAAAGAAGCAGATGTTGAGTCCCCACCCAGGGAATCCTGCCTCACATCCTCCACATCATGAGCAATATGGTCAGCCTGGGCAGAGTTGGAGAGCTGGCCAGAAGAGTGACCATGGCTGCTGCATGGGCCCTTTTCCGGGCAGCGATCACTCAGGTGCTCTGTGTGGTCTGTGTCTTGGTCTTGTGAGCAGGGCAAGCTCTCCAGCGAGTCTGCACTTACAGTGCCTGTGAACCGCACAATGAAGCATCAGTTATGGAGTTGTGAATTTCCAACACCAAGGTGTATATGTTGTGCAAAACTGCAAACAGCTTTAAAGAAAATAAACATAGAAATCTCTACACTGTATCTACAGCTTGTAGTCTATGAAGCAGCAGTTTGTTTCATATCATAACCCTAGGAATCCTTTAAATTTGGTTTTCAAGGGCAAACATTTTTTGCTAGGACCTGACCACATTTGGATTTTTATGATCTGAGAACATTTCATAATCCTCTAAGATGTTACATATGATGAAAAGTGTTAAGACAGCAAACTGTCATTACTGGACCTGAATACAAGAGAAGTTCCCTTACTTTGTTGTAGCTGGGAGTCTCTCTGTAGCATAAGGGTGCGGCAACGCTGCTTCACTCTCCTTGCTGTCCCAATGGATCCCTTTTGCTACAACGAGTTTGAGAACATCAACAGAAATGCAAACACACAGGAAGAGACTATATATGATTTGAGATGCAAGAAATAACGAATGAGAATAATATTAAACATACCTTCTTGATTATAAATTTGTTTTTCAGGATAATAGATATCAAAGCCTTAACTTGACACAGGAGCCCACCAGACTTGGGGACACTCCTGAGGGTGGCAGAGTTGTTCCTCACACTCTCCATCACTGAAAAAAGTTATTTAGGGCAATTTTGAAAGTCCACATACAATGACATTTTTTTTCATTAATGGAGAGAAAGAAAAAAAAAACAAATAAATAGATAACTTTTTGGAGGTGATGCATTCAAAATTTCAATTTGAATAAGAAATTTCTTACTAAGATCCTTAGCGGCAGAGTAGTCCATCAGCATGTCCTCCAAAGACTGATTCCCGATGCGTGTGGCCACCCGCCGCCCTTTTCTCTTCAACTTGACAAATTCAGACAGCTCAGCTAATTCTTCTAATAGCTTCTCTGATGATTTCTGGCAGCCATTTTCCTCCAGATATCCTGAAAATCAGAAATTAAAAAAATCAATAGCATATTAATTTTACCTTCATTTCTATTGCAAAAAAATCTCACTTTAGTAGAGGAGAGATGGTGTTCTACAGATTGAAAATTATATCTAATGCTGTAAATGTTGCAGAAGTTAGTGAAGAAAAAGTTGAGGGGTGTCAAAACACTGAAACCAGATGAAGAGCAGTCCGACCTGGGGACATTTGTGGTCCCCTACCCAGATGGAGACTTCAAGGCTGGTGTATGTGCCTGACGATCATAAAAATTCTTTCCTATTGTTATTATTTATCTTTGAGTTTTCAATGTGACATAATCCTTCACACATCAAAACACATAAGAAAACTGATTCCTGACCAGACTCCATTACTGCCTCACAGTAGCACACCACCATCACCATAAGTTAGTACAGTCATCCTTCATTATCCACAAGGATTAGGTAACCTGTATATAAGGAAAATCCATGTAAAATTAATGCCCCACTTAAGAATATCCCAGGGCTCCAAAAGCCTTGCTCAAGTAAAGAAAATTGCATATAGTATGTATTTTGCAGTGTATAATGCACTCCTGCACATAGTATGTACCAAAAGCTTTACGACAACAATGAGGAAAAAAATAGTCACTGCTTGAAATGCTCAGTAAATATTTATAAAACACCAGTGGAAGAACTGACTTTTTCATTTACATCAACTGATGCAATTTTATATTTTCTATTCAATAGTAACAATTAGATATTGGTGAAATTTAACTTTTTAAAAATTATTATTTACATAAGGTAGCTAAGGTTGGACATGAGTGATGACATGCTTCATCTTCAATACCAGCTTGCTGTGGGGACAGTGTTCTTGGATGACACTGAGGGCTGAGAGTTAATGTGGCTACGGAAAACAACACTAGTGATACATTTGGCTTCTTGTCACACTTGAATTGGTTGGCTTGACAGTACCTGTTTTTCTTATCCCATTAATTAACTTTGTTCCTGCGCTGAGAAACCAAGACACAGGTGGCTGCGAATCCTTGGTAGAAGACACCATTTTGGTGTCTGCTGCAAAATGTCCGAGGACATTTTGCCAGAATTTGCCCAGCGAAGATGATTTTATTTTCTCAATTTGTATTTTTTTGGTGTAGCTTATACGACATGGTTTTGGCAACAGTGTACCTGTCATATAAAACAACTCAAATGGAAGCCGGGCCAGGTTGGCAGAGGTATATGACAAGACATGGAAAAACCTTAGCTGACTTCATTTTAATTTTTTTTATGCTGGTTATCTGTTCACTTTGTATTCTATGGCAACATATTATAAGCATAGATAATGACTACAAAGGATGATTTTTAACTTTACAACCAGTATTGTATAAAAAAATAAATAAATAAATAAAAATAAATAAATAAATAAATAAATATCTATTTGCACTTTTGCCATATAACACACAGGATAACTTTTTGCCATTTTTCAAGTGAGAAACTGTGCACTATATGGCAAAAAATATGGCACATGGCTACAAATATTTTATCATTTAACTAAAAAAAAAAATAAAAAAAATGAAAACTGGTAAGTTGCCAGTCATTGCTTCTGTTATTTGAATTTGTGGTTGGCAGCAATCCTTGCAATAGTGAAACTGTGGATACTGACACTGTGGATAATGAGGGATGACTGTTGTGACACTATTACTGATCAGTGTTGTCAGTCTGACATGTTCACGGTGCAACCTACAGGATACAACAGATCCACACTTGAGTTTGTCAGTTATCTCGCCTTCCATAACAGCTACAGTGAAAAGCTACTCCCCTCGCCTCTGGGTCCAGGTAGTGACAGGATGCATATGATGAAATATTAAAAGATTTAGAACCAAAATGCAATGGCTAATTGAATGAATAAATGATCACGACAGAAAAAACAACATGAAACAGGGCACGAATATGATGCTCTCATATGAATGACTTATATTATAAACCATATACACATACAGCATCAAACTGACACTTGTCATACACCACATACTAAGCAGCAGAACTGTACCTATCATGCACAGTACTAGAACCCCACACAGACGAGTTTAGAGCTACCATAATACAAACTCCCCGAGCTTCCTGCTCATTCCCACGCAATTCAACGATTATGAGAGCGAATAATCATAAAAAAATTGAGTATCTTCAGGTGCCTCCCTCCCTTACCTAATACAAGTCGCGCCACCTCTGATGGGAGTAATGAGGCCATTATGCCCTTCAGCCTCACGGTGTTGCAGGAGTGATGACTTGGTAGGTGCTGACTGGTGAGTGCTGGATTTGTTTCTGGTTGCAACTACAATACTACACCATTTGTTTACATTGTTCACCCGTCCCTGTGGCGCGCCGCGCGACGACCAGTTCGGCGCCGTGAAATTTTTAGGCCCATATTCTTAAACGCCCTGTTATTTCACTACCATTATTTTCAAAGGCCACATAAATTATTAGATGGGTTCTCAAGAGTGTTTCTCTGGTTAATAACGGGCACTCGTGGAGAATGTGGGTCCTGCCTGTCTGGGTCCCGCCTAACAGGGTTCCGCGGGTAACTGGGAATGTTTGGTTGCTGAGTGGAGATTGGAGGAGGGCCGTTAGGAGGTGTTTGGCTGTTGAGTTCTATAGGTAGCAGAAGGACCAGAGCGGAACATTGAAAGGAAGGAGGATTTATGAAGCGATAGAAAGCGGAAGAGGTCACAAGAAGAAGTACTGAGGCTCAGCACTGACAACACACATTAAGGTGGGGTAAGCTATCTTATCTTCATGCAGATGGCTATTCATACCTGCATTGCTAGATAATTTTTGGTTTTGTACTTTGTCGCACACAGTTACAAATTGAATTATTTGATCTCTTGCTATTTGGGACCCTAGTGTACTCTGACATGTGTATCCTGTGGGTTCATAGAGGATAACGGTGTTTGTTTTTTGGCATGATGTCCCTTTCCCCGTCTTTTAATTTAATTTAGTATTTCATCTATTACATTACATGTCTAATATTCCATACGTTTTCATATATGCTGTTTATATGTCTGTTATTTGTACATACTCATGCCTGACGCCTTTAGGCATAATAAATTAAACTAAATTCTCTCTCTCTCTCTCTCTCTCTCTCTCTCTCTCTCTCTCTCTCTCTCTCTCTCTCTCTATGGTAACTGAGATTTCTTGTGAATAAAGGCTAAAAATCCGGATATTTACAATTACTTTGTTAAAACTGTAATGGCAGGACAGCTTCTTGTATCTTTCATCTTTCCCTGGCTCTCCAGTGATCCCTAAGCCCAAGAGAATACTATTCTCTCACCACCACTCTTCCCGTGCTCCAAGCTCCAAGCTACACGCGGTGTGTGTGTGTGTGTGTGTGTGTGTGTTAAATACTGTCCTGAATGTGTGTAGAGAGAGAGAGAGAGAGAGAGAGAGAGAGAGAGAGAGAGAGAGGTGGGGGTGAAGGAAGAAAGAGAAGCATGGGATTGGGGAAGAGGGACGGGAAGGGGGATGTGGAGGGGGAGCGGGGAGAGGAAGAAGGCACGCCTAAGGTAGTCACCAGCAGTAAACTTCTTGTCACTCCTGGGCTATATAATTACGCAGTAGCGAAACCTGTCACCACCAGGTGCAGGCTTTTGTTTTCACGTGATTGGTTCAACCCTCTCAAAAACTAAGCCTTGGGGTCCCACCCACCTGACCTTCCCACCAAGTCCATGCCCTGCCCTATCCCGTGATCATGGAACATGGAACATGATGGGACATGGAACACGGAAGATGATGAAACATGGAACATGATCCTTACTGAAACTCAGATGTCTGAGGCAAATGACAGTAGACCATTTTCTGTTCCCTCCTACTTTCTCTATCCTCATTTTCAATCCAAAGCTGGATATTACGTTTATGTGCACAACGACTTAACTTGCTCTCGTTCCCGCCCACGCTCTTGAATCTTCTGAGTTTTCCACCATCTGGCTGCGGCTACAGAGTCACTTTTAAATCAAATTTATCTGTGCTGTATATCTCTCACCTAGCTCCTCTGATTATAAGAAATTCTTTGACTACTTAACTTCCAAAGTGGAGCACATTCTGACTCTTCCCTTTTGCAGAGATCTCCATTCTTGGGGACTTCAATGTTCACCACCAGCTTTGGCTTTCCTCTCTCTCCACTGAGCATCCTGGTGAACTAGCCTTCAACTTTGCTATCCTCCACCATCTAGAGCAATTGGCGCAACACCCTACTCGTATTCCTGACCGTCTGAGAGATACACCCAACATTCTTGACCTTTTCCTGACCTCTAATCCTGCTTATGCTGTCAACTTCTCTTCTCCGTTGGGCTCCTTCGATCACAATCTCATATCTGTATCTTGTCCTATCGCCCCAATCCTCAGGATCCCCGTAAGCAAAGATGCCTCTGACGTTTTGCCTCTGCTAGTTGGGGGGACCTGAGGAGATATTTTGCTGATTTTCCTTAGAATGACTACGGCTTCCGTGTTAGAGACCCGTCTTTGTGTGCCGAGCGCATAACAGAAGTGAGAGTGTCTGGCATCGTACATTCCTCACTCTTTTTCTCGAGCTAAGCCTTCCAAACCTTGGTTTAACACAGCTTGTTCTCGTGCTATTCATGATAGAGAGGTGACCCACAAAGGGTACTTAAGCCTTCCATCACCAGAATCTCATGCACTTTATATTTCTGCCCGGAACCATGCCAAATCTGTTCTCCAACTAGCCAAGAACTCTTTCATTAACAGAAAGTGTCAAAATTTTTTAAGATCTAATTCCCCTCGTGACTTCTGGCATCTAACCAAAAATATCTCCAATAACTTTGCTTCTTCTTCTTTCCCTCCTTTATTTCAACCAGATGGCATCACTGCTATCACATCTATCTCTAAAGCTGAACTCTTCGCTCAAACCTTTACTAAAAACCCTACCTTGGATGATTCAGGGCTTGTTCCTCCCTCTCCTCCACCCTCTGACTACTTCATGCTACCTATTAAAATTCTTCGCAATGATGTTTTCCATGCCCTCGCTGGCCTAAACACTCGGAAGGCTTATGGACCTGATGGGGTTCCTCCTATTGTTTTCCGAAACTGTGCCTCCGTGCTTGCACCTTGCCTAGTCAAACTCTTTCAGCTCTGTCTGTCAACATCTATCTTTCCTTCTTGCTGGAGGTTTGCCTACATTCAGCCCGTTCCTAAAAAGGGTGACCGTTCTAATCTCTCAAACTACCGTCCTATTGCTTTAATTTCTTCCCTATCTAAAGTTTTTAAATCTATCCTCAACAGGAAGATTCTTAAACATCTATCACTTTACAATCTTCTATCTGATCGCCAGTATGGGTTCTGTCAAGGCCGCTCTACTGGTGGTCTTGTGGCTTTCCTTACTGAGTCTTGGTCATCCTCTTTTAGAGATTTTGGTGAAATTTTTGCTGTTGCCTTGGATATATCAAAAGCTTTTGATAGAGTCTGGCACAAAGCTTTGATTTCCAAACTACCCTCCTACGGCTTCTATCCTTCTCTCTATAACTTCATCTCAAGTTTCCTTTCTGACCGTTCTATTGCTGCTGTGATAGACGGTCACTGTTCTTCTCCTAAATCTATTAACAGTGGTGTTCCTCAGGGTTCTGTCCTGTCACCCACTCTTTTTTTATTATTCATCAATGACCTTCTAAACCAGACTTCTTGTCCTATCCAATCCTACGCTGATGATACCACCCTGCACTTTTCCACGTCTTTTCATAGACGTCCAACCCTTCAGGAAGTAAACATTTCACGCAGGGAAGCCACAGAACGCCTGACTTCTGATCTTTCTAAAATTTCTGATTGGGGCAGAGCAAACTTGTTATTGTTCAATGCCTCAAAAACTCAATTCCTCCATCTATCAACGCGACACAACTTTCCAGACAACTATTCCCACTTGTTCATTGGCACTCAACTGTCCCCCTCTTCTACACTGAACATCCTCGGTCTGTCCTTTACCTATAATCTGAACTGGAAACTTCACGTCTCATCTCTAGCTAAACATCTTTTATGAAGTTAGGTGTTCTGAGACGTCTCCGCCAGTTTTTCTCACCCCTCCAGCTGCTAACTCTGTACAAGGGCCTTATCCGTTCATGTATGGAGTATGCTTCACATGTCTGGGGGGGTTCCACTCATACTGCTCTTCTAGACAGGGTGGAATCAAAAGCTTTTCGTCTCATCAACTCCTCTCCTCTAACTGACTGTCTTCAGCCTCTCTCTCACCGCCGCAATGTTGCATCTCTAGCTGTGTTCTACCGCTATTTTCATGCTAACTGCTCTTCTGATCTTGCTAACTGCATGCCTCTCCTCCTCCCGCGGCCTCGCTGCACAAGATTTTCTTCTTTATCTCATCCCTATTCTGTCCACCTCTCTAATGCAAGAGTTAGCTAGTATTCTCAGTCATTCATCTCTTTCTCTGGTAAACTCTGCTTCTGTATTTCTACTTTCTTATGACTTGGATTACTTCAAGAGGGAGGTTTCGAGACACTTGTCCTTCAGTTTTTGACTACCGCTTTGGACCCTTTTCTGGGACTGGCATCTCAGTGGGCTTCTTTTTTTTTTTTTTTATTGAATTTTTTTGTTGCCCTTGGCCAGTGTCCCTCCTACATAAAGAAAAAAAAAAAAAAGGAGGCGGCTGTACATGTAAGTCCGTGTGAAGGACGGGGACAATTCCTTTTAGTCTCTAGCAGATTTTTTATTTTATTTTATTTTATTTTATTTATCTATAAATTTATTTATTTATAATTTATTCAGGATGATTATATGAAATTAATGGGTGTGCTAGGTCTCTCTCTCTCTCTCTCTCTCTCTCTCTCTCTCTCTCTCTCTCTCTCTCTCTCTCTCTCTCTCTCTCTCTCTCTCTCTCTCTCTCTCTCTCTCTCTTATCGGGATATAAAAGAAATGTTGTGGTGGGGGATAGCAGGTGATGGCAACTAAAAAGAGGAGGGCTAGAAAGAAAGAGAGAAGCGAGAGAAAAAAAAAAAAATAGATAATAAGGCTTTCTTCGCTTCATTGAAAAGAAGAGAGAGAGAGAGAAAAAAAAAAGAAAGATAATTAGGGGATGAAACAAAGATGCAAGGAAAAGAGGGAAACTTAAAAGACAAGGAAGGTAGCAAAAGAAAAAGAAGGAC
>NC_087178.1:6762500-6780000 GCF_035594125.1 Scylla paramamosain
TGCGACTGATGAATTAAACTGATTACTGAAGAATTAGTGACTAAAATAAAATATAAGGCCTGGGATGTATGTAAAGTAAGTTATGAATACGATTAATCTGATTACTGAAGGAATTAGTGACTGGAAGGTAAAATATAAGGCCTGGAAAGCCTTTAAAATTACGTATGCGAATTAAACAGATGACTGAAGGAATTAATGAATGAAAGGTAAAATAAGTGTTATACGTTAACTTCTTAGTGACGAATTGAACAGATTACTCAAGGGATCAGAGGCGGAACAGTAAAATATAATGCTTGTAATGTGTGGCAAAATTGCGAGAGACGAGTTAGAAAAAATTCCTACCTTCATGAAACGAGCTGTGCGCCATGTTTATGAGTGTCGTAACTCGTGTGGCGTGTTGGAACGTGTTAAAACTATGTCATGAAAACTTTGTCATGTTTATGGGGTAATAACTAACGCCTGCTTCTTCCACACGCACAGATGAACCAGTTTGATATATTACAGGAGTGTCCCCTTACGTTATTTCCGGGGTTGAAAACGGTGAAGGAGTGTGTCTGATGTGTCCGCGGGGCGACGCGCTGCCTAGGTGAAGCAAGGCAGCGTGAGATGCATATTTATGTGTCCAGGGAATGTTACAGTGCTGGCAAACTGCTTCCTAGTGAGTGAGAGAGAGAGAGAGAGAGAGAGAGAGAGAGAGAGAGAGAGAGAGAGACATAATTGTTGAAAAATGTAGAATTGTAATCGATGAGACCATTACAGACACCCGTTCTTAATAAATTACGATAATAATAATAATAATAATAATAATAATAATAATAATAATAATAATAATAATAATAATAATAATAATTACAATAACAACGACAAGTACACTCACACCCATACTCTCTCCCCCAGCACGCCACACACTAATGCAACACACGGAACGTAAAACTCCTCGTGAACACAACACCATCTCAACTTTTCAAGACTACACGGAGTCTACCACACTGCCTCGACAAGTCCCATCGCGTTAGGATCCTCTGAGGTACACAAACTGCACGAACACCTCTTATCAAACATCTCCAGCACACTACACTAACACCGACACACTGAAACACCAACACATGACCTGACGTGACCTCGAAACTCTAGGGTCACCTCAAGAGTCCCCCGTGCACCTGAGAACACGTGTACTTAAGAATAATTAATGAGAGGTACTTTTTATGCCACTTTCCTGCATGTATGTGTTTTCCAGTACCACTTGGGAAGGTTTAGTGGCGTATACACCTTAAGGGCTTTTTTTACCTGGCGTAAGATGACGTGGAGTGTCGTGTTGCTTTTCCTCATTACATCCTCTAAGGTTATCGTTTTTACTCTTATTATTCCCTCTGCGTGTCTCTCCTCACCGCATTTTCTACACAGACGCGTAAGAGGAGGAAAAATAGCCACTTTCAGTACAATTATTACCACAACGTTCTCCTCTAACCCAAACGCACGCACGTACACGCTCACACGGACACGCACACCACTCGCGAAAAGGCTTTTAAATGCACCGCTACGTACGCCAGAAGACGCAATTGTTCGAGATTCAACGCAAACCTCACTGTCGTTTTCGTTTTCTTTTCACTTGCAAAGGTCGAGATGTTTTCTGACACTCCTGCAGCGCATATACGTAGCCCACAATACACAAGTGTCCTGCAGTCATGGAGAGGTTCATGAATAGCATAGTATCTGATCTGGTGAGAAGCAAACAGACACACACACAAACCCACAGAGAAACAGCAAACAAAGACGCGGCAGAGATTGGCACAACGGACTGAACTTGCCTTATTAAGCTGACATCCCTCGCAATATCGCAGTCCTTCCTAGAACATCATTAAAACGGATTAAACCCACGGTAACCTGACAATAAGCAACGTTCTCGGCTCAATCCTCCTTGAATCCGCTCAGGAGGGAACACAACACTCTTCGATCCCTTTTGATTCGCGATACGGAGGACCTAGACATCCAGTGAACCTCGAAGTATCAGATAATTGGTGGGCCTTATTCAGAAACGCTTTGGTGTCTCATCACGACTATTTTCAAAGCTTACAGAAGGCATTAGCCGGGTTTCCAAGACTCTTTCTCCTGCTAATAATGTAGAATTCATGTTAACCTGTCATTAGAACCATAAAAAACAGCCTTAAAAAACCCGTGTCACTTCAATTCAAGCCTTTTGAATGTAGTGTTGTGGCGTAGGAATGTTTCAGAACATGGTGCCTAGCCAGGTGAGTGGGCGGCACGGGTGTTGCAGGCGTGGTGGTGTCTCAGAGCATGTTGGTGTGGGTGACGGGACGCTTGCTGGGGTCGCCGTCCTGGTTCCGCGGCTCCTGGTCACCCAAGGAAATGTTGTCACTGCAGCGGCTTGGCCCGAATCCCAGCACCACCTGGGAACACGAGGGGGATTAAACAAGTGAAAAATAGCTTGGTCCAAGAATTCTATACCTTCCTTGGCCTGGCACGTGTTCTGAATCCCCTTGTTTTCTAAAAGGGACTGTTTTCAAGGGCCACAGAGATAGTTTGTCTAGTTCTCAGTGATGCTTTTCTCATTGGTAAGTGCAGAATACTTTTGAAATTATCAGTAGCCACAAAAAAGAAAAAAAAAAAAAAACGTCAGTAACTTCCACTATAGCTTGTTAAAAGTAGAAGTGGTATTTTAAAGAGTCCCAGAGATCATTACTCTGGTTCTGAAGGATATTTTCTCCTTCATAAGTGCAAATTGCTTTTAAACTCTTTTTAATCATGAAAGTACCTTCGGAAAAAAAACTAACTTCCACTATAGCTTATTAAAAGTAGATGAAGTGGTATTTTAAAGGGCCGCACATATTCTTTTGGACTTAGTTTTTACATTTTTTTTTCTCTCCAAGTGCAGAATGCTGTAAAACTATTGCTAGTCCTGAAAATACCCTTCGGAACTCCAGTAATTTCCTCTAGAGCCTGCTAAGAGCAGTCGAGATAGGGTGATGAATAGTTTTTGGAATGAGGCTTCAGAGAATGATGCTGAAGGAATGAATCACAGAGGTACAGGTATCAATATTACTTTTATGTCTGGTATTACTGTTACTCAGTCACTGCCACTCAGTTTTAGTAACAAGAACTGGTGTGTGTGTGTGTGTGTGTGTGTGTGTGTGTGTGTGTGTGTGTGTGTGTGTGTGTGTGTGTGTCTGTGTGTGTGCGTAATTCAATACAAACCATTTACCTTATCGATAAACTGATGATAATGGTACTCAGGAAAACCTTACCTCGCCTCATCATTGGAAAAATAAGGGTATAGTGGAGCAGGATGCTATTTTAAGTAATGAGGAAAGCCTAGAGGATGCTAAAGGTAATGATAGCCTGGTGAAGGAACACGAGGAGAGAGAGAGAGAGAGAGAGAGAGAGAGAGAGAGAGAGAGAGAGAGAGAGAGAGAGAGAGAGAGAGAGAGAGAGAGAGAGAGAGAGAGAGAGAGAGAGAGAGAGAGAGAGGTTGTGGAAGTGAAAAGCTCAGGGTATGAACATCGATTGTGCAGGAGACAAAGATATGAAAACAGGGCTCAAGAGAAGATAGTGAGGGAGAGAGAGAGAACTTAGTGATGAAGGCAGGAGAAAACGAAGATGTGACGCGAAAACAAGATTCAAGAGAAGAAAATGATGGAGAGGAAAATGAGTGATGAAAATGCGAGAAGAAAAAAAAATGAGGAAGAGGGGAATAAAGCGAATAATAATAAGACGAAAGATAAAAGAAGTGAGGCAGTTTAAAGGAGCGAAAATATTTTGTTAACAGGAAATTAAGACCCGTATTTAAAAGTGCTTTGTATGTTTACCACAGCTACTTTCAAGGGCCACAGAGAAAAGTAGTAAGGTTATCAAGGGTGCTTTTCCCATTAATAACGTAGAAAACTTGTTAATTTTTCCCTACATCCATGAAAACACCGCTGATGAAAGATCCACGTAATTTCAACTAGAGCCTTTTCAAGAGGAAGGTTTCATCACACTTATCCTTCAAATTTTCGATGATTTTCTTGATGATTTTCTTTCTCTTTTGGAACTGGCACCTAAAAGGGATTTTTTCTTTCCGGTTTTGTTTCCCTTGGCCTGTGACCCTCTTACGTAAAAAAAAAAAAAAAAAAGAAAAGAAAAAGAAAAGAAAAAAGTGCAGAATATGGTCATAATTTCTGTGGTTGAAGGTTAGCTAGTTAGTAATGCTGGAACAAATTGACAACTGAATCCCTATATAATATTCCCAACTACAAACCCCTCGTAATCAAATGGACATAGTACACACAATAGGGGATGATGAATTCGCGGATATGAATTAGCCATTAAATCAATTCACTAATCGGGTTGTGCAATTATTACATTAAAAACAAGTGCATTTATCATTTTTCATTTGTTTAGGTTTAAGATAGGCTATTTGGTATTTCATATAGTTTAGATCCAAGACAGGCAATTTTTTTTATTTAATGTTCTTATTAGACTAGTTCAAAATATTTTTCATCGGATTTTGCTATTATCAGTTTTCATACCATACTTATTTTAATTTTCGTGTTTAATAAGCGTTATGATTTTTATATATTTTCATAGTTTTTGCTATTATTAGTTTTCGAAGCAAACATAACTTTCATGTTAAAAAGAGATCTTTTAATATATTTATCGTTTTTACTATTATTACTATTCAGAGCATACATTTCTTAATTTTCGTGTTTGAAAAATGCACACATTCCATTCATAGAATACATGGATAATTTGTTTTTATTTCAGATAGGAGAAGTGAAAAGAACCAATGACTCCGTTCCTGGTTGGTGGCAATCAAGTGTCAGACATATCCCGAAACTTCTTTGTCGCCTGCATCCGCTAACTGTAAGTAAAGCGGCTCTTAATATTACACTAACCATTACCTGAAGGCCTTAAACTGATGGAACCTTTAGTGAAGCATTAATAGAAACAATGGCTCCGTGTAGATTGTGAGTTTAAAGAGAAATATTAAGTTGATGTATTCCCTGCGTTTAATGTTACTGTGCTTTGAATCGTGTCCTTTCCTTTGAAGTATTGGTACTGGGAACTGTTGTACTTCAAAACAATATTGTTGATTTGTTATTATGATTTGGAGTTCTCGTATTTCAGAACGTTAAAATGATGGCAATAATAAAAATGAAAATAAAATAGATAGATAAACAAATAAATAGATAAACATACAAACGAAGAGAAATATTTATTGTCTCATTATTATTATTCAACCGTGGAAAATAAAACAAATACACAGATAAACACATAAAAAAATAATACATAAAGAAGTAAACGAGAGACAGACTGCAAAATATATAGATAAATCAATTAGTCAATAAATAAATAGATAAAAAGAGAGACAGAAACCCCTTGTTATTAGTATTCAGCCGTGGAATTAATGATATTGCGGTGTGAGAGCGAACAAACCATGCATATTATTGGCAAGGTAATGAGGCACATGGGGAGCCCTAGCAGAATAATAAATGATTTTTTCCTCTTTTTTTTTTATGTTTAAAATCGACTGAATAAATGTAAAATGAATAAGAAAAATATGTGTTTGTGATGATTTTGAACATGTATTGATGAGAGAGAGAGAGAGAGAGAGAGAGAGAGAGAGAGAGAGAGAGAGAGAGAGAGAGAGAGAGAGAGAGAGAGAGAGAGAGAGATGACTAACAAGGATGATAATGAAAGATAAAAAAAAGAACACCACATTACAACAGGAAACTGGAAATATTTAGGAAAATGAACGTGTGTGTGTGTGTGTGTGTGTGTGTGTGTGTGTGTGTGTGTGTGTGTGTGTGTGCACGTACCCGCAGCTGGTTGAGGAGAGTGCCGCTGAAGTAAAGGTAGATCCAGGGGTTGGTGCAACTGTTTTAGGGACCCGAGCAGCATGCAGACCACGGTGAAGGGGCTCAACATGCTGACTGGAGGAGAGAGAGAGAGAGAGAGAGAGAGAGAGAGAGAGAGAGAGAGAGAGAGAGAGAGAGAGAGAGAGAGAGTTAAGGAAAGGAAATGTGTTATTCATATAAATATTTGGTATGCGCACTCACACACACACACACACACACACACACACACTCTCTCTCTCTCTCTCTCTCTCTCTCTCTCTCTCTCTCTCTCTCTCTCTCTCTCTCTCTCTCTCTCTCTCTCTCTCTCTCTCTCTCTCTCTCTCTCTGTGTGTGTCTCTCTCTCTCTCTCTCTCTCTCTCTCTCTCTCTGGAAAGTGATGCAGATTTAGTTTGCAATCTCACTTAAGGTCTTTTACGTTTATGAACTAAAATAAAATACCAGTGTATGAACCCGTCCGACCTGTGTGTGTGTGTGTGTGTGTGTGTGTGTGTGTGTGTGTGTGTGTGTGTGATTATAAAAACAAATATAATCCTTGAGCAGAATCCTGGAGATCAAATAACATGACTGAAAAAGACAATATATGTTATTAACACACACACACACACACACACACACACACACACACACACACACACACACACACACACACACACACACACACATACACACACATGGTCAGGAAACTAAAACGTTGAAACTAAACTAAACTCACGGTTCGAAAATGCATCAGTTAAGTCCTTTGGTCTGAAATGCTCTTGTCTGTCATAAGAACTATTTTCAAAAGCTGTGATTCGTATTTTTCCCTTTGACGAAGCGGATACTCGTTAAACTTTCACTAGAATCACTGAAACACTTTTAAAAGGCACAGTAACTTCCATTAAAGATGTTAAAGTATCACTGCAGTCATGAGAACACTCTTGAAAACCTTATCTTTCTCTATATCCTGTTAAATTACCACTAGAACCATAAAAAACACTCATGAAAACCTTATCTTTCTCTATATCATATTAAACTACTACGAACCATAAAAAAAGCACTCTTGAAAACCTTATCTTTCTCTATATCCTATTAAACTACCACTAGAACCCCCTCCCCACAAAAAAAAAAAAAAAAAAAATTGAAAACCCTAGTAACTTCAAATATAGACTGAAATATACTCTAACAACCTTAATTTTCACTTCATCTTCTTTAATTAACACGAACATTACGAACTCTTGAAAGCCCCATTAAATCCCAGCACAAACAATTAAACCACCACTATAAAAGCCATGCACTTTTGAAATCCTTATCTGCAACTAAAATCACGAAAGTATTCTTGAAAACCCAAGTAACTCCCATTAGAGTCTGTTGGAGGAAGGAGAGGCGGGACACATCAACCTTTCAGAGAAGTAAAAGGAGCAAGTGGAGGAAGAAAAAGAGGAAGGGAAGTCTCTCTCTCTCTCTCTCTCTCTCTCTCTCTCTCTCTCTCTCTCTCTCTCTCTCTCTCTCTCTCTCCACTTGGGTTGTTATTTCTGCCATCACTCTTCCCTCTTATGCTGAAAACAACACGAGCCTCAATCACCACAAACAAAGGGAAGTTTCCAAATGGTGGAATTCAAGGCCCTCTGTATGTTTATTCGCTTCTCTGCGGTCTGCTTGCTGTTGTGTCAAATCTTGTCACGAAATTCCTAACTTTATTGGATCAGAGGGTCGTAAAATGCTTCAAGTCTGGGTCGTTTGTGCCTCGCTTTCCCTCACCTGGAATTTCTTTGAGTGTGTGGAGAGTGTATTCTTAAACATCTCGGCGTCTTGTCTCGCTTTCTTTTTAATGAAATGTAGTGGGAGTTGCTGGAAGTTTTCAGAAGTGTTTTCATGATTCCAGGGATAGTTTAACAGGGGTCTTGCACGTCAACAATGCCAGCAACGCGAAAAGCTGACTAATCATCGAGCCCTTTAAAAACAATCCTGAGAAGAGAAGAAAGCGTCTCGGAGTGCACTAGAAAACAAGAACATAAGGGAAACTGCAGGAAGCTAACAGGTTGACACGTGGCAGCCCCTGTGTATAACCTATTCCTACCTTATCATGCGTAGGTTACCTTATCATGCGTAGGTTAAGAGGGGACCCGATAGAAGTCTTTAAGTGGTATAAGGGTTATAACAAGGGAGACGTGAGCAAAGATTCTTAGGATCAGTAACCAGCACAGAACAAGAAATAACGGGCTCAAGCTTTAGAAATTTAGGTTTAAAAAGAGATAGGAAGAAATTAGTTCTCAAATAGAGTGGTAGATGAATGGAACAGACTCAGTAATCAAGTTGTTAGTGCTAAGACATTAGGGAGCTTTAAGAGAAGATTAGACGGGTTTATGGATGGGGATGATAGGTGGAAACAGGTAGGTATATTTCATACTGGGATTGCCACGTGTAAGCCTGGTCGCTTCTTGCAGCTTCCCTTATTTTTTATGTTCTTATGTTATCATGCCTAACCATAAACTGCTTGTGGGTAATGCTTTTGACTTTCTGTATAAGGAGTGGCACCTCAGTTAACCTCCTTATTTCTTCCCTCTTATTACCCTATGCCAGTGCCCCTGTGACATAAAAACAATGATAATGATATACTTTAAAGCTTCCCGTTGACTGCGCCACTGGTCTGACGCACTTCACTATAAATAGGACTTCCCTGCGTTTATTTCGAAGTGGCAGGCAGCTTTAGGCTCAACATTTACGGCCCCACACTTTTCTCATCCATGGTTCGCGGTGGGGCCAATAAATGTTGAATGTTTGCATGAACGTTTGTATAAAATGTTGGCATAATCGCACACGCTGAACCAACGATAATACTTTCCGCTGATGGCTTTCTAAACTCTCCCTGCGGTCATTAATTACGATTGCATTGGGAGAGGGAGGAGAAAAGAAAAAGAGAATAAATAAAGTGGCTTATGTTATTGTTGGAATTCTCATTATGTTTTGGCATAGTGCACTGGAGAGATTTTACGGTTGGGGGGTTTGTAATTGTTGCAGCTTGTGGTCGCCGGAGGACAGGGAGGAAAGCAATTAGTTATCAAGAGGAATAATACACAGGACTGCTGCCTCTTAATTCCTTCCTCGTGGACCTTTTTTACTCCCTCTTGCTTCTCTATTATACCTGTTATTAGTGTTATTATTGTTGTTGTTGTTGTTGTTGTTGTTGTTGTTGTTGCTGTTGTTGTTGTTACTACTACTACTACTGCTACTACTACTAGTGCTACTACTACTACTTCTACTACTACTACTACTACTACTACTACTACTACTACTACTACTACTACTACTACTACTACTACTACTATTACTACTACTACTACTACTACTACTACTACTACTACTACTACTACTACTACTATTACTACTACTACTACTACTACTACTATTACTACTCTTCATATTCTTGCTCTTCTTCCTCTTATGTTTACATCCGTTCATTATTACCATTGGCTTATTCACTGACACCTAACTACTGACCAACTGCATGTTTATCACCGTGACCTCTCGTTCTCAATATTGACATTACCATTACTCCCTTCTTTATGAGTCCATTTAACTGGCTCTCTGCCTCTCACCCTCCTCGCTCCCTGCCATAATTCCAGCCTCTCGTAATTCATAAGTAAGAACAACGTGCATTTGGAACAGTTTCACGGGCGTTAGTCATGTGTGTTGTTGATTTATAACGTCAACATATGCAAGCAGGGTTCCTATGATTTACAGTCTGCTTTGAGTCTACGTCATGTTCTAACTGAATTTTCTACTAGGGGTGGAAATATAAAGGGAAAGGTTTGGGGTAGTGGAGAGACTGTGTGTGTGTGGGAGTAGCAGGGAGTCTTTACGTGGGAGGATTTTGTTGGAGAGTGTAGCAGGGTTATGGGTGTGGCAGTGTGGCAGGGAGGATATGAGTGAGTGTGGCAGGGATGGTACAGCAGGGAGAGAGAGGATGGGATAACATGGGAGAGTGTGGCAGGGAAGGTATGGTAGGGAAACTGGCAGGGAGTGTGGTAGGGAAACTATGGCAGGGAGTGTTGGGAGGAGCAGTATGTCAAGGAGTGTAGCAGTGTGGCAGGGAATATGGCAGGGACAGTATGGCAGGGACAGTGTGGCAGGGGAGGTGCATCGAGGGAAATAAAGGTGAGACAGGCACCCCTCACACTCCTTTCGTATCTCCCTCCGCCTTCATTATGAGAGTCACCGCCCCGCTTGTTCATACATAGCCTTGGGGATGAAGCTGAATTAGAATTGCAGGGAAAGTGCAGCGCTGTGAGAAATGTGGTGGTGGTGGTGGTATAAGGTGTGGGTGGAAGCCTGTAAGTGTCTAGTGTTGCTAATAAGTCACCTGGGTAGCTTGACAAATTGGCTTATTAAATGAATTACTGCTGCTAATCCTCCTATTACTCCTCCTGCTACTGCTATTACTGTAACAACAACAACATTTACTACTACTACTACTACTACTACTACTACTACTACTACTACTACTACTACTACTACTACTACTACTACTACTACTACTACTGCTACTACTACTACTACTACTACTACTACTACTACTACTACTACTACTACTACTGCTGCTGCTACTACTACTATTACTAAACTGTTAATGAAAATAAATAATATGAAATCGACTTTGTAATGTATTTATTAAAGCTAGACAACACACACACACACACACACACACACACACACACACACACACACACACACACACACACACACACACGTCCTATCCACCCTATGATATCGTTTAACCAATTTCCGTCCTTTTGATTCCGTAGCAACAAATCGGCATTTTAACTCCCTGGAAACCCAATGAGCTTCACCAATACAGAGACTCGAATAAGTCATGAAATTTTTGGCAGCAGTTTGAGTTGTAATAATAAATAAGTTTCAATTGAATTCTCGTCTGCAATGCGGTTATTTTGTCACGAGGAAAACTGTAATATCCGGGAATTTTTGGACCAATATTGTGTACAGTCAGAGAGCTTCAGGTGAATGTTGAAAAAAAAAAAAGAAAAAAAAAAGAAAGAAAAAATACGTAAGTTATTGAGGATAATTTTCAGATTATATCATACGGTGTGTTTTAATAGATATGTCTGTCTGTCTGTTTGTCTGTGTGTCTGTAAATCTCTTCTTGTCTGTCTGTTTATCTCTCTCTCTCTCTCTCTCTGTGTGTGTGTGTGTGTGTGTGTGTGTGTGTGTGTGTGTGTGTGTGTGTGTGTGTGTGTGTATATATCAGAGCTTCAGGTGAATGTTGAAAAAAAAAAAAAAAGGAAAAAAGAAAGAAAAAATACGTAAGTTATTGAGGATAATTTTCAGATTATATCATACGGTGTGTTTTATGAGATATGTCTGTCTGTCTGTTTGTCTGTGTGTCTGTAAATCTCTTCTTGTCTGTCTGTTTATCTCTCTCTCTCTCTCTCTCTGTGTGTGTGTGTGTGTGTGTGTGTGTGTGTGTGTGTGTGTGTGTGTGTGTGTGTGTTCGTGTTCGTCTCTCTCTCTCTCTCTCTCTCTCTCCTCTCTCTCTCTCTCTCTCTCTTATATCTCTACGAACAGAAAGAATAAAAATCTATAAATTCCTGGATGTCAGAGAGAGAGAGAGAGAGAGAGAGAGAGAGAGAGAGAGAGAGAGAGAGAGAGAGAGAGAGAGAGAGAGAGAGGATTTAGTTAATGTACTGGAAATATAATTGGATGAATGGGAGGAAGGAGAAACAGTAGAGTGAAGCGGCATTAGGGAAACGGAGTAGGGGGAGGATTACTGAAGGGGAAACTGAAACTGCGGGAAAGAGAAGGGAAAAGATGAACCTACAGTACACACAACACGCAGTAAGGAAACAAAGCGAGTGGTGACTGAAGGGAAATGAAAGAATAACAATGACAAAGGGAAACAAGGGAAACCACGCAAGCTTTTTTTTCTTTTTTTTGGTTCATGGAAATAATTCTAGTCTACGAATTGAAAATGTATATTGCGCTCAAAAAATAGTGGGAAAAAAGGGGAAAAAAAACGAAATAAAAGTAAAATATTTTCCTGACAAGTTCGAGCTGATGAGCAGAATGTGTCAAAACCAAACCTAACATAACGAAAATATACCTCTTTAACTTGGTGATGTATACAGCGAAGGGATCAGTAGTGAAATTAACGAACCGAAGTAGTCTAAACCTTACCTAACCTAACCTAACCTAACCCAACTTAACCTAATGAAACTATGATGCCTTTTTGAATAGTAATCATCTACACAATGAAGTGAAATGAATAAATTGAATTAATGTAAACCTAACCTAACCTAATCCAACCTAACTTAACCTAACCTAACTTAATCTAACTTGACCTAACCTAACCTTAACCCTTTGACTGCCACTTGGTACACCTCTCCCTAATTACCAACCACAGAGACATCTTCATTTGTTCAACAGCCACATCTAATCTTTAAACCGGTTAGAAATTGCAAAGTCTCTTCTTTTTTCACCCATAACTTTCTTGTAGATGCTTATAAAGTCTTCACACACTGCCTCTGGTGCGGTTAATTCTTCCACGTGGCAACGAAAGGGCTAACCTAACCTAACCTAACTTAACCTAACCTAACCCAACCTAACCCAACCTAACCTAACCTAACCTAACCTAACCTAACCTAACTTAACCTAACGTAGTCCTCAGGTGAAAACGCGGTTATTTCAGTATAATCGCGAACTTCTTTTCCTTTCCTTCTTTTTCCTGTCAATCAAGAAAAGGAATAATAAAGAAAGAGTAAAGCAAACACTGGAAATAAAAGCAGAAAACAAAGAATGATAAAAAAGGGAAGATATACAGAACGAGGAAACTTATTCAGGGGAAGTGGAAAGAAGAAAATTAATGTGATAAATCTCGGGGAAAAAATAAAATAAATGATGGAGGGGAACTCGGGTGGAATAATTTAAATATGAAGAGACGTAATTCAGATTTCGTATTTTGGCATGATGGAGGGAAAGACGGATCAAGAAAGAAAGGAGACAGATTGCGTGTGGAGAGAAATGCTTCCCTCTCTCTCTCTCTCTCTCTCTCTCTCTCTCTCTCTCTCTCTCTCTCTCTCTCTCTCTCTCTCTCTCTCTCTCTCTCTCTGTTGTAATAGGTATCACTCTAATCCCGCCTTAACCTGTCCTTCCTCCCTTAACTCCCTCACTTTTCCCCTCTCTCGCTCCATTTCTCTCTCCTCCCACCCTTGTCTTCTCTCTTACGACCTAATTTCTTGAGTGGCTTTTCTCTCCTTCCCTCACGTTCTCCTCCTCGTCCTCTATTTTTCCCCTGCCATTCTTTCGTAATAGTTTGTCGCAATTATGTAGAGTTATTAGTAAAGTTTCCCATCCCTCGTTAATATTGTGCAGCTGTTGTGTTAAAATCGTGATGTTATTGTAGTTCACTGTAGATATATTATTGTTGTTATTTTTAGAACCCTAGAGGGAGATGCTCTGAGAGGGGAAAATTTCCAAAGAGGATTATGTATGAAGGGGAATCTTTCATGGAGAAATATCAAGGGGAATAATGTCTCTGGGGTGTGGGAGCATATCCCTAAGGTCCCTGAGGGGAGGGGTTGGGGGTGGCCGTACTCACGGTCTTGGGGTTTGTTGTACACGTTGTGGAGCTGCGCGATGCAGAACGGCGACCAGCACACCACGAAGGCGAACACCACCGTGAAGGTCATGCGCACGGTCTTCATCTTGGCCGCGGACACCTTGGCTGTGGCCGCGGCGGTGTGCAGCTGCGGGGAGGCGCTGCACGAGATGGGCTGTAGCTCGAAGTTGAGCCTCATGTCCTGGCCGCCCCGGCTGCCCTTCTTGACGCAGCCGAAGCACAGGCGGCGGCTGAGCGTGAGGAGGGGCTTGGAGGGCCCCGCGCTGTGCCACACCGCCCAGCAGATGTAGCTGTAGCACACGGCGATGATGGCCAGCGGCACGATGAACACGGACACCACGAACCAGGTGACGTAAGCCTGCTCGCTCACCAGCTCGAACACCACCCAGCAGTCCTGCACGCCCGGCTCCACCTCCCGCAGCGAGAACAGCATCGTCTGTGGCGCCGCCAGCACCAGCCCCAGGCCCCACGCCCCCGCGATCATGAGTCGCGCCGCCCGCAGCGAACCGCGCCCGCTACCCTGCACGGCCCGAGCGCGGTCCACGGCCATGAACACCAACATGTAGGTGGACACGTACAGCACGAACACCTGAGCGTACTTGACAAAGCGGCAGAGGAGGTCTGAGCCCCGGAAGCGGTAGGTGATGTCCCACACCAGCTGCGGGAAGATGTTGAGCAGCGCCACCATGAGGTCCGCGAAGCTGAGGTGCAGCATGAACAAGTAGCAGCGGGACATGGGCTGGAACACCGAGTGGCGCCACAGCGCGATCAGCACGAACACGTTCCCGATCACCGCCACCACGAGGATCAGCACCAGCACCACCACTTCCACCACCGCCAGGGCCACGTTGCGGTCATCGCCCTCGCCCTCCACCACGCCCTCGCCGCCACCACTCGCCGGCAGACTGTCCTGCACGAAGTTGGTCAGCTCGCTGTACAGAGTGGAGGCGTTCAGACCCAAGTTGATCCTGAGCTCCTCCATCTTCTTGATCACGTCGTTCTCGAGGTGCGCGGCCTCCTCCTCCTCCACTCCTGCCTGGGCGGTGGAGTTCATCGTGTCCTCAGCCTCCTCTTGGTCCCTCGCTCACGCCGCCGCTGTCTGGGAGAAGACACCGCTCTGAATAACCAGACAGGAGGACTTAATACCACTGACTTACCTACTGTTAACGAGGTAAACTTTATTATGAGACGCTGGGAAGTGGGGATGTGAGGCGGTGAGTCTGTAATGAGTGAAGGATTCTGGGTGATGCTGGATGTGTCACAATGGTGTTCAGTTAATGACTCCAGGACAGTGCTGCTCGTGCCTCAGACTGGTGCGTGTAGGCCTAATAGCTTCTTAAATATCCCCTTTATAGTTTTTTTAATGTTCTTATGTACTGATTAACTCGAGCTTAGGGAAGGGGAGGAGGAAATGCGATGACTTATATGAAAATTGAGTGTCGTAGTTCCCAGTCACCTGTTATTTGGAATATGAGGAAATCAGTTAGGAATAAGAATAAGAATAGGAAAAAAGGAGAAGGAGCAGTAGAAAGAGGAGGAGGAAAATGAACTAGAATGAACTTAAGTTTAGGGAAGAGGATGAGAAAACGTGATGAATCAGAGGAAGTCAGTAAAGAAGGAGAGGAAAAAGAAGAAAATAAGAATAAAAAAGGCAAACTAGAATGAAAAACAACAATGAAACTTGACAAAACGCACGGAATCAACTTTACCTTCGCGGATTCTTCTCGGCATCTCGGTCCGGTAAAACTGACAGAGAGAGAGAGAGAGAGAGAGAGAGAGAGAGAGAGAGAGAGAGAGAGAGAGAGAGAGAGAGGGAAGATTATACATGATGGGGCGGAAATTAGTCAACTTTCCGCCAACTTTTTTGTGAACGACCCGCGGCCTAAAGTTTCCTTGCTGAGGACTGAACTCTGATGTTTTGAGATGATGAGCACGAGATGTTGTTGATTCCGAGAAGCGACCACCACCACCATCACCTTTCACTACCACCATCACCACCACCACCACCACCACCACTACCACGTTCCTTTCTCTTTTTTAGTAGTCTTATTCTTCTTTTACTGGGTTCCTCTGATTCATTACGTTTTCTCATCCTCTTTCCTTAACTCAAGTTCATTCTAGTTAATTTTCCTTCTTCTTTTTCTTCTTCTTCTTCTTCTTCTTCTTCTTCTTCTTCTTCTTCTTCTTCTTCTTCTTCTTCTTCTTGTTAACAGAACCACTCTTACCACCATTACTTCTCTCCTCTATGTTATTACTTCTATTAATGTATGTATCTTATTTATGTGTATTAGTAGCTGTATTAGTAGTAGTGTATAAGTATGGTACCATGATGTATAAGTAATGATACACGATATGGCGCTGGTCAGACCTCATCTAGACTACGCGGTGCAGTTCTGGTCCCCACATTACAGGAGAAGATATAGGTCTATTAGAATCAGTACAAAGGAGAATGACTAAAAGGATACAGGGGATGAGGAATATTCCTTACGAGGCGAGATTGAAGCTGTTAAATGTACATGCTTTAGAGAGACGTAGGTTAAGAGGGGACCTGATAGAAGTCTTTAAATGGTATAAGGTTTATAACAAGGGGGATGTAAGCAAAATTTTTAGGATCAGCAACCAGGATAGAACAAGAAATAACGGGTCCAAGCTTGAAAAATTTAGGTTTAAGATAAAGATAGGAAGAAATTGGTTCTCAAATAGAGTGGTTGATGAGTGGAACGGACTCAGTAATCATGTTGTTAGTGCTAAGACATTAGCGAACTTTGAGAAAAGATTAGACGGGTTTATGGATGGGGATGATAGGTGGAAATAGGTAGGTATATTTCATACAGGGACTGCCACGTGTAAGCCTGGTCGCTTCTTGCAGCTTCCCTTATTTCTTATGTTCTTATATTACTATTACTACTACTTCTACTACTACTACTACTACTACTACTACTACTACTACTACTACTACTACTACTACTAGTACTACTACTACTACTACTACTACACTACTACTACTACTACTACTACTACTACTACTACTACTACTACTACTACTACTACTTTCTTTCTTCTTTTCTTCTTTTTTTTCTTCGTTTCGTCTTCCTTTTTCTTTACTTCCTTTTCTTTTCACTTCTTTTCGTCTCTGTTCCTTCTACTTGTACCACCACCTGTACCACCACCACCACCACCACCACCACTGTGTCAATTAAACCCACCCACTTAACAATTCTCTTTCCCAACACCTAACACGTCCCATTATTTTTATTATTATTATTATTATTATTATTATTATTATTATTATTATTATTATTATTATTATTATTGGCCCTCGAGTGTGCGCCACCTCCCTGCCTTCCTGCACGTCATTTTAGCCCGGGAGTCAAGGGGAGGGTTACTAGTTTCCCGAGAAAAGGAAATGCCAGTACAGCTTGAAGGGCGAGCAAACTTGGCCTAATTCTGGCCTTTACGAGGAGAAGGAGGCGCAGAAGCAGCAGGAGGAGGAGGAGGAGGAGGAGGAGGAGGAGGAGGGGCAGGAGGAGGAGGAGGGGTAGAGGTAAGACGAAGAGGATTAGGAAATGGATGTGGATAATGATGATGAAGAGAAGGAAGGCAAACGAAATTCTGAAGTATGAGTGACGTGTGTGAGATGAGTCAGAGAGAGAGAGAGAGAGAGAGAGAGAGAGAGAGAGAGAGAGAGAGAGAGAGAGAGAGAGAGAGAGAGAGAGAGAGAGAGAGAGGGAGGGAGAAGTATATTCGACACTTTATTGGACCTTTGAAATATGTTTATAGAAAAAAGAAATGCATAATATTGAAGATATATTACACTGAGGGGAGAGAGAGAGAGAGAGAGAGAGAGGAGAGAGAGAGAGAGAGCGAGAGAGAGAGAGAGAGAGAGAGAGAGAGAGAGAGAGAGAGAATCAAAAAAAAACAGAGAAACAGAGTGAAACAGATACAGAATGATACACACACACACACACACACACACACACACACACACACAGAGACACACACTCACAAAGCACTATCATAACTCACGGAGGTTAAT
>NC_087178.1:6785000-6825000 GCF_035594125.1 Scylla paramamosain
TGCTTAACGTGGCGTAATGATTGTTCTAGGCATGAAGTTATTGGTTGGTTTATATTGACCTCTCTCTCTCTCTCTCTCTCTCTCTCTCTCTCTCTCTCTCTCTCTCTCTCTCTCTCTCTCTCTCTCTCTCTATGCCACGGGTCCATAGAGGCTTCAGTTCCTTCACCTTCAGTGGGTCTGTGTGGGGTGTTCATTTTCTCCCTCTCAGGTACTGGGAGGTACAGACGAACACCTTCAAGACGCCCCAGAGAGCTGCTGTGTGGAGCCACTATGTTTACGAGGTCCCAGTGTCTCCATTACTGTCCCGGTGAAAGAAGGGAACAGGTGACACCCTTGACAGCACATACATACTTACACACACACACACACACACACACACACACACATGCATACATATATAAATACGCATACATACATAAAACACGAGGTTACAGGTCATTCACTTTGGTAACAGCATACACACACACACACACACACACACTCTCTCTCTCTCTCTCTCTCTCTCTCTCTCTCTCTCTCTCTCTCTCTCTCTCTCTCTCTCTCTCTACGGTATAAAAACTTCCCACATGCTGTAATAAACTTTTTCACAAACTCATACGTGGATTAAGATTTCTTTACTTTACTTTTCTTTTCTTTTCTTTTCTTTTCTTTTTTGCGTGTTCGTCCGGGCGAGGCGAAAAGTTTTTGGCGTCATGAATTCCGTCCATAGTGCACGTGTTTCTTCCCCCCTGGCACGAGACTTTGCAGATTCGCCAGACTAAGAAAATAAAGGCGGTGATTCTCATGCATATTTGTATCTTCCCCACTTGTGCTGATGGAAGATAAGAGAGCGCAGGTGTACAGTCAGATGTTTTTGTTTTGTTTTTCTTTGTTTTTGTCCTCTTAGTACAAAAGGGCGCTCTTAAATGAAGGGAAAGATGTATAATAATTCTTATATAATCTTGCGTATGTATTTTGCACGTGTATGCATGTAGCACAGGTAAGGCGTGTCTTTTCCTCTTCCCCAGGTGCTAATGACACTTAGATAAATGTAAGAACGAAATATAACTCATACTTGTTTATAATTTATCACTCCGTTTGATGTGGTACAGGTGAGGTTGGTACGCAGGTGAGGCTTAGGCATGTACAGTGTATCTTTCCTTTCTTTCCCATTGCAAAAAGACACTTAGATCAATATAAAAGACATGGTAATATTATTGGCTGCTTGTAATTCATCACTCGATATAATGTGACACAGCTGAGATTCTTATTACGCAGGTGAGACTCAGGTGTGGACAGGTGTGCTTTCTTCTCTCTCCCATGTGCAAAAAGACACTTGGATGGATGTCAAAGGGCGTAGTAACTCTTCTGCTTATAGTTCACCACTCGCTCTAATGTGAAACAAGTGAGGTTGTTAGTAAGTGAGACTCAGGTGTGGGCAGGTATGACTCAGGTGTGGGCAGGTATGTGTCTCTGCTGTGGTCTGGCTGGTATATGAAACACGGTCAGATTTATGGTTATTTATGCTTTTTTTTTTCTGTTCGATGTAACGCAAATTAGGTTTTCAACACGTAGATGGACTCACGTGAAGGTAATGCTTTCTGTTCTTGTCTCGTCGGTAGAAAAAAAAAAGATTCCACTTAAATACAGCAATTCTTTCAGTTATCAGTACTTTTGCACTCGATTTGATGTGACGCAGTGAATGGCAGTACATAAATGGGACTCAGGTATGGCCAGGTGTTTATATTCTTGGCCCGTAGATGGAAACACACACACACACACACACACACACACACACACACACACGCAGACAACAGTTCTCCAGGCTGTCAGAAGGTGAAGGTCTGTCTATTCTCGTCTCGCAGATACGAATAAAAAGCACAATTCATGAGGGTGCCGCTGTTTTCCCCTCTTTTCCTGTGACGCAGGTAATTTTTTCTTTCAGTAAGCAGGTGAGATTAAGGTGAAGGCATTTTTTTTTATTCCTCACAAGTAGAAGGAAAAAAACACTCAGTCGTAGTAGTTGTTCAGGTTGTCAATCAGCACACAGGTGAGGTTCAGGTGTGGGTTTTCCTTTTCTTATCTCGATGGTAGGGAAAAAAAAAACACTTAGATATAGCAATTCTTCAGATTGTCGGTGCTTTCCCACTGGGCTTGTGACGCAGGTGAGGCTGTCAGCGGGCAGCTGTGAGTGCTCCTTTGTGTTCTCGCCTCGTAAGGAAAAAGAAAGATTAAAAAAAAAAAAAAAACACGTAGAAATTCTTAAGTTTATCAGTATTTTCGCACTCGATTTCATGTGACACAGGTGAATTTGTGACGCTTAGGGTGTGTTCTTGTCTCGCAGGTAAGAAAAGAAGAGAGAGAGAGAAAAAAAAAAAAGCACTTTGAGACGCAGAAATTCGTAGTTTGTCGATATTCTGGCACTCGATTTGACTTGACACACACGCACACATACACGCACGCACGCACACACACACACACACACGAAGTATTTCACTGTGAGCTTCGGATGCAAAAGAAAGACAGAAAAATCACAGATTTCTCGATCACTACACGATTTTCACACGTGTTCGGTTTTACTGAGAAGCGGGAATGGGATAAAAATAAAGAAACGAGAACTAATAAAACAAACGAAAGACAAAAACGAAAGACGGAAAGAAAAACAAACAAAACTACACACACACACACACAAAAAAAAACACAAATACAAGACTGCATAAAAAGAAAACAACTAGGAAATTTCGGGACAGCTGAAGGAAAGAGAGAGAGAGAGAGAGAGAGAGAGAGAGAGAGAGAGAGAGAGAGAGATATGGAGAGGGAGAGAGTGAGGAGTTACCTGTACGAGGGTTGGACGAGGACTACGCGCGGAGTGTCCGTGCGGAGGGTAGCCTGGCGCCACTGAGCAACAAGTGGCGAGGCTGGTGGTGGTGGTGGTGATGGTCTCTCTCTCTCTCTCTCTCTCTCTCTCTCTCTCTCTCTCTCTCTCTCTCTCTCTCTCTCTCTCTCTCTCTCATCGTTATTTCTTTGTATACTTAAAAAAAAGTACTTAGCGTAGGTAGAGGAAACCCACACAGTAGGTACACAATAAACAACGAAACTCTGGTAGGTTCAGGGTACGAAAGAAATGTAGGAGTTATAGTTAGCTCTGAACTGCGTCTAGGAAAGCAATGCATAAACGCCAGAAAACAGGGCAAACAGTGCATTAGGATTCATTTTTAGGAGTGTTAAAAGTAGAAGGCCTGAAGTAATATTAAAGTTATATTTGGCGCTGGTCAGACCTCATCTAGACTACGCGGTGCAGTTCTGGTCCCCACATTACAGGAAATATATAGGTCTATTAGAATTAGTACAAAGAATAATGACTAAAAGGATACAGGGGATGAGGAGTATTCCTTACGAGGCGAGACTGAAGCTGTTAAATGTACATTCTTTAGAGAGACGTAGGTTAAGAGGGGACCTGATAGAAGTCTTTAAGTGGCATAAGGGTTATAACAAGGGGGATGTAAGCAAAAGTTTTAGGATCAGCAACCAGGATAGAACAAGAAATAACGGGTTCAAGTTTGAAAAATTTAGGTTTAAGATAGAGATAGGAAGAAATTGGTTCTCAAATAGAATGGTAGATGAGTGGAGCGGGCTCAGTAATCATGTTAGTGCTAAGACATTAACGAGATTTAAGAGAAGATTAGACGGGTTTATGGATGGGGATGATAGGTGGAAATAGGTAGGTATATTTCATACAGGGACTGCCACGTGTAAGGCTGGTGGCTTCTTGCAGCTTTCCTTATTTCTTATTTCTTATGTTCTTTTCTTACTTCTTCTCTTCTATCTTTCATTATTATTATTATTATTACTATTATTTTCTTGTATTATTACCACTGTTTTTATATATTTTTTTTGTATAATTACTGCTTTTGTTCTCTTTTTTTACTGTTTATCACTGTTTTTCATATCTCTTTCTGTGTTATTAGCGATATGTTTTTATTTCCTTTCTTTATTGCTGTTATTAATACTTCCTTTGTTTTGTATCACTATGACATCTTCCTCCTTCTCCTCCTCCTCCTCCTCCTCCTCCTTCTCACCCCAACCACCTCTTCCTCTTCCTCTTCCTCCATCCCCAATTACTTTTTAATTAGTATTTTTACTATTACCTTCTGCAACCGTCCCTTTTCCTCTTCCCTCCTGCACTCCCTTCTCTTTCTCCTCCTTCCCTTCCACTATTTCCTCCTGCTCTCCCTCTCCATCTCCCTCTCCCCATCCTCCTTTCCCTTCATCCGATCACCCTCTCTCATCTCTCCTCTTCTGTCCTTATCAATACCTCCTCTCTCTCTCCCTTCATCTTTAATAATTCAACATAGATAAAGTTTCTCTCTCATCTGTTGTAATTTACCTTCCTCTGATGGGCTGAAGCTCTCTCTCTTGTCTCTTCCTGTGCCTCTCTTTAGCCTCCCCTGAGTGGCCGTGTGTCATTATTTACCTGGATAAGACTCGGCTCGACTCCACCTTCTTACCTGGAAGCTTTTTTCCTTTGTCTCCTGGTTAGTCTGTTTCCCCCTCCTCCCTTTTGTGGTTTGGGGTTCCTATTGGGGATGTTTTTCCTCTTATTTTGTTTGTGTGTGTGTGTGTGTGTGTGTTTGTGTGTGTGTGTGTGTTTATAGGGGTGGCACGGGCGGTTGCTGGTTTGTTTGCTCTCTCTCTCTGTGATTTGTGATTTGTTCTTTTCTTTTTTTTTTGTTTGGTTTGTCTACGGCTTTCTGTTTATTTATTTATTTATTTGATCTGTCTGAGTGTCTATTTCCCTGTCTGTCTTTGTCTATGTATCTATCAATCAATCTGTCTATCAGTCTATCAGTCTGTCTATCTATCTATCTGTCTATCTATCTATCAATCAATCAATCTATCTGTCTGTCTATCTATCTATCTATCTATCTATCTATCAATCTATCAGTCTATCAGTCTATCTATCTATCAATCTATTAATCAATCAATCTATCAGTCCATCTATCTACCTATCTATCTATCTATCAATCCACGTCCACTTATAACGCACCTGTGATTCAGTTAACATATTCGTATAGGTGTAAGCAAGTGGTGGTTCAGATATAACAGGGGTAGCCTTTGATTACGCCAAGCTGGTCGAGATAATTAATACCTCTCTCTCTCTCTCTCTCTCTCTCTCTCTCTTTCTCTCTCTCTCTCTCTCTCTCTCTCTCTCTCTCTCTCCTCTCTCTCTCTCTCTCTCTCTCTGTCGCTTTCCGTCTCTCTGTCTAACTCCAGTAGTTCTTCTAATCTACAAACTTCCCGGATTAATTAGCGTAACTACCAAGACACATTGTAGATTGCCTTGTATCGTTTCTCTGAGGGCATTCACACACACACACACACACACACACACACACACACACACACACTTACGATAACAAGATGAAGTAAACTATTCCCATGAAGTTAAAACGACCTAAATATTTCTGTCCTGATGCTCCACTTAACCTCCAGTTCACCTTCGTCAGACGCTCGGAAACCTTGGTCATCTAGCACAGGGGGATACTTGTTCATTTCTACCTCAACTACTCACGCTAATGACGGTCGTATATCTTGCTCATTTCCCTTCATTTCCCGACAAGGAAGTGTTTGTGAAAGCCATCGAGAAGGGAGTTTTGTGACCCGTAAGGCATCATTCATCTTAAGTAGAGGTAATTTTCTATTTGCTTTTTGAACAGTTTTCGTAAAGGGTTGGGAGTCTCAGTGCGTCTTGTCTTCATTGCTCAACGTGTAGGTGTTTGTGAAAGCCATTAGCCCTTTCACTGCTATTTGTTACATCTTGCCTTACTTATTTATTTATTTAGTTTGTTCTCTGAGATGTCTTTTCATGTTCTGTTGCCACGTGTTGAAATTGTCAATTTTTTTTTACCCCACCTTTTTTTTTTTTCTTCTTCTTCTCCTTCTTCTTCTGGATGCTTATATTTCATTCATCATTTCTAGTATTGTAGATTGTTGCACCTGCACTGAAACGGTTAATAAATTTCAGCTCTGTATTTTAAGTTAATGTAATTTTTGGACTTTTGAATGGTCTTCTGAAGGGACTGAAAATTTCAATACATTTTCCTTTTTTTTTTTTTTTTCTTATCCAGACACTATGTTCTTTCGTACAGTATGTTTTCAAAGGCCACAGAGATGACTGGTTCACTTCTCATGCATGTTTTCTCCACTAGCGATGCAAGACGAGTTAAAACTACCCACAGGAATCATTAAGGCTGTCTGTTTTGAAAGGCCATTTCTGACACATGTTTTCCCCACTAGCGACGCAAGACCAGTCAACATTACCACATGAGTCATTAAGGCGGTTTGTTTTCAAGGGCCAGGTAGGTCATTAAGCTACTTTCTTGCATGTTTTTCCCACTAGCGACGCAAGACCAGACAAAACTACCACATGAGTCATTAAGACGGTTTGTTTTCAAGGGCCAGGTAGGTCATTAAGTCACTTCTGATTCTTTTTCCCCAACTAGCGACGCAAGACGAGTTTAATCTACTACATGAGTCATTAAGGTGGTCTGTTTTCAAGCCAGGCAGGCCATTAAGTCACTTCTGATTCGTGTTTTCCAGAGTAGCGACGCGGGGCTAGTTACAACCATCATTACCGTCATTACAGCACCCCATGAAGAGCGTCGTAACCTGCACTACAACCCGCTGGAAAGTTTCTGAGCTGAGGTGTCAACAAGTTTAAGAATACGGTCAAAAGTTCTCAGTGGAGGCGAGAGACGAAGTTTGAAGCGTGAGGTATTGAGTCACTCGTCTTACCCGCTGTCTCCTTCTGCCTCCTCTCTGGCTGACTCTCATAAGTTCTCGCTGTCCTTGGAAAATTATATCCCTTGGTTAGTCTCCTTGTGCCGTCAGTGCCCCCCCCCCCCCGGTCGCTGTATCTCCCATCATCTTCAGTATGTAGCATTCTCAGAGGAAGTGAATGAAAAAAAAATATATATATACATCAGTGCTTCCTTTTGTGTGTGTGTGTGTGTGTGTGTGTGTGTGTGTGTGTGTGTGTGTGTGTGTGTGTGTGTGTGTGTGTTCTCTGTTTTCTTTGTTTTTTTTCCTGTGTATTTTTCTGTGTTTGCATAACTCTCTCTCTCTCTTTCTCTCTCTGTCCATCTGTCTTTTTCTATTCTCCCTCTTTATCTCCCTTTCTCACCCACATTTCCTCACATTTCCTTACCAACACACACAAACCACCAACACGACAACCTTTTCACCTCTTCACCTCTTTAAACACACACAAAATCAACAACAGACATAACAGATAACATGAATCACTAACTTAACTTCCCAGCTCCCTCAAGCACTTCCGCCTCAGTGACTGAAGAGGAGCGGCGGAAGAAGCGACTAGAAACCAGTTAAATGAGGAAAGGAGATCGAGGGAAAGGCGGAGAGTGAGATGAATGGATGGAGGAAGGTGCAAGGAACAGAAACAACTGGAGGAGACTCGTACATGGTGGCGAAAGGAGAAGAAGAAAGGTGATGAAGAGGAAGAGGAGGAGGTGTGTGGTGGTGATGTGTGGCGTTTTCCTTCCCTTCCATCAACAACAATAAGGGAAAGAAACACACTGGGGTCTTCACTAAATTGTTCCCTGGAGCGGAGTGAAGCTGAGGATTACGCCAGCTCTCCCTTTGCGTCTTGGTCTGATTCGTTGGTTCCCTCTCTCTTTCTCTCTCTCTCTCTCTCTCTCTCTCTCTCTCTCTCTCTCTCTCTCTCTCTCTCTCTCTCTCTCTCTCCCTGGTTCTATTTTTTTTTATCAATTTTCTTTTTTATTTCTTTGTTTCATTCCTTCTTTCATTCATGTAGCTTCCCTTATTCACAAGTTTTTCACAGCTTTCATAATCACAAGCCCCACGATTAATTAAGAGAATCTTCAGCATATTAGACACTTAAGCTTCAATTTACTCTCAGTAATACTTTAACTCATTATAACAGAAAAATTACAGGCCATAAGGGTTTTGATATGTTATCCTTGTTATATCCCCCCATCTCCACTACCACTTAAAAACCTCTATTGGATTCCTTCTCAGTCTATGTGTACGTGTGTGTGTGTGTGTGTGTGTGTGTGTGGTGGTCAATTTTTTCTGTTTCTCTTTCTTTCTTATTTCTGTGTGTCAGTCTGTATGTCTGTCTATCTGCCTGTACATTTGTCTGTCTTTCCATTTAACTCTCTATTTGTACTTTTCTCTCTTTATTTTCTATGCATTTATTTGTCTGGTTGTCTGTCCATCTATCCATCTATCTCTCAACTCTCTTCCTTCCCCCTCCCACCCTTCCTTCCTTCGTCTGTAGGTCTACCGGTGCACATGTGTCAGGTAGCGATGGGAGGCCAGGTAAGATACAAGTAAGGGTGCCTACCTTGTTTTGCTATGGGTTTGTATATAAGGATCTTTTGCCCTTGGGTATCCTATTACGCAGCGTTAGTGGGGCGTCTCTGCGTGTAGGAGTTATCACAGGAGTAGGATGAGGAGGAGGAAGAGAAAGAGGAGGAGGAGTAGGAGGAGTAGGAGGAGTAGGAGGGGACGGAGAAGAGTAATTGGAAGAAAAGGCACAGGGGGATGAGGAGTGTGTGTGTGTGTGTGTGGTGGAAAGGAGAAGGGGAAGAGGGAAATGATTAGGTGCAGGAGGAGGAAGAGGAGGAGGAGGAGGAGGAGGAGGAGGAGGAGGAGGAGGAGGAGGAGGAGGAGGAGAAGGAGGAGAAGGAGGAGGGAGATGACATGTATGAAAATAACAAGGAAATGGAAGGGATTGAGGAGCACATATGAGTAAAAAGATGAAGATGAAGAAAATTAAGAAAGCGAAGAAAAGGAGACGAAGAAGAAAATGAGGATAGTGCAGAAAAAGGAGACGAAGAAGAAGGAAACGAAGAAAGCGAAGAAAAAGGAGAGGAAGAAGAAGAAGGAAATGAAGAAAACGAAGAAAAAGAAGACGAAAAAGATCACAAGGAACTGAAATTCAAACCAGACTTAACACACACACACACACACACACACACACACACACACACACACACACACACACACACACACACACACACACACACACACACACACACACACACACACACGCCTAGTCACTACACCTTCCTTAAAACACCTCATAAAACACTTACAAGTTAAACACAGCATGACAACCACGCTCTTTCTTCCTTCCTTTCTTTCTTCTACACTCCCTGCCTCCCTTCCTCCCTCATTCACTCAGTCACTCGCACCTCGCCTCCTCCAGGTAAATTAATTGCCTGCTACCTGGTTGAGGGGATGAAAGGCACATACGTTCACTTCATTACTTCCTTCCGTCCGTATTTTCCGCCTCGTCCCATTACTGATCTTAATGGCCTTGCCGCCCCCTCTACCTTGCCTTTGAAAATCTGATTTGTTTACTGGTGACGGCGACCTGAAGGTGAGTCCGAAGGTGTAATAAGGCTGTTGCTGGAGGAGGAGGAGGAGAAGGAGGAGGGAAAAGGAAGCAAGAAAAGAAAAAAGAGAAATAAGGGAAGCTGTTAGAAGCTGTCTGGCCTACACATGGCAGACTCTGTGTGAAGAGGAGGAGGGTGGTGAGAAGGAGGAGGAGGAGGAGGAGAAGGAGAGGTATATGAGGAGTAACAAAATGAGGAAGAGAAAAATAATGGCCTATGAGGAAAAGAGGAAGAAGATAGGGATGGAGAGCAGGAGGAGGAGGAGGAGGAGGAGGAGGAGGAGGAGGAGGAGGAGGATAAGAAGAGAAATACACACAAGAAAAATTGAGAGTAGACTACATTGTCCATAATACGAAAGAGAAGGAGAAGGAAAAGGAAGAGGAAGAGGAGGAAGAGGAGGAGGAGGAAGAGGAGGAGGAGGAAGAGGAGGAGGAAGAAGTATTTGTTAGGTAATCGGGTTGGTGTTTCCGAAGTTTGTCAGGTAAAGCTTATTAGTGGTTTGTGTGAAGCCAGGGTGATAACATCGCTCCTGTGGTGATGATGGTGGTGGTGGTGGTGGTGGTGGTGGTGGTGACTGGGAAGGTAATGGGTGGAGTGATGGCGATGGTAGTGATTAGTGATAGTGGCGCATGGTGATGATGGTGACTAGGGGGTATTTGGTGAGGAGGAAAAAGAGGGGATACAGGTGAGGAAACAAAGGGAGGGGTTTGGGGAAGGGGAGAAGGCAATGTACCAGACACACACACACACACACACACACACACACACACACACACACACACACACACACACACACACTTTTTAATGTAATTACACTGGGCAAGAAAAGGAATAACAACAACAACAACAATAACGACAACAACAACAACAACAACAACAACAACAACAACAACAACAACAACAACAACAACAACAACAACAACAACAACAACAACAAAAGGTCCCACTAAGTTCCCATTCCCTCCCCACCCAAAAAAAAAAAAAGATTATCCAAAAACAAAAGGATAAGTAAGTGTCTTGAAACTAACACAGCCGCATCCTTCAACTTCACTCTCAACTTCCCGACTCTGAAGCAACAACGCGGCTTTACTCTCAACAAGGTTCTTAGGGGCAAGAGGCCTGCTGGTGCTGCTGCTGGTGTTTGCCCTTCCCTTTGTGTTCCTTTGTGGTTCCTTTTGAGATTCTCACCTTCTCCAGTCTTGAATTTTCTTTTCGTTTTTTCTTCTCTTCGTTTTTTTTTTTTCTGTTTAAGCTTCCTTCCTCACTTTTTTTGTTGCTATTTTTATTATTGTGCAATTATCTTATTTTTTTTTTATTTACTCTCTCCTTCCTGTCTTCCGTCGTTACCTTCTCTTCTTCAGTGCTTCTCTTTCTTATCCTCCTCTCACGTTTTCCTTCTCCTTCTCCTTCTTTTCTGCCTCCTCTCAGTCTCCCATCAGCATAATTATCTTCATCTTCACTGTTTCCCTATGCGCAAGTTTCCTTCGTTCCTCACCTCCTCGTTAGTATGATGTCTTCCTGTCTTAAGTGAAGGGTCCTCTCCTCCTTCTCCTCCTGCTTCTCCTTCTCTTCTCCTATTAGTATTATTGAAGCCTGCTTGGTTTTCACGGCAACAATGTTATCCAGTTTCAAGACACATATATATTTTTTTTTTTGTAATTTATTTTTATTGCTACTTTTACCTTGAAGAGTTTCCTTACAGCTATTTGTGGTGATTGCGTCGTGTCTCGATGCGTACGTGAAACAAATGGATGGTGTGGGAAATAATTATTCTGATTTACGGATTGAGAGGGAAGAGTTAAATTAGAGAGAGAGAGAGAGAGAGAGAGAGAGAGAGAGAGAGAGAGAGAGAGAGAGAGAGAGAGAGAGAGAGAGAGAGAGAGAGAGAGAGAGAGAGAGAGAGAGAGTTTATGTAATCATTTTCTCTTGTGTATTTCTTGTGAGTGATATAAATTTATGTTTTTTTTTTCAAGAGTGAATCAAGAACTAAGTATTTTATTCTCGTTCAGAAAATTTGAAAAGATGAATAAAGAGCGCACTGTATTTTCACTGAAACTTGTATACAATATCACTAGTGACATATTTAACTTCGAACAGCACGCACGCACAAAATAAAGAAAAGAGAGAGAGAGAGAAAAAAAAAAGATGCCCGGAAGTTAGAATATAAAAAAAATAAAAAATCCATTTCTGATTAAATAAAAAAAAAGACAAAGAAAAAAAAAAACTGAAAAAATGATATCTATATTTTTTATGCTCTTTCGTTGCATCAGGAATGAAGTGAGTGAGCGAGCGAGTGAGTGAGTGAGTGAGTGAGTGAGTGGAGTGAGGGAGTAACTGATGCGACACCAATTATCATCTTCCTTTCATCTCTTTTTCATCTTCTGTCATGCGTGTGTGTGTGTGTGTGTGTGCGTGTGTGTGTGTGTGTGTGTGTGTATGTGTGGGTAATCCAGCATTTCTCTCGGAGCTACGGACAGATTCACATCCAGTCACCTCCATGCGTCGCTTACTCCGCCAGCCTCTCCTCCTCCTCCTCCTCTTCATCCTCCTCCTCTTCCTCTTTCTCCTCAACAGTAAGTGGAGGAAAAAGTGACATGAAATTGATCCAGGCGAGTTCCAGAGTGTGCGAGTAAAGGACATGAGAGAAAGTTTGTAGAATTATCAGTGGTAGGAAGTCTCTCTCTCTCTCTCTCTCTCTCTCTCTCTCTCTCTCTCTCTCTCTCTCTCTCTCTCTCTCTCTCTCTCTCTCTCTCTCTCTCTCTCTCTCTCTCTCTCTCACTCACTCATCACACACATTCTGATACACACACACACACACACACACACACACACACACACACACACACACACACACACACACACACACATGTTTACATCTCAATTCATTTATAAACTTGCTCCTTCTTACTGAGAGAGAGAGAGAGAGAGAGAGAGAGAGAGAGAGAGAGAGAGAGAGAGAGAGAGAGAGAGAGAGAGAGAGAGAGGAGTTTCAAGACATCTGTAAACATAACATGGGTGTTTTTTTTTTATTGTTCTTGTTTCCTGTATAGGAGAAACATTTATAAGGGTTTTTTGTTTTCCCTTTTTTTTGTTTATTTATTTATTTTTTTCCTTCTTCCTCGTGGTTCAAAAATCTCTTCTGTCTTGTACCATTATATATTTCTGCCATTTCTCTTCTTGAGTTGTCCTTCCTTGTGCTTCAAAAATCTCTTCCTTCGTGTCATTGTTAATTTCCTTCACTTTTTCCTTTTTCTTTTCCTTCCCATTTCTTTTCCTTAATTTGTTTTTGTCCTCACGTCTTCCTTCCTTGTGCTTCAGAAAATCTCTCCCATCATCTCCTTTTGTTACTTTTCTTTTCCTTTTTTTTTCCATTTCTTTTCTTGAATTTGTGTTTTGTCTGTACGTCTTCCTTCCTTGCACTTTAAAAACCTCTTCCATCATTACCGTTTATCTTTCGTCCCTTCTTCCACCCCCAGGTACAAATGTTGAGGGAAAGATTACCCCTCATGAACGCCCACCAGTCCCGCCCACCCTCACCACCACAGCCGCTCTCCTGAAGGTCTCTGCCACCCACTCACATGTTCTATACCTCAGAAGGGGCCCCTCAGGTAAACCCAATCTTATTATGCCAGCCTCTCATTATTCCATTTCTTTCTTTTATTTCTATGTCTTCACACTCTCTGCTTTTTCTTTTATGATCTTAAACTGTTTCCTCTCCCTTCCTCTCACTGTCTTTCTCTCTCCCCCTCTCACTGCCTCCCATAATCTCTCACTTTTATTCTATTCCTTCTCTCCTTGTCCTCTCGTGATCTCAAACTATGTATTTCCTCTCCTTTCCTCTCACTGCCTCTCCTGTCCCTCCCCTTCACTGTCTCTTCTTTCGCATCTTCACACTCCTCTCTCATATCCTCTTCTCTTTTTCTCTCTCAGTCTCGTCTCTCATCCTCACTGCATCCCTCACTTCTTGACACTCTTTTTCCTCCCATACACTTGTTCCTTCGCGTGTATTTGAGAAAAAGATGACAATATTCTGTAGTTTATGTGTGTGTCTCTGTTTCCTACACACGCGGGAGGAGTGTCACTTTTAATCTTCAAAGGTAATGTTTTTTTTTTTTTTTTTTTCCAGCATTCTTTTGTTTCTGTGACGCTCGTTTCTTTAATCCACGTGAAGAATAAAGGAGTGAAAGAGTGTTACGTAACCTTTTCCCCTCTTTGTAACCTTCGTATGCAGTAATGTTAGGAGAAATGAAGCTTTTAGACAGTCAGGATAAAAGAAAAATTCCAAGAAGCTACTAGGCCAACACGCAAAACATACATACATACATACTTACACCCACCTATCATTCCTATTTATAAACTAATGTAATCTTTTAAATCTTCTTATTCACTCAGCACTAACACTCTGATTACTCAGTTTATTATATAAGTGTGGCTGTCTCTGGATAAAACACACACTTATACCCACCAACGTATTATTCTTATCCATTAATTTTTCTGGTCCTTTAAATCTTCCTATTCACTCAGCACTAACAATCTAATTACTACGTCAACTTCTACAGCGAGCGAGGTGAGGGGACTGCAGGGACATCACAGCGGCCACAGGGACACCACGAAGGACAGGACAGACACCGGGGTTGATGTTTCACCCTCAGGACTCAAAACTGACCTTGTAACATCCGTGGGAGGCTCAGAGGGTAACCAGTGGGAGGGCTATGGGTCAGATGGGCTGCTGACGGAGGTGCACACAGATGTTGGCGGCGCCCTAAGGGAACTACAGGAGCGCCCCAGAGAGTACAGCAGCGTCAGTGTGGTGGTTCATGGCTCCCCTTCCTTCCTGCAGGAGACGGTGAAGCAGGTGAGGATAAATATAACTTTCCTTTACTCTATCCTTCCCTCTTGTCTCTTCCTTCCATTCCTTATCCTATCCTCTTCTCTCATTCTCCCCTTCCCTTTTTATTCCTATCTCTCTCCCTTTTATTCCTACCCTTCCTCTTCCCTTCTCTTCTCTCTGCCCATTTCCTCTCCCTTCATTTCACTCTCCTTTCTTCTCTTTCCTATCCTGTTCTCTCATCCTTTCCTTCACTCCCTTGCTATCCTTCTTCCTTCCCTTTCCTTCTCTTTTCCTTCCTTTCCTTATCTCCATTTTCCTCTCCTTTCTACCCTTTCCTGTCCTGTACTCTCATCCTTTCCTTCACACCCTTGCTATCCCTCCTCTTTCCTTTCCCTTCTCTTCCCTAACCTCCTCTCATTCTCTCTTCCTATCGCTTTCCTCTCCCTTTCCCGCCTTAACCTACCCTCTACACTCCCACTACACCAAGCACCTCCACACCCTGCAGGCCGTGGGGATGGGTGTGGTGATGCCGAGGCGGGCGTGGGTGCTGGTGAGCGAGACGGCGGAGTGGCACCAGTCTGCTCTTCCCAGTACCCTATTTACTAACCAATACAACCTGGTGCTGGTGACGCCTCTGCTCAGGACACCTCGCATCCACGCCCCAGGTGAGATAGGCAGGTGAATAGGGAGGTGAATTGACTGTGTGGGGACTCTCAGGGATAGTTTCATAGTTTTTTTTTTTAGTAAGCTCCTGTACCAAAGCCTTCGATGTGTTGGTAAGTGTCTGGATAAATCTGATGTTTATCGGTTAGTGAACAAACGAAAACAGGGTAACATTGCGTAACAAGAATAAGACGATAAGGAAGAAAAAATCTAAATAAGGAAAGGTAAAATGAAGAAGCCAAATGAAGCAGAAAGAAAACAAACATGTCATTAATGGAGAATAAAGGCTGTAAACACGAGTCAGCTGGAGGAGAGGCTGACAAACACCGTGGGGGCTGACTCATGTTATTTTGCAGGTGATGGGTTAAAGGGTTTGTGTTTGTGGTGCACTGAATATACTGAGAGTTGAATGGGGGCGAATCAGCGTGGGGAAAAGTGTTGTTTACTCAGTTATTTGGATGTGTTTGTTTAAGGTTCCATTTTCAAAGTTCAGCAGGATCGATTTGTTACTTCTTGTTTTGTTTTTAAAGGTTGTATTTGGAGAAAGATTGATTGTTTAGTTATTTTTTTACGTAAGATGGTCAGAGATAATGACACTAGGGGAAAGAAGGCGCCAGTCCCTTAAAAAAAACAATAGGGAAATAAACTACGGGAAAATTAGAGGGAAAATAGAGGAAAAAGGGCTTATTGAAAGTGCAAGTCCCTTAAAAAAAATAAGGAAAAAACTAGGGGAAAGATAGGAGGAAATTAGGGGAAAGTAGGGAAAAAAAACCTCAGTGAAAGCAACAGTTCCTTAAAAATACAGTAAGAAAACCGAAAAATACGTCGTAAAATAGCTGGAAGAACCACTTGTTATATATCATCATCATCATCATCATCATCATCATCATCATCATCATCATCATCATCATCTCACATTCTAAAGTTGTCACGAGGGAGAAAGGAAACTAGTTATTCATTTTTGCCTGAGCTGTGTGAACCTCGAGGCTTTTCTGTCAGTGTGGGGCTCAAATCTGGCTTCAGTTGTAACGAGAGAGATAAAAGGCTCTGTTATTTAATCCTTTCACTTTGATAGGAGACAACTAAAACCACTATATGCAATGTATGAAATATTTATAAGCATCTACAAGGAAGTTATGAATGAAAAGAATAGATTTTGCAATTTCTACCCAGTTTAAAGACTGGATGTGGATGTAGAACAAGTATTTCAGTGTTTGGTAATTAGAAAAATGGTTAAGACACTTATTTCCAGTTTTAAATAATCCTTTTAAACTTTCTTTTGGGATTAGCACCTCAATGGACTTTTTTCTCTCTCTTTCTCTTTCTGTTGCCTTTTGCCAGTGTCCCCTTTACGTAAAAAGAATTGATTGGTAATTAGAGAAAGGGTTAAGACACATCCCCAATTTTAAATAATCTTTTTGACCTTTCTTTTGGGATTAGCGCCTCAATGGACCTTTTTTTCTCTCTCTCTCTCTCTCTCTCTCTCTCTCTCTCTTTCGTTGCCCTTTGCCAGTGTCCCTCTTACGTAAGAAAAAAAAGGCTTCATCACACAGGATTAGCGGGTTGTTGAAATAATCATTGCCTGTAATTCACTGACAATCCTTTTATTCAAGTCATTTATCCAAGTTTACAAGCAAACGACCAGCAGATCAGTGTGTGGCGGCCATCCATCGCCTCACCTTCCTGAACGGCGGTCTGGCGTGGGCGGGCGTGGGCTGTGGGCGTGCTGGTGGGCGTCTGTCTCTCACTGCTAACCCCTTCTCGCTCCCTGACCACCTCGGGAATATCACCATCCCTGTTGCTGTTGTAAAGGTTTGTGTAGTTGTAGTTGTAGTGGTTGTAGTAGTAGTAGTGGTGGTGGTGGTGGTGGTGGTGGTGGTGGTGGTGGTGGTGGTGGTTCTTGTCACTCTGGGAAACCGTCAGTGATTAGATTTGTCATCGTCTTAATCTGTCTGTCTGTCTGTCTATAATTGTGCTGCTAACCATATTCCTCAATGCTCTCTCTCTCTCTCTCTCTCTCTCTCTCTCTCTCTCTCTCTCTCTCTCTCTCTCTCTCTCTCTCTCTCTCTCTCTCTCTCTCTCTTCTCCCCTCTCTCTCTTCAACATAAGAAATCACAAAAAAGGAACTTCCACATTTCATTTATTATTCTATTGGTCACTGTCATGTTTCCATCTACGCTTATCAATATGCGACGCCCTTCCTCCCTCCAAGGGCTCGCCCACCCTGAGACTCGTGAAGACTTCTGATGGGGAAGATTACCTCGACGGGTTCCTGGGAGAGATGCTTAGACTCCTTCAGCGGGACCTCCTCTTCCGCGTGCAGGTGTCTCAGGTGCCTGGCTTCGGGAACCGCCTGGCGAACGGGACGTGGATCGGTACTGTAGGCGCCGTGGCTAGAAAGGTGAGATACATCATAGTCAAGTAAAGGTTAGACTTTTAGATCCTATTCTGAAACACTTACGTCAGTAGCTCAAGTATTTTCAAAAGCTCTAGTTGAATTTACACGTGTTTTTAAAGGTATTTTTGCGATTCTAGTGGCAAACAGGGTGTAGGTGAGTTTACACGGGTTTTTAAGGGTGTTTTTGCGGTTCTAATGATAGATTAACAAGACTTCTACATCATTAACAGGATAAATAGTCTTGAGAACCCGGCTAATCATCTATATGGCCTTTGAAAATAGCAGTGGTGTGAGAGCATAGCTTTTCTGAATACGGGTGTCAGTTGGAGGACACGAATAAAGGTAACTGCAAGATGACATCAGGTCTACACGTGGCAGTCTCTGTATAAAATGTGCCTTGCTCTCATTTCCATCCATAAATTTGTTTAATCTCTTTAAAAGGTTTTCTAATGATTCAACGCTGAGAACTTAATTATTGCTTTAAGTGTTCCTTTCAACAATCACTTTTTTTGATAACCATTTTTTTCTTTTCTCTCTCATTTACCTATCTATCTATCAGTCTATCTATCTATCTATCTATCTATCTATCTATCTATCTATCTATCTATCTATCTATCTATCTGTTTACCTATCTACCTATCTATATATCTATCCATCCATCTATCTATCCCTCCAATCCTCCATTTATCTATCAATCAATATATCTACCTAACCACCCATCCATCTATCCACCCATCCGTTCCTGCAGGAGGTGGAGCTGGGCCTGGCGTCGCTGTCAATCTCACACATCAGGAATCAGGTGGTGGATTTCTCGGACTACTTAATATCGACTGGTGTGTACCTCATGTACCTCGCCAGACAACTCACCCAACCCGTGTCCACTGTGTTCCTCGTGTTCTCCCCAGAGGTAAGGTAGGCCTCTCTTGATTCTCCTCCTCATTCCCTCTCTCTCTTTCACCAGGAATGTTTAGGTTTGCTTTAGATGTCTCGCTCTCTCGCCAGGTCTACTTTTAATGGTTGCTTCATGGTAGTGTTGGGAGATGATCTTATGCTAAGCTCTTACGACTCCCAGACAGACCTAACAGCTTTCCTTTATTCACTTTGCAAGTACTAAATGATATGTCAGTCTTTTTTCTCCTTACCGTTTCAATCTCGCCTGTTCAACTTAAAGATCTTACAACACTAATATTTTCAAGTAATCTTAGTGTTATGTTGTGTTATGTTATGCTATGTTAGGTTCCACATCTTTTGCGAGTCTGGGACCGTCTGCCTAGGACCGTCAGTGGTTATTTTAGGCTACGTCATGTTAGGGTAGGTTATATTAGGTTAAGTTAGCTTCTACATCTTTCCAACCACTAATAAACCTTCCTGTGCGCTATTCGGTTCAGTTATAGCGCTGATTGCTGAGCCAAATAACGCTGCTTGAGACCATCGTTTATTACCTTATGTATTTCTATTCTCTACTGTGTTTAATTAGGTTCCGTATTTTCCCAACCGCTAACGAATCTCCTGCGTTACTTGGCTCAGTTATGGGGCTGCTTGCTGGGCCAAATAACGCTGCTTGGGGCCGTCCTGTACCTCGCCTGCTACCGTGATGCCGCCAGGAGGAACCACTCGCCCCTCTACTATCTGTTTGCTTCCTACAGGAGCTTCGTGTATCAAGGTGAAAAAGAAGAGAAAGAAATGAACAGGTGTAAAGGCGGTTGGGTGGATAGATGGATGGATGGATGGAGTGATAGATGGATGGATAAATGGCTAGATACGTAGATGGACGGATGGATGGGTGGATGGATGGATGGATCGGTGGATGGATGAATAGTTAGATAAATGGATGGATAAATAAATAAATGAATAGATAAACATGTAAACAATAGATGAATGGAGGATAGAGGAATAAATAGATGAATGCGTGGATGGATAAATAGATGGATGAATGGATAGATAGATAAATAGATGAATAAATGAATAAATGAGCAGCTAACCATGTAGATACACAGACAAATGAATATATAGATAGATAGATACATAGACAGACAGACAGACAGACAGACAGATAGAAATACAGACGAACAAAGAGTATTACACCTCATGTACGTACGTCAAAAGCAATTACAAATCAGAGAGAATGAAAACATCAAAAAGAATCAATTAATGAAAATCAACTAACGGAAGCATAATAACTACAATGATTGCCTGTGATTACTTACCTGTGCCTCACTTAGTGTCCCTGATCACAGGTGAGCTCACATAAATACATTATGAGGTCTGAAGGTCACTGTCAATTTAGAAGAGACAAGTAATGAAATATTATGAATAGCGAGTTGACAGAGAGAGAGAGAGAGAGAGAGAGAGAGAGAGAGAGAGAGAGAGAGAGAGAGAGAGAGAGAGAGAGAGAGAGAGAAAGGAATGTGTTTATATGTATGAGTTACTTTTAATTAATATATGCAGGTGTGTGTGTGTGTGTGAGTGTGTGTGTGTGTGTGTATGTGTGTGTCGTTACCTAAAGACGTGGCACGGTAATTAGAATGCAGGCGTGATTAAAAAGATGTTGTGATGAAGGTGAAAATGTTTTGAACCAAGAGTGTTTAATTTCCCCGCGTTTCTTCATCATTTTAATGGTCTCGTGGAGTGAGGGGGCTCTTTTGTGACCTTCCAGGAGTGTGCAATAAGGAAAAGTAAAGTCAAGTATAGAATAATGGCCAAATTCTGCCTTTGTAACCTTCTGACTGCAATTTCTAAGTCTTTCCTTCATCACAAAACACTCTGAGACATTTCCTTCGCTCAGCACCAGAAAATGAACTATCTATTCCTTTGATCTCCGTTTTCTGTCTTGTACGTGAGTGTATTGACGGAGACTGCCACGTGTAGTTCTAATGGCTTCTCGCAGCTTCCCTTTTGTCTTTCCGTTCTTGCAGATTCTCGTATGCTCTTATGTTCCTCCGTGATGGCTCTGTGCAGTCCTCCCAGAGTTGTGAAGTGTAGCATAGTGCAGAGGGAAGGGTGAAACGGAGAATTTTACGAGGTTTTATAAAAGTGTTGCTGTGAACGGGATGAAAAAAAAAAAAGAAAGAAAGGAGGAAAAAGAGAAATGAGAACAGGTCGAGTTACGTCATCGATTTTTCTTTTCATGAATGTAAAAGGAGAACTCTTGCACTGATGTGTGTAAAGGAACAGGGAAGGGGGCGTGGCACACACACACACACACACACACACACACACACACACACCACTCTATATCCCTTAATATCAATAATTTCCCATCGGCCGCGCGAGGAAGACGTGTCAGGGATGGAAAGAAGAGGAGAAAAAAGAGGCAAAAATTGTTTTTCCTTGGTTTTGGTCGAAAATGATGGCTTCCCAAGATCCGGCGGCTGAGGACTAACACTACCCACCACTCCCTCCCTGTGGGTGTGTGTGTGTGTGTGTGTGTGTGTGTGTGTGTGTATGTGTGTGTGTGTGTGCGGGGGACCTGAAGGACGGAGCCTCAGTTGATTACGCCGCAGGGAGCTCTCGATCAATACTAGCGCCTCCTTGTTATTTTGTTTACGCCTCCCCTCCCCCTCTCCCCATCAAGTCTTTTAAGCCGCAACGCTGCGCTTTTTTTTTCCCCTCTCCTCGATTGGCTCCCCATATCTTTATAAGTTGGCATGTTGTGCACCTGGATTCCCATCACCAATGCACGGGCAACACTGAACATGACCATTTCCTGTCAATACACCAAGTTTGGATGGCACAGCTCGAGTAAACCATTGCAAATTCCTTCCCTCTGCACCTCAGTCCACCTTGCCATTGCACGAGCAACACTGAACATGACCATTTCCAGTCTATACACCAGGTTTGGATAGCTCAGCACGAATAAACCTTTGCAGATTCCTTCCCACTGCACCTCAATCCGCCTCAGTAACCGACCAACACTGTATACTTGGCCACTTTGAGTCAGCGCACCAGAGTAAGATGGCTCAGTGAGGATTAAAACTTGTGAGATTCTTCCCAGTGCACCTCAGTCTATCTCACTCACTAAGACCCAGCAACGCTGCAGACGTGGCCGCTTCCAGTCAGGGCACTAGAATAAGATCGCTCATTACGAGTTAGAATTTAATGAGGTACTTTCCTTCTACACCTCAGTTCCCTTCACCTAGGCACCAGCTGTGACTGCAACGCTAAACTTGACCATTTCCATTCAGTTTAACAGGCTGAGATGGGTTGTAATGGGTCAAACTTAGGAGCGTATTCTGAAACACTTCCGCGCCTCACCTTCCCTGCGTTCAGAAGACTGGTTGAAGTGGCACGGGTTTTTAAGGGTGTTTTTTTTTTTTTTATTCTACTGAAAGATAAACAAGATTCCTACATTATTAACAGGAGAAACACTCTTGACAGCCCGGCTAATCATCACTGTGGTCTTTGAAAACAGTCGTGGTGAGAGAGCAAAAGAGTTTTCAAATACAGTCGTTAGTGAAGGTCCTATTCACTTCATGCTCCAGAAAACACTGTAATTATGCATAACCATGAACAGTAATCGAGCAGCATAACGCATTTACTGCAGTTTCAACGTATTTGCATTTTTCCCTTAATGTGAAATCCTCTGGTCAATTGTTAACCTAAGCTGTGGGGTTTGGTTACAAGGTCATCAGATCGGCTGGCGCGTAGTGCAGTGTGCAACATTTTACGCTCTCATGAGGACTGTTTTCAGGGATCACAGAACTGATTAGTTACGCTCTTGGGCGCATTTCTCTATCATATGTGCAGGAAGATTGTTGAACTGTCACTGGAGTAATGAAAACGCCCTCGAAAACAGATTCTTGGCGGTGCTTCCCTATCATCTGTTTAGGAACCTTGTTAAACTATCACTAGAATAAAGAAAACACCTTTGAAAATATTGATCTGAAAAAGCTTCTTTATTAAGTACCACCTGACTTACTAATGTATATATAACTGAATTCCTCTACTAACGAACTAAACTCTTTTCTGCACTCTATACTAATGAAAAATCACGACAAGATACAGATAAATAGAGAACATCTGTACCTATCCTTACCTGTCTGGCTGGAGACACTGGAACACAGAAACATAAAGAAACGCGAAATAAAAACACAACACTGTACAGGTAATCCAAAACTAGCCATAATTATTTACCTATGTGACTTGGGACATCACAACACGGTACAGGTAAACACAAAGCATGTCTGTACCTGTCCTTACCTGCGTGGCTGAGAACATAAGGACATAGAAACATAGAAAAATGGAAGAAAGTCACAATAAAGCACAGCCTGGGGACTTAGGATAAAGGAAAGTAAGAAAAGTAGAAAATAAGGGAAGCTGCAAGAATTCTTTAGGCCTACACGTGGCGAGAAAGCAATCATGGGTTCTTGGTACGAGAGGGATAGGAAACCCGATACGTATGGGGCGGAGGGGGGAGAGGGGATGAAAGGAACACACATAGGGCGGAAATTAAAGGGAATATATGCTTTGTGGCTCAGTGGTGCAGTGGTGGTCCTTGTATAGTGTACCCTGACTCGAGACTCTTGATTACATGCAGTTTTCGCTTTTAATTATTTTTTTGTAAGTTAGAATTGCACATATGTGGTGAAATACAGAGCCAGAGAGCAGAATAAAGATTTAAATAAACTGGGAGTAATAAAAAAGGCAAAAAAAAAGAAGATGAAAGTGATTGGAGTGGCAAGATATACGTAGAATCAACGTAAAAGAAGGAAAGCAAAAAAAGTAGAGACAACTAACATGAAAAGCAAAAACATTAACCCGTATCGTGAAAATACCAGATTGACAAACAGATTGCATGAACAGACGTGAAAGAAAGTAAAAAAGTAGGAGAGATAACAGGAAAAGCATGAGAGAGAGAGAGAGAGAGAGAGAGAGAGAGAGAGAGAGAGAGAGAGAGAGAGAGAGAGAGAGAGAGAGAGATACATAGATAAACAAGTCAACGATCCTGGCATACAAACATAAAAAAAAAGAAAAATAGGGATAACAGACACAAACAGACAAACGAACTAATAACCCATCCATACAAGCACAAAAGAAAGAAAAAAGTAGAAAAAAAACAAGAAAAAACATCAGAAAAGAAAAAAAAACAAAGAAAACACAAAGCAACAACAGCCCTACCACACAAATAAGATAGTGGAAGTTAGCAAGTCCCGTGTGGTTCTCTCGTGTCATCACCTGTGGAGTGCATCAGGCAGCGTACATACCTGTCTGTCACCTTTTACCGCGGGGGAAGGTTATATGACACTGATTGCTTCTTACCTGCCCACCTCAGGTACCCTCGAGCCTCGGTCCTCCGCTCCTCGTCTCACGTACTTGTCCTCTCTCATCTTCGCCCTCGTGGTGTACGCTCTGTATAGGTGAGTGTGTGTGTGTGTGTGTGTGTGTGTGTGTGTGTGTGTGTGTGTGTGAGTGTGTGTGCACGTGTGTGAGACAAAGAGACACATGCACACACCTCTCTGGCTCAAAAGAAACGCCTCAGCATCAACAGGACTCCATAAAGCGAGTGGTTGCTGCGAAACAAAGACATTCCCGCCACTGAAGATCCATCCCGCGCCGCTCTCCGCCACACACACACACACACACACACACACACACACACACACACACACACACACACACACACAGATTATATAACTAGGTAGCGATGATAGGCTGAAATAGGTATGTGGGTGTGGTTTCCTTACACACACACACACACTTACCTATCATCTTACCTATCACCATCACTACTGCTACTATTACCCAATCACTTCAGCGGTAACCTGACGGCGGTGTTATCGTTACCGAGGCTGCAGGAATACCCGAAGAGTGCCGAGGAAATGCTGGAGCAAGGTTATGCCCCCATTCTCACCGAGGGCTTCCACCAATACGATTACTTCAAGGTGAGAACTGGGAGGCTTAAGAGAAAAGTTCAGGTGTTCTTTTGGTCTTCGTCTGTCTTCGAAGGGGTTGGTCTTATTTTTCTTTTGTTTTTCTTTGTGTTGGTTAAGTCTGCTTTTTTTTCTTTGTTTTTCTTTGTGTTGGTGAAGTCTTCTCTAGCTGTTTTTTTTTTTTTTTTCTTGCTTTTCTTTGTGTTCGTTAAGTCTTTTCGTGCTGTTTCTTTTTTTTTTTTTTAATGTTCCTTTCGTCTCTTTGCTGGTTCTTCCTTTTACTTTGTGTTGCTTTCGTTTCTTTGTTGGTTTTTGTCATTTCTTTCCGATGCTTCCTTCTCCAATGTGTTTGATCTTCCTTTCCTTCCTCAGTCACTCCTATTAGTCCTTCCCTCTTCACCAGTCTGCTTGTCTGTGCTGGTTCGTTTCTTTCAGTTACTTCCTCCTTCAACGCCCTCGGTCGTCTGTGCCTTCCTGAGTCACTCCCATTACAAACAAGCCTTTTTACTGCACTCATAAAACTCTCAGGTCTTCTCTCCAGCATCTCCATCATCCTTCTCACACACTCGTCTCTCCTTCTGACGAAAGCAAACCACTTCAGTCTTGCCTCTCCATCTTTTCCTTCTCTAGTTCCTGTTTATCATCTCTGTATTATTGACGCCTCTGTGCATCTTCTGTATCACCCTCTCCCTGTCACCTTCTCCCTGTCAGCTCCTCTTTGTCTTCGAATATTTCCTTCATTAACAATAAATTATGACTCAAGTGAAGCATATACAGTGGCACACTTTTTCGATAGTTGGGCTAATTCAGCGTGAAATCTGATATGTTTCCCTCACGTAAAGCTCCTCGGCTGAATATGTGTGCATGTACGGGAAGGAGAAACTGAATATTCTTTGATAATATTGTCTAAGCCACCATTATCCTTATCAGTTATAAGGGGAGGGCGTTAGTTTATCTGTAGTTTTGTTCCTTATTGTCGCTCGTCTGAATTTTGTGCAATATTTCTCTCCTTTTTTTTTTTTTTTCTCGTTTTTTTTTTTTCTTTCTGTTCCTCGTCCTTCATTCTTCCATCCCTGGTTTATTGAAGATTTCCAGTTTCTCTCTTCTTTGTTTTCATCGCACGTTTGTTGTTTATCCTCTTCTCTTCCTCCTACGCGCGTCACCTATTGGATCCAGACTCTCTCTCTCTCTCTCTCTCTCTCTCTCTCTCTCTCTGCAAGCCATCTCTTCTCATAACGTCCTCCCGTCCCCTTACATTCCTCTTACCCTCACAATCCTTACACGCTCTTACCCTCGCCTCCTTTCTTCCTCCCTCCTTGTCCTCCTCCTCCCGGCTTTTCACGCCCCTCGTTCCTCCTTGACACCAAACCACTATGCCCTTACACCTCCCTCCTGCCTCCCACAGACTCCTTTTCACGCCAACTTTTCATTCTCACTCATATTCATCGTTACCGGCATCCCCTCCCACTCTGCTACCTGTGTTATTGATTCCACGCCCCTCTTACCCTCCCCTATGGCAGTTCTCCCCACTGGACGCCTTCAGGACGCTCTTCCGGCACGCAGAGGAGAGGGGCACCATCTATCCCTTCGGCAGGATCGATCACAAGACGGCTCTCCAAAGGTTTAGCAAAGGACGTGTCGCTTCTATTAGTAAGTATTTTCCTTCTCTCTCCTCTTTCATCTCTCTCTATATATTTATCAGTAGGCTTAACTTATACTAATTGGTGTTATGTGTATGTTATATATATGTACAGTGTGGCATTAGTTATTCAGATGGGTTAAGGAGGCGAGAAGGGAAGACGTAAGTTAGTTAATGAGATGGCTGAGGCGGGGGTGAAAGGCCGAGGCGTGGGAGGAGGAGGACGAGGAGGAAGAGGGGGAGGAGTTACTGGAAGGAGGAGTAAAAGAGGAGAGGAGGGATAAGAAGGGCTAATGAGGGGTGGGTGACCTTGAAATGAAGGTGATGGAAATGGTTGATGTAGGAGGAGGTTGAAAAGAATGAACGGGAGGTGATGTCACTTGCCTATGTAGTGGGTGGTGATGGAAGAATAGGAGACGCAGAAAGAGGAGGTAGTGAGGAATGAACAGGAATGAAAAGTTACAATGAAAAAAAAAATGGATAATGAACGGTATTCTCAAACTTACTAGACTCTCCTAAGAACTATTTTTTAAAACCCACATGACGGATTAATCATATTTTCATGCGTGTTCCTATTTTCCCCCACTGATAATGCAGAATACTTGTTAAACCTCCACTACAACTAGAAACACCCTTGGAAACCCCAATAACGTCCACTGTTCCCTGTTAAAAGATAATATAAGACTAAAACACTTTGAAAATACGAACCAATAACACTAGAATATATTACACTCCTGCTTAATTTGATTCCTACTCACACAAATACTAGACATGGACAGATTTACGGATGGGAATGATAGGTGGGAACAGGTAGGAACGTTCTTTAAAGGGACTGTCACGTGTAGGCCTGATGACTTCATGCACGCCTCCCTATTTCCTTACGATCTTTCTTTAAAGGGACTGCCACGCGTAGGCCAAGCTCCTTTATTTCCTTAGTCATTCCCTAAGTTCCTATATTCTGTAAAGGGACTGCCACGTGTAGGCCTGATGACTTCATGCATCTTCCCTATTTCCTTACGTTCTTCCCTGTGTTGTTTCAGTCACACCGCTCGGCATAGTGTTTCGGCAGAACAGCGGCGCCGGGCCCCAGCAGCCGTGCCCCTTCTACGTGGAGTCAGCGCCCTTGAACCTTGGCTTTATTTCGATAATCCTGCAGAAAAACTCCTTCTTCAGTGAAATTATCAATACAAGGTAAGTTACGCAGAGAGAGAGAGAGAGAGAGAGAGAGAGAGAGAGAGAGAGAGAGAGAGAGAGAGAGAGAGTATGACTAATATGTGTTAATGGAAGCTCTCTCTCTCTCTCTCTCTCTCTCTCTCTCTCTCTCTCTCTCTCTCTCTCTCTCTCTCTGTGTGTGTGTGTGTGTGTGTGTGTGTGTGTGTGTGCTATAAGAGACTCCTTCACCAGGCTGCGGTGGCTGAGGGATAGTGGAAACCTGAAGGAGATTTACGGCCGCTATAACATGATTCAGTGCGTCCCCAGCGGCAGGGCGAGTGGCACCTCCCGCCCCCTGTCCCTCACCGTGCTGCTCGGCGCCTTCGTCATGTGGGTCTGTGGTTTCCTCGTCGCCTGCATCACCTTCCTTCTCGAGTTCCTGTCGTCACGTGGCTAAAAGTCCTAGGCGAAGGATACTTTTAAAGGATATCGATGGTGTTGATAGGATAGACTTGTGGATTTTGTGTTTCTCAGTAGTATGATGAGGGAAATTGTCACTCAAGGGGCTTTTAGAATGTGTCAAAGGATACTGACGAGGGTGAGTGAAGGATATGCATGAAATCCTGTATCCACTTTTTCAGTACCTCGTGGAAAATATATCCTGTTTGATGCATTTTTAGTGCAGGATATGTTGAAGGATCTATACAAGCCAGTCATGAATACTTTTAAATGAATAATTTGCTCTAGTTTACGTACATTACTGATATAACATTAAGAAGCAATACCCTAAAGTTTCCAAGGCTATGTATAATCTAAATGAAGGTTTAACAAGTACCCTGCAATCCATAACGGCTGGAAATAAAGACACCCATGAAAATATGACTAATAATTGACGTGGCTTTAAATTTAATCACTACCTTTAAAGATTTCACGCTAATTCCTCCTTCTGGTCGTTTGGGTGTAATTGCCTTAATACACTACAGCAATTTGTCCTCTTGATTGATTACCTCCCTGCTCCTCTCCTCGCTCCCCGTGTCCGGTCGACTAACACGCCAGCACTCGGGGAAAAGTAAGTCATTTATATGCAGATTCAGAGCTGACACCAGAGGAGGAAAGTTGGCGTCATCACATTCGTCTGCCTTCTTGATTTTTGTTCACAGGAAGTTAAAGAAGGATTTGTGTGAGGGGAATATGTTTTTTACTGATTATGCATACTGGTGAAGGAAAGTTAGGGTCATATTTCGTATTCCAGTATTTCTTCTTGATCTTGTTACGCGTGAGTTAGGAAGTTGAGTAAGTTAGTTATCCGAGTGGGGAATGTGTGTACTGGTTATGCATGTTGGTGGAGGAGAGGTAAGGTCATTACTAGTTATATTCATCTATTGTCTCCTTATTTTGTTAGTTATGCGTGTCGAGGAAGAAAAGTTAGGATGGTTATCTCATTATAGCCATCCATTTTCTTCTCTATTTTGAATCTCACATACTTGGAGGAAAATCTGTAGTAATTATCCTTAAAATAGACTCGTTATATTCATCCGTTTTTGGTTCGCTTGAATCTCAGATACTTGGAAGGGAAACTCTAATTATTACTCCTAAAATAGACTGGTTATATCCTTTCCTTATCTTGTCTACTTGGATCTTACACACCTGACGTGGCATCTCTATTAGTTATCCCTGAAAAAAAAATATCCGTTTTCTTTCACATCCTCATCGTTATCTGTTTATGCACAAACGTAAATAATCCGCTCTTATTATACTATACATTAACCCTTTCACTGCTACCTGACACATTTTTTCTTTAATCATAAACCATTCAGACATTCCTTTGTATCGTACAGTCAATGCTGGCTACACTCTGGAAAATCTATTCTTTTAATCTACTTTCTCTTCTCGTATGTGCTTTAAAGATCCTGTACAGTTATTTTATTGTCGTGAATTGTTCTGTATCGCAGTAAAAGGTTAAAACTCAAAATACCGCAAAATATGGAGTAGGAATTACAATTATCCCGACTTGATTAACTCAGACTCAGACTCTAGGTATTTATTTATTTATTTTCAAGGGTATTTTCATAGTTCTAGTGACAGCTTAGCGAGGACTGCATCGTTAACAGCACAAATACTCACAGGAACTTGACCAATCATCTCTGTGACCTTTGAGAATAATCGTGATGAAAGCCAGATTGTACAAACAGTTATAACAGAAACACAAACCATTTATGATACCAGCTGAGAGGATGACCTTGAAACAGCTTCGTTCACAGCAGACAGATGGCGCGCGAGTACTGACTCCTGCTTCGGAAAGTTCATGTATGTTAGCACGTTGTTCATCTAGGTTATTTATGGTTCACTAGCAAATATTTCACTTAGCAATGAGGATACGTAAGGGTGTACAAGTGTGTGGTCTGTGTGCGCAGGAAGTGGTGATGCTGCTAATGCAAGTGGGTAGAAAGACTTGTGATCATATTCTGAAACATTCTACGCCACACCTCATTCAAAAGGCTCTAGCTAAAGTTACACGTGTTTCTAAGAGTGCTTTCATGGTTCTCGCGACAGATATACGAGATTTCTACATTATCAGCAGGAGAAACAGTCTTGAGAACCTGGCTAATTATCTCTCTGGCCTTTGAAAGTGGTCGACTTAAGAGAGCAAAGCGTTTCAGATTACGGGATTGAACCAGTGAAGAAGGAGGAGGAGGAGGGAGAAGAGTGGGAGAGACTTGAGATGAGGTACGGACCACCAGGCTGCTTATCTCCAGTCCGTGTCCGTGTTTTGTGTAGTGTACGTGGCTTAGTGGACGAAGATGAATGAGAAGTAGTAGTAGTAGTAGTAGTAGTAGTAGCAAGAGGAAGAGGACTAAGAAGATTCAAGAGAAGGAAATAATTACGAGAAATGCATCAGAAACAGGTATGTCTTCAAAAGTACTCGTTTTTATTTATCTAGTTACCTGTTGTTGCCTCGTTATGGTGTGCAAGGTTGTAGTTAAGGGCATACTTAAAAAAAAAAAGCATAATTGAAGTCTCCAGGAACTGCCGTTGTGAAAGTAGTCTTATTTTTTTCTTTTCTTTCTTTTCTTTCTTTCAGGAGCTGCCCTTGTGTAAGTAATCTTTTTGTGCTGTCCTATTTTTCTTCTCTTCCTTTCTTTTTCTTTCTTTTCTTCCTTTCTTTCTTCTCTCCTTGCGGTAATGCCTTGTTTTTGCTTTTTCTTTCCTTCTTTCTTTTCTCTTTTTCTTTGCTTTATTTTCTTCCTTTCGTTCTTTCTTTTTCCTTTTCCATCTTTTTTTTTCTTCTTTCGTCCATTTTTCTCCTTTCTCTTCCTTTTCTCTTTTCTTTTTTTTTCCCCTTTCTCTTTTTTCCCTTCTTTCCGTTCTTTTCTTTCTTTTTGCCTTCTTTCTTCTTTGTTTTGTATCACGCATCTCTTTCGTCTTATCTCCTTCCATGCGTTCAATTCCCTGGGTAAATAACTCCATGCATTCCTGTTTCCTTTACCCCCACTTTTTTTTTTTTTTTAGCAAGCTCAATTTCAGTTTTTTTTTCTTGATATTTTTTTTTTCAGGGTATTTCCAAATATTAGTATGCACAACTGTGAATAGTTATGTAATTTTACGAGGACGAGAGAGTTATAATTGCTTGAGAGAGAGAGAGAGAGAGAGAGAGAGAGAGAGAGAGAGAGAGAGAGAGAGAGAGAGAGAGAGAGAGAGAGTTTCAACAAAATATTCACCTTCAGTAGAAGTTTGAATGAAATATACCAACTGATGACGTGGTATTGTTGGTAGCTGTGGTGGTGGTGGTGGTGGTAGTGGTGGTGGTAGTGGTGGAAATTGGAATGAATGTCTTTGAGTGGGAGGCAGTGATGGTGGTGGTGATGGTGGTGGTGGTGGTGGTGGTGGTGGTGGTGGCGTGGGACGAGGACAAAAGACTGGAATAAGAAAGATTGATGAGATGTGCAATAATGGAGAGAGAGAGAGAGAGAGAGAGAGAGAGAGAGAGAGAGAGAGAGAGAGAGAGAGAGAGAGAGAGAGAGAGAGAGAGGAGAGAGAGAGAGAGAGAGAGAGAGAGAGAGAGAGAGAGAGAGAGAGAGAGAGAGAGAGAGAGAGAGAGTACTTGGATCTCACAAGGAAAGGGAGCAGGAGAAAGACACATAACTTAGAACTTCAGAATATTAGACTTAACTTGACTAAATGCTAAGTTATAGATACCAATTAGTGACCAGGAGGAGGAGATGATGAGCACTTCCTGGAGCAGCCGAGACTTGTTGGGTTGGGAATATCTACTGCACAAGGAGGAAAGAAAGACGACAAGTGAAGGAAAGTAGTTGGAGATCGAGGATGAATTAGATAAGGAACAAAATTGAAAATAGATATCGTACAGAGGTCCATGAAGGGAGATAAAAGAATGAAAAAAAAAGAAGTGAAGGAAAGAAGTTAAGATAAGATTGAGGGCAGAGTATTTAGAAAAGATACAAAACTGAAAAAAAAAATCAGATATGGAATATGAACACAAGAACATAAAAAAAAAGAAAAAATAAGGGAAGCTGCAAGGTCTACACGTGGCAGTCCCTGTATGAAATATACCTACCTATTTCCACCTATCATTCCCATCCATAAATCTGTCTAATTCTCTCTTAAAGCACCCTAATGACTCAGCACTAACAACTTGATTACTGAGTCCGTTCCATTCATCTTTCACTCCATTTGAGAACCAGTTCCTTTCTATCTCTTTTTTTTAAACCTAAGAGAGGGAGATAAAGGAAGGAAAGGAAGAGGAGGAGAAATGAAAGAGAGCAGCTGGGACAAGATCGTGGACAGACCAGATAACATCGAAAGATAAGCACTAGATACAAACAAAGTGAGAAAGAAAACGGATTAGATAAGAAAAAAAAGAACTGGATGTGAACGAGATAAGAACTAGCTAAGAATAAAAAAAAAACAGACTAGATAAGATAGAGAAGAACACAAAAGAGCAAAATATGAACCAGATAAGAACTAGAAAAGAACAAAACGGACGAAACCCAAACAGATACAGGACAGAGATCAGTGCGTGAAGATGATGGAAAGCAAAGACAGTTTCCCTTCAACTTCAAATCGATGCCAGCAGAAGAAGGCCATTCAACTCGAGAGATTTCAGAACTTGGAGGAAAAATTTCTGAGTCAACGGTGTAATTCGACAAACTGAAGAAACGTGACATCCAGCTTCCAGACCAAAAGGCGGCTCCTGGAACGCTCTGATAAGGCTCCACAGTGTCTCGTGTTTTCTTTCCTGGAAATGGAATGAACCTGAAAACGCATACCTGCCTAGAAGCCTGCATTCCATTTTTGAAGAGTTCCTTAACGTATGTCTTCAGATGATTTGGAAAACATAAATAGAGGAGACTTTCATATGGAAGAGAAAAATATCTAAAGACTTCAGGAGGAGGAGGAGGAGGAGGAGGAGGAGGAGGAGGAGGAGGAGGAGGAGGTTGAGGAGGAAGACGATGAGGAGGAGGAGAAAATAAGGGATAGAACTGGGGATAGAAAGAAGAGGAGGAGGTCGAAAGATAGAGTGCTAGAGTAGTAGTAGTAGTAGTAGTAGTAGTAGTAGTAGTAATAGTAGTAGTAGTAGCAGGAGGAGGAGGAGGAGGAACTAAAGAGGTATATAGAAAAAAAAACTTACAGAAAAAGTGTTGTAGTAATAGTTGTAGTAGTAGTAGTAGTAGTAGTAGTAATAGTAGTAGTAATAGGAGCAGAAACGGAAGTAAAATGATGAAAAGTAAAGAGGCATAAAAAAAAAAAAAACTTAGGTTAGAAAATTTTGTTAACCATATCTTATAATTTAAAATCGTTTGCCTTGTTTGAACTTCGGCAATCTGGTTCATTTTTGTTGGGAAAGAATGAAGTTTATTTTTCTACATTTCCTCCCCCAGTGGCTGCAGGATCGGGATCACATGGAGGCCTTTCTAACCACCACCACCACCACCACCACCACCACAACCAGAAGTACTAAGGACAAAGGTAAATAACTCAAATCGTTATCTTATTTTTTGCGTATTTCATTTTATCATTCTATTATTCTTTATGAACGTTTGTGTCCAGCTGTGTTAAGGCTCCTGTGGTTCACGAGACTCCCTTTTCACCAATGACGCGTATGGGAGCGTGTTGTATTTTGAATCATAACGAGAAACACCTCTGAGCTGCATCTCCACTGCATTCAAAAGGTTCTAGTTGTGGTTACACGATTTGTGAAGTATCTTTTTATTGTTCCAGTGACAGATTAATAAGATTCCTACATTATTAACAGGAGAAACACTCTTGAAAATCCGGCTAATCGTCTCTATGGCTTTGGAAAATAGTGGTGTTGAAAGAGCAAAGTTTTTCAGAATACGGTACTTTCGAAAGGGTGTAGTTGAAGTTACCTGGGTTTTGAAGGGTGATTTTTTTTACCGTTTTAGTGACAGATTAATAAGATTCCTACATTATTAACAGGGGAAACACTCTTGAGAACCCAGCTAATAATTTCTGTGCCCTTGGAAAATTGTCCTGGTGAGAGAGCAAAACGTTTCTGAATACTGGTCTGTGTTTTTATCCCACTCTCCTCCTTCCGTGTGGAATTGCCAGGCTGGTATATACAAACAGACAGATTGTTCTTTATACTGTTGACAATGATCAGTTTGTTTTGTGTTTCTAGGGACGTGAGTTTGAGAGTTACTATGTTTCCCTGTTCAGATTTCTTTATTTACTTGTTGAAAGAGGGATGGATCGAGAAGCGAGATCCATTTTCCTTATCTTCTCGTGCTGTTGAAGGAGGAATTGATATGAAAGTGAGTTTTTTTTCACGTTTTCATTGCCTTGTTTTTTTTTTTTTTTTCGTTAGTTACCGGTGCTTCGGGAGGGACGAGTTGTAAAGGCAGTTACATTTTCCGTATCTTTCTGTGCTTTTGAAGAAGGAACTGATCTAAAGAATGAGACAAGATTTTATTAAGGTGGATGCTGAAACTCCAAGTTCATAAAAAGAACCCAAGCGACAGGTGAAGTTTAAAAAGGTTTACCTTCTAAAAACTCATTTTCTCTAAAGTGCTTTTGTAGAAAACGAAAAAATTGCAAGCGCAAACTCTTATACACAACACCATATTTTGCACCGGCTCGTCTTCTCACACACACTAACTTTCTAACGCCACAGAGATGATCATTGAAGTTCCCGTGCTGGTTTCTTTCACTTGTAATGCAGAGTGGTTCTTAAAGTATCACTCTAACCAAGAAAACCTCCTTGAAAACCCCTCTGACTTCCACTACAGGGTGTTAAAATTAGAGGTTTTATACCAAAGCGTTTCAAGGTAGGAACGCGAGTGAGAAGTTGAGGGTTACAATTCCTTCCTTCTTTATGTTACCTAGACTTCATCATTTGATATACATAGTCATTTGAATATTTGTGAAAGAAAAAAAAGGTTGGATCTTAAGGTTTACAAGGCCTCTCTCTCTCTCTCTCTCTCTCTCTCTCTCTCTCTCTCTCTCTCTCTCTCTCTCTCTCTCTCTCTCTCTCTTGGGATGCAAAGTCGTAACATTCCTGCGGTTCTGAAGACTCATTAACAGGCTTATTAGGAGGCTGTGACGGACCCCACCTCCCCCTTTCCCCTCCCCCTCATCTCTCCCCCTCACCCCTCACCCCCGTCCCCCTCCCTACCCCCACAGTCACACTCCACTCTCCCCACTCGTGTCATTCTTGTGGTGCTCCTGACATGTTTTTCTTTCCTTCTTCCTTCCTTCTCCTCCTTATCTTCCTCCTCCTCCTCCTCCTCCTCTTCTTCTTCCTTTTCCTTCTCTTCTTTTGGACTTTTCATTCCTTTTTCCCTTCTCTTCTTTTTTCTCCTCATCATTTTCCTCCATAGTTATCTTCTCTTCCTCCTCCTCCTCCTCCTCCTCATCCTCCTCCTCCTCCTCCTCCTCCTCCTTCTCCTCCTCCTCCTCCTCCTCTTCCTCGTCTCGTCACCTGGCTGAGATTTAGTGGAAGTGACGCAGGTGCTTCTCAGGTGACCACAAGAATGAACACCTGGGGCAGACTACTCCCTCCTCCACCTACCTGGTCTGTGGAGGGAAGGGTGGAGGAATGTGGAATGTGGATGTTTTGCTTGTTATTCTGAATTCGTGGAAGGAAATTGGGTTGATGTGTATAGGGGAAGATCATTATCATCATCATCATCGTTATCATCGTCACCATCATTATCATCATCACCATCACCACCATTATCACGCTCATCATGCCATCTACTTCTTGTTCTGCATCTTTTTTTTTTTTGTGAGAGAGAGAGAGAGAGAGAGAGAGAGAGAGAGAGAGAGAGAGAGAGAGAGAGAGAGAGAGAGAGAGAGAGAGAGAGAGATAGAGAGAGAGAGAGAGCGTCACAAACAAGCAGAGACAAACAAACCAACCAACAAGCAAAATTAAACAAACAAAAAGAGATAAACAAACACACACACACACACACACACACACACACACACACACACACACACACACACACACAAACAAACACACATACACACACAAACCGAAACCAGAACGTACACAACCAGAACAGCCGGAAACAAGCGAGAGATGAACAAGGTGCTAAATAAGTATAATAACAACCCTTTGAGCACCCGTGAAATATCCCTCCGCCTCACTGTTACGCAATGTACAACGGCGTCCCTGTACTCGTCCGCGCCATAAACTAGTACTGGTATAATTAAGGCCTGAGGTGGATGTGAAGAAGGGGGGGGGGTGGATGGGTGGGTGTTGATGGCGGAATGGGGGATGGGATTAAGAGAGAGAGAGAGAGAGAGAGAGAGAGAGAGAGAGAGAGAGAGAGATAGGGACAGAGATAGGGAGAGAGAGAGATTGCTGAGTCGATTACTAAATGAATAAAGAAAATGTACTGTAGTGGAAATGAAATGGAAGGAAAATAAAAGAAAAAATGAAGGAAAAAAAACCTTGATGAAAAATATGTACATAGGAAAACAATTATAAGGTAACAAAGGGGAAAAATAAAGAAATAACACTTTTCTTCCTTAAAAAAAAGAAAACGAAAGAAAACACAAAAGGACTTAAACACAAAGCAATTATAAACAAACAAACAAATAAACAGACACGAACAGGTAACACATTAAAAAAAAGAAAAAAAAAAAAACAAATATATCAAAGAAAACGAGAACACACCACCAAACAAAGAAAACGGAAGGAACAAAGCAAAAAAAAAAAATAAATAAATAAATAAAATAAATAAATAAAATAAATAAAAAAAAACATACCCAAGAAAACAAAATTACACCACCAAACAAAGAAAACGGAACGAGAAAACAAATATATCAACAATCAAACCGTACAATCCAAACGAAAAAGAAAAAAAAAAGAAAAAAGACAAAAATAGAGATGAATGCAAATAGAGGAACATAAGGGACAGTGATAGACAAACAGACACGTAGGAGAAGCATGAATAGGACAGCTGGGTGGATGGAACAGCTGCTAATGGATATATAGGAGCATAATAGCACGTAATAAACAAAGATGAAAGCTTCTAATTTACGGGCGATGGAACAGGACTCACTGGAAGAAGGAAGAGGAGGAGGAGAAGGAGGAAGAGGAGGAGGAGGAGGAGGGGGGAAGTGGGAAAAGAGAAGAAGGATAATGAAAAAGAGGAGGAGGAGGAGGAGGAGGAGGATGTTTGTCTAGAGGAGGATAAGGAGGAAAAAAAGGCAGATAGGAGGAGGAGGAGGAAAAGAAACATAAGGAAAAGGGGTGGGGGAGGAGAAGAAAGAAGATTGACTGGAGGAAGAGGAGACAGGATGTTTGAATAAAGAAGTAAATGAAGAAGAAGAAGAAGAAGAAGAAGAAGAAGAAGAAGAAGAAGAAGAAGAAACAACAACTCAGAGAAAGAAAACGAATCATTACTGCACTGTCCCAAAGATTTAAAAAAACGTACAAAAAATCTCAGCACCCGATTTACAAGTCAAGTGATGGCGAATTCTTTATATTTCATTATATCTGACTGGATTACTGTGTGTTTTATGGTGATTTATGGAGATGGATCATTGTCTCACCTGCCTTACCCGCTCACCTGCCCCACTCACCTACTGCTCATTAAGAAGGTGTAGGTGACAGGCTGCCTCTGAAATACCAGATGGAAGGAGGAATTATGTATGTTCAAAGGGAAGAAAAAAAAAAAAAAAAGGGTATTGTTTTATATATCTGTTTTGAGTTTATTTTTGTTTTCTTTATTTGTTTATCTGTTTATTGCTGTTTTTTTCTGTATTTTTTTTTTTTGTGTGTGAGTCTGTTTATCTTCGTTGTTCTTTCCGCTTTTTTTTATCGTTAATTTTGTCATGTTATCGTTTTTAATTTCTTTCATGTTTCTATTGTTTCTCTTGAATGGTCTTTTTTTCCCTTTTATTTTTACACTTTTATTGTTCTTTCCTTCCTTCCTTCTTTCCTTCTTACATTCTATTCCTTTTTTCTTTCTTTCTTTTTCTTTTTTCTTTCCTTCCTTCCTTCCTTGTGCTTGTTTTCTGAGATTCATGTTTTTTTTCTTTCTCTCGTTCTTTTATTGATGTTATTCCTCCTTCCTCTTACTTCCACTATTTCGTTCACTTCACTCCCTCAAACTCTTCTTTATTCCCGCCTTGCCTTCACCTCGTCTTCCTTCCTCCATTTCTTCCTTCATCACTTTACATCTGCTTTTGTTCTTTATTTCTCTACTTTTTTTTTAGCTAGTTTTCTTTATTTTTCATTGTCTTTTCCTTGCTTCTTTCCTTCTGCTTGCATCTGTTCCCTCTTTCTCACTTCATAATTTTCTTCCTCCATTCTATTCAATTTTAACAATTTTTCTATTCCTTGTCTTTACCTTCGCCTCATCTTCCTTCCTTCACTACATCTGTCCCTCCTTCCTTCGTTTAACTCGTCTTTCTTTCTGTCTTTTCATCCGTTCCTCCTCCATTCTATTCACCCCTAGCTTTTCTTATTCCTCCTTTTCTTTACCTTCGTCTCATCTTCCTTCTTACACTACACCTGTCCTTCCCTCGTCCCTCTTTTCCGTCCTGGCTCGCCTTCTCGCTACCCTCGGGAAGCCATCCATCACCTGGGAATCCTCGTAAGTGCGTGAAATTAATTGAAATTCCTAGAGTTGAGAGCTGTTATTTACCTGGTGGCGTCCTGTCTTCAGCTAAGTTAGGGTCCTGCTTTCTGGGGCTGCCGAGGTGTCTGGGGTTAGGGGGAAGGGAAATTAAGGAGAGCAGTGTGTGTGTGTTAGTGTGTGCCAGTGTGTTAACTCTGTAACTGGTGTAATCTTCGTGTGTTATCATTCCCAGCACTGGAAATGATTGTTTGCTCGGACTTGTGAAAAAAAAGAGTAGGAAATTGGTTCAGTTCCTTTCTGCGCTTTAAAAGTATTGCAGAGACTGTAGCACAAGAGTGTCTGAATAGTTGTTGTATTCTTTGTTGAAATTTACAGCCACTCGTATAAAAGAATGAGAGAAAAGGGAGTTGGTTTAATCGTTTCCAGACTCTAGCACTACTACTACTACTCAAGAGACTGCATTGCGAGAGTAAGTGTCTGAAGATATGTAAAATCATTTGTTGAAATATTCAGTTTCGTAAAAGACTCTTTGCCTAGACTCAGATAAAAGAATGAAAGAAAGGAAAGTTGGTTTAATGTTTTGCAGACTCTAATACTGCCAAAGGGACTGAATAATTGTCAAATCCTTTGTTTAAAATTCACAGCATTGTAAAAGACTGGATTATGAAAAGAGAGAGTAGGAAGTTAGTTTCAGAGAGACTTAAGTATTTGGAAAGTTGCTGCATTACATATTTTTTTCTTTACTCTACTGCCACTGTAAAAGATTGCTTGCATTGGATTACATGCAGAGAAAGAGAGAGAGAGAAAATGAAGTTAAGTGATTTCCAAAGGTTATAAAACTATCAGAGACTGTAATACAAGAGTAGGTGTTTGAAAAGTAGTTAAAATACATCTTTACCCTCTCAGCATTGTAAAAAAAAAAAAAAAGCTTGTATAGGTTAGATGAAAAGAGAGAATAGGAAGTTGGTTTAATTTTTCAAGGCCATATCAGAGAAGAGACATGTTTGGAGAGTAGTTGCAATATATCTTTACCGTCCCAGCACTCTTAAAAAATGCTTGCCTGAGCTGAGATAGAGAGAAAGAGAGAGAGAAAAAAAATAGAGTTAGTTTAATATTTCAAGGATATAAAACTAAGAGAGAATAGGTGTTTGAAAAATAGTTGCAATACATCTTTACCATCCCAGCACTCTAAAAAAAAAAGAAATTGCTTGCCTGAGCTGAGATAAAGAGAGACAGAGAAAGAGAAAAAAAAAAGAAAATAGGGAGTTTAATTTTTCAAGCCTGTAAAACGATCAGAGACAAGAGAAAGTGATTGAAAAGCTATTACATTACATTCTAACTCTCCCAGCGCTGTAAAAAATTGCTAGCATGGACTTAGATAAAGGAAGAGAGAGAGAATAGGAGGTTACATTACTTTACCAAGGCCGCTAACCCAACAAACTTTAGTACAAGAGTGTCTAAAAATATGTTGCATTCTTTGTGTAAAAACTCACAGCTTTGTAGAGACTCAGGAAATGTTTGTTGGGGGAAAAGGTGGAAGAAACTGCAGTGGTTCATTATTCTTACCTTGTTGCAGAATTCCTCCTGTTGACTTGGGTGTTTAGTGGTGATGGATTGTATGAACGAGTCTTGCAGTGTGTGTGTGTGTGTGTGTGTGTGTGTGTGTGTGTGTGTGTGTGTGTGTGTGTGTGTGTGTGTGTGTGTGTGTGTGTGTGTTAGTGAGTGAGTGGGTGAGTGTCGGTGCGTGTTTGGTGTTAAACATTGTAAGAGGAGGAGGATGAGTAGGAGGAGGACGAGGACGAGGAGGAGGAGGAGGAGGAAGAGGAAGAGGATGGGGAGTAATGACGATGAAGAGGAGGAAGATAAGAAGAGGAATTGATGCAAATAAAGAGGGGAAGCTAAGAAAATTGATAAATAGGAATGGACAAGCTAGCGGAAGAAGAAGAGGAGG
>NC_087178.1:6835000-6850000 GCF_035594125.1 Scylla paramamosain
TGTGTGTGTGTGTGTGTGTGTGTGTGTGTGTGTCACTTAGCTTTTGAAAAATCTATTGTGTTTGGTTAAGCTTATTTAACTTTTTGGTAGTAAGTCATGGTTTTGTAGTAGTAGTAGTAGTGGTAGTGTAGTAGTAGTAGTAGTAGTAGTAGTAGTAGTAGTAGTATTAGTAGTAGTAGTAGTAGTAATAGTAATAGTAGTAGTAGTAGTAATCTGTGTTGTAGTAATGGGAGTTTTGTTAAAAGTGTTTCTAGTTCTTACAGGATACGAGAGCAGTGGTGGAGGGCAAGGGGGAAAAGAGGTGAGAGTGTTGATAGTAAGGGGGTGTGAGCAGTGGTGATGGTGGTCGTAATGGTGGTGGTGATGGTGATGGTGGTATTGGTAGGGTGGTGGTGGTGGTGGTGGTAGTACTGGAGAGAGAGAGAGAGAGAGAGAGAGAGAGAGAGAGAGAGAGAGAGAGAGAGAGAGAGAGAGAGAGAGAGAGAGAGAGAGAGAGAGAGAGAGAGAGAGAGAGAGAAGCGAATAAGAACCAATATCAAGTGGTGCATTATGTCACTCTTGCCCTGAGTACATTTAGTGATACAGATTATATTCTTAGTGTTATAAGAGAGAGAGAGAGAGAGAGAGAGAGAGAGAGAGAGAGAGAGAGAGAGAGAGAGAGAGAGAGAGAGGTGGGGGACGTAACTAACTCTCCCTTCCCCTCTCCTCTTCCTTTCTCTAGGTGCAAATAACCAGGAAAAGAAGAAAAAAACACGCCTTAATTTCATCTATACCACGTAATTATATCTAAAGAAACTAGATCGACAGTGAGAGGGGAGAGAAGAAAGGGAGGGAGGGAGGAAAGTACAAGAACCTGAAGGGGAGAAGGGGAGGTAACTACAGGAAGGGGAAAGGGGAGAGGGAAAGAGTACAAGGGGCAGAAAGGGGAGAGTAGGGGGGCAGGTAACTAGGAAGGGGAGAAGCAAGGATGGGGAGAGAGGGGTAGAGCTAGAGAGGAAGAGAGGGATAGACGGGACGAGTGGACGGGACTAACTAGGAGAGAGAGAGAGAGAGAGAGAGAGAGAGAGAGAGAGAGAGTTAGTTCTGTAAGTGTGTCTGGCATTGCTCGTCACCAAATCCCTCCCTCGCGCCTCGTGATTGGTGCAGCTGGGCGATGTAAACACACCCTCGTCCAATCACCACTCAGCTTGCCTCCAGGGGTGTGTTCTGCCACGGCTGAAATGTTATGCTCCCTCCGATATCACGCTCCTTTTTCTCGTATTTTTTGCCGCTTTTTACTACTTTACGACCTAAGGGGGGCTGGAGACTGGACCCAACACCATACCGCCCACCCCCGCACTCTGGACCCTAGACCCTTCACCCTACACCCCTGGAACTCTGAAACTATACTGTGGATTCGTCGGCGTGTTTTACTCAATGGAGCGGAGCGTCCCGACCCTCACGACCACGCTCACGACGCTCAGCAGGAGGGAAGTGCGAGGCCGGGTACTGGTGGTGGTGGTGGAGGTGGAGGTTGTGAGGGTGGTGGTGTGTCGATTAAGTTAGGGTCATGTTACTCCTCCTGACGCAGCGGGAGAGAGAGAGAGAGAGAGAGAGAGAGAGAGAGAGTCGTTCACCTTTCATGTTTCCCCACAGTGATATTAAACATAACTCATTGATTCCTTTCATCTAAAACAATACAAAAAAGACAAAAAAAAAAAAAGAGTACTGCTTAGCAACAATAACAACAACAGCAACCGTGTGTGTGTGTGTGTGTGTGTGTGTGTGTGTGTGTGTGTGTGTGTGTGTGTGTGTGTGTTTGTATACCTATCTATCTAGTGGTCAATACAGTATCACTACATTGCTTTGTATTGCCTCTCACATTCACACACCTGGTTACACCCTACCCACCATTACGACCCCCCAGCGCCCCTACGCCCCCCACTCCTCGTTAGCGGGCAGGTGAGGCATCTTGGCGGGTCCTGCGGCAGGTAACATCTCCAGGTGTCAAAGGTGCTGCACGATATACGAAAGGCGACACACGTTTTTCCTTTTTTCTCACATTTTTTTCATCCCATCTTTATTTCCATGAGAGAGAGAGAGAGAGAGAGAGAGAGAGAGAGAGAGAGAGAGAGAGAGAGAGAGAGAGAGAGAGAGGGGGGAGATTTAGATTGGCAAGGAGCATCACGTCCCATCTTGTTTAGGGAAGTGTTATGACGCGTAATGAAGGATTGGACTGTGGCCCCAAACACTTCCTGCAGCGCCTCCCACTGTATTAGAGCGAGCAGCCGGAAATGAGAGAGAGAGAGAGAGAGAGAGAGAGAGAGAGAGAGAGAGAGAGAGAGAGAGAGAGAGAGAGAGAGAGAGAGAGAGAGAGAGAGAGAGAGAGTTGAAATAAATAGTGAAGAAACGAACGAATGCTAAAAAATTTCTTGAATAAAGCATATCGACAAAATTAAATAAGCAACATAAGGTTAAATAAATAAATAACTTATAAATTTGAACCTCTGATGGAACGTGATGTTTGTATCCTGAACAGATGTGTAATGAAGGAGCGTTGGAGATAGTCAAAAAGAAAATATAAATATCAGGCAGGTGTGTGCGAACAGACGGACAGAGTGATCTAGCGAGCAGGAAGACAGAAAGGTTTGCTTAGAAAAGTCAAGAGAAATAAATGAAAGAAAGTAGATGTGAAGGGGAAGTAAGGGGAAATTATGAATAGCTGAGTAACGAGAAATAGTAATAATAATAATAATAATAATAAAAAAAAAACTGGTAAATGGAAGACAGGACTTTGTGTAAGGAGAAAAATAATAATAAAAATATGATGATGAAAATGGTAAGGGTAATAAATATTGATGTTAATGAAGGTAATGAAAATATAAAGAATTATACGTATATAGACAGATGGATAACGAAAAAAAGAAAGAAAATGAAAAAAAGAATGCAAGTAAAATAAGAAGAAAGCAACAACTGTTTAATATAATGAAGATAATGGTGGTGATAAATTATGATAATATTTATTTACTTTTTTCTGAGATTAACAAAAAAAAAAAAAATCAGTCTAAATAACTAATTTCTCGAGTGTAGTGAAATAGTTTTTTTTCTGTTACTGAGATTAACAAAAAAAAAAAAATCAGTCTAAGTAACTAATTTCTCTTGAGTGTAGTGAAATAGTTTTTTTTCTGTTATCATTATTATTATTATTATTATTATTATTATTATTATTATTATCATTATTATTATTACTATTATTATTATTATTATTATTATTATTATTATTATTATAATTTTTATTGTTGTTATCATCATTATCATCCTTTTCTTTTTCCTCCTCTTGTTATTACCCTTTTGTTTTTCCTCCTTTGTTATTACCATTATCATTATACTACTACTACTACTACTACTACTACTACTACTACTACTACTACTACTACTACTACTACTACTACTACTACTACTACTACTACTACTACTACAACCACTACCACTACTACAGCAACCACTACCACTACTACTACCACCACAATTACAACAACTACTACTTCCACTACCACACACACACACACACACACACACACACACACACACACACACACACAGACACACGGCTGGATGGATGGACGGGTCTCGTGTGTCTTAAGAGGATAAGGATGCACCACACTTCTTTTTATGATGTTTTTCTCTCCGTGGTGTGTCGCATTAAGGCGCCTCGCCCGGGGAGCCGCATGTCAGGGTGGGCTGCGGCAGGTGTGGTGGTGGTGGTGGTGGACGGGGTTGCAGTAGATGTTGTGTTGGTAGGGAGAAGCCAAGTAACATCCTCCTGTGTGTGTGTGTGAACGTATGTGTTGTTGTTCTTGTGATGGTGGTGGTGATAGTAGTTGTTGTTTTAGTTGTTGTTGTAGTGGTATTAGTAGTAGTCGTGGCAGTAGTAGCAGTAATGATAACAGTAGGTGTGGTATTTTTATTATTATTATTATTATTATTATTATTATTATTATTATTATTATTATTATTATTATTATTATTATTATCACTACTACTGCTACTACTACTACTACTACTACTACTACTACTACTACTACTACTACTACTACTACTACTACTACTACTAGTGTGTGTGTGTGTGTGTGTGTGTGTGTGTGTGTGCGCGTCGAGAGCGTGATATCTCGAAGGCGAGGAAATTCCTTGTGGTTTGCATGTCCTTATGGGATTGGAAGGATCGTCTCCTGTCTGTCCTTCACATCCTGGATTCCCACACCCCACAGTCCTTTCCGGCGCCCTGAATCTTTCGCGTTATCCCACACTCCTTTGAGGCTCTCTGATACGTTCCTTCGCGACGATTCAGATTTTATTAAGTTTGTTCCGGAAATGTTCCTTTTAATTCATTTTTCTTTTCTCGTTTCTTTTCCGAGCGATTTATGACGTGGTTACTGTGACGCCTTAACTCTTTTTCTACGATATGCAACAATTCACAGCACTAAAAGCTATGTAATATTCGTAAGCACCTACAAGAAAAAAAAAAAGGAGATAGAAAAGAATAGATTTTACGACTTCTAGCCAGTATAAATGTTTGAAAGTGGCTGTAGGATGTAGGGCAAGAAAAATAGTCTCGGTGTGCAGAGTGATTAGGGAAAGTTGTGTCAAAGAGCAGTGAAAGGGTTATGTCAGTCAGTGAATCAGTCAGTCCGTCAGTAACTTAGACAAAATCTTATTCTCAGTCGGTCTTGCTTTTAATCTCCTCGCTTCTCTCTTTTTCTTTTCTTCTCTCTTTTTTTGTAGACGGTATTATGAGAGTTGTTTCCAATTATTTTTTTTATTTGCCGGTCTACCCAGAAGATAAGCTTAAAAAGGAAGAAAGGGAAAGAAGACAAGCTCGTAAAGGTAATCTGGTAATCTGTTCCATCTCCTCACAATCTGTCCACACCTTCCTCATGCCGCCCTCATCCTACCTGCGCTGCTTCCTCAGAATCCCTCACCATGACAACTCTGTATACATGTGAGAGGGACACTGGCCAAAGAATAAAGAAAGGGGTAGAAAGAAAGGCTCACTGAAGATGACAGTCCGTTAAAAAATAGTATCAGAAGGATCAGGCAGAATTACAGAAGTGTCGTGGAGTCTCTTAAAGCTCCGGCCTCTTGCTGTTGCTCACACCACGCCAGATTTGATCCTGAAGCACTACAGAATGTTCCCCACTTTTAAACATCTTCTATCAGCGTAAAATTAATTCAGCGTCTCCTCATCTCAGGATAAACTGTGAGGGAGAGTGTGAGGAAGACCTTGCCTGGAGCGGTGGCACAAAAAAAGAAAAACTATTACCAGATCCTGATGAGGTCCACTCCCTCTGGCGGCGTCGTGATCAGTGTGTGTGTGTGTGTGTGTGTGTGTGTGTGTGTGTGTGTGTGTGTGTGTGTGTGTGCAAAGCTAGGTGAGGGACAAATGAAGTCGGCGTGTCAGCGTGGCGGTGCTCGAGGGGCCTGGCGGAGGGTTATAAATCCTACTTTTTCCTGAACTGTTCTCAGCGTGTCTCCAGGATGCGAGGGGCGGTGGCAGCCACGGAAGCCCCTGGAGCGGCGCCCTGCTTGGCGGGCGGCGGCCCTGCTGTCGTGGGCGAGGCGCTGAGCTGTTACCGAGTCTCGACGCGGCACCAGCTCGCTGCTTGGCCGCGGCGGCGGCAGACTCCCGCGGCGGAAGTTTTAATTGGTGTTCGACAGGAAGGGAAGAGTGTGCCGTGCCTCGCGTGACTGATGGCCGTGTGGGAGAGTGATTGGCTGCTTACCGGCTAACAGCTCACGTGATGCCGACTCATTTCACAGATTTGATAGCCTAGTTACCGGCAAAAAAAAAAAAAAAAAAAGTGATCAAAATCTAAGTTTTTAATTAGCTATATATATATATATATATATATATATATATATATATATATATATATATATATATATATATATATATATATATATATATATATATATATATATATATGTGTGTGTGTGTGTGTGTACGAACACACACACACACACACACACACACACACACACACACACACACACACACACACACACACAGGAAGCACCATTACTTTGTTACTTTAATGACAGTCATTATAATTGTTTCATTTAAGGCAGGTGATCGTAATGCCTGTGATTAGAGCGGCACAGTAACATTATTTGTGCAGGTGTTGGCGGCTGGCAGTGAAAATAACATATATGCATTTTTTCTTTGTTATGAAATCCTTTCCGTCCTGCTTGTTGCTGCGCCTCCCCTCGCCACAACGCCGCGGTCTGCACCACTCCTCGGGGCGCCGCGGAAAGGACACACAACACTTGCCGCCATATCACCACCACCGCATCGCCGCGCCCAGCACCGCACACCTTTACAAACCCAACGATGAACTTTGTAGAATCAGTCAAGGCTCATCCGTCACAAGACTTATTAGATTTGCTACTTGTACAGCTCGGTTCCTTGTGCGGTGCGTGGCCAGGAGCGGGGTGGCGGGTGTAACGGAGGCGGGGGAGGTGGTGCTCTGTTCCCACACCTCTGCCTCACCTGTGCCAGGAGGGAACTGTGAAGCACTGGATTGATTGAATGACTGAATGATTGATTGCCTCTGTGTATGTGTGTGTGTGTGTGTGTGTGTGTGTGTGTGTGTGTGTGTGTGTGTGTGTGTGTGTGTGTGTGTGTGTGTGCGCGCGTGTGTGAAAGAGAGAGAGAGAGAGAGAGAGAGAGAGAGAGAGAGAGAGAGAGAGAGAGAGAGAGAGAGAGAGAGAGAGAGAGAGAGAGAATTTACTGTACCTTCAGTTATGCGTAATATGACGAAACATTCTCTCTCTCTCTCTCTCTCTCTCTCTCTCTCTCTCTCTCTCTCTCTCTCTCTCTCTCTCTCTCTCTCTCTTGAAATAGCAAGAAAAACCTGTAGAAAAATATGGGAAGTAATAGTAGACTGTGTGTGTGTGTGTGTGTGTGTGTGTGTGTGTGTGTGTGTGTGTGTGTGTGTGTGTGTGTGTGTGTGTGTGTGTGTGTGTGTGTGTGTGTGTGTGTGTGTGTATGTGTGCGCATATGACGTCACACACACACACACACACACACACACACACACACACACACACACACACACACACACACAGTACAGCTTCCCCTTCTTATAAAGCTGAAGAAGGAAAACCTGCGGGCGACTTTCACCCTTCCGCCTTCCTGAGTCAAGAAATGCCAAATAATAGACGCCGCCTGTGATTTATTTGTTCACTTTACATGTAGACTCAACCTGAAGGGCCTCTTTGCATACCGGAGTGAGGCTATGTGTGTGTATGTGTGTGTGTGTGTGTGTGTGTGTGTGTGTGTGTGTGTGTGTGTGTGTGTGTGTGTGTGTGTGTGTATTCATCGTGCACTTTCCACGTATATAATTTTGAGTTACAGGATCATAATAACAGAAAATAAAGAAGACGAAACAGAAAACGGAATGCAGATCAGAGTAATACGTAAGAAAAAAGCAAGGTTAGATAGATTATGATAAATTGTGTATAAATAAAACTGAAAAATATCGATAGAAGTGAAATAGGACGGAGAAGAAACGAAGTAGGAAAGGGAAGGAAGGAAGGAAAAGAGAATAAAATGATAACAGATGAAAACGAATGTATAAGAGGTTAAAAAAAAATAAGAGGATGAAAGACAGGAATGAAAGTAAATGATCATCGAAAGAACGTAAGAAGGAACATATATAAGAAAGCAAGGAAGATACAAATAAACATCGGTCATACACGTGGCAGTCCATGTATGAAAAAAGAAAAAAAAATATAGAAAAAAAGTAGGACTATAAAAAAAAAGACAAACATAAAACGATATAAAGAAAAAAGAGAAAAGAAAAAGAAAAAGAGAAGAAACGGAGGAACGGGAGAAAAGAAGACTACAGAACCCCCCCAAAAAAAAGAAAACGATATAGAAAGAAAACGAAAAAAAAGCAAAAAAAAAAAAAAAACGGGAAACAAGTGAGAAACAAATATCTAAAACAGCCAAAACAATTAAAACTTCAAAACCTAACTTTAACTGAATAGGAAACGGAGCCTGGCAGTAGTAGCATCAGCAACAGTAGTAGTAGTAGTAGTAGTGGCAGTAGCAGTAGCAGTAGCGGTGAGGGCGGCGGCAGTAAGTCGGAGGAGAGAGAAATAGCAGGCTCGGGTTACCATGAATATGTAAAGGGGCGCGGCGTAGTGAGGCTGAGCGGTGATGTATAGTGGCAAAGTAAACGCTGACCTGCAAATAAGAGGGAGCGAGAAACATGAGGAGGGCGGAGGAGGAACCCGAGAACCTGACTCCTAATTGTCCCTTAAGTGTGTGTGTGTGTGTGTGTGTGTGTGTGTGTGTGTGTGTGTGTGTGTGTGTGTGTGTGTGTGTTGGCGAAACCAGTCAGTAGAAGCATCAGTAACACGAGGAATATTCTCTCTCTCTCTCTCTCTCTCTCTCTCTCTCTCTCTCTCTCTCTCTCTCTCTCTCTCTCTCTCTCTCTCTCTCTCTCTCTCTTACCCTTTCTATATAAACATCTATCCATCTCACTCACAATCTCTCACCCCTCTCACTCCCCTCTCTCTCACTCTCAAAACACGCACCCTTCATCACATCCAATACCCTCTCCAACCTAACAATCCCCTCACCACACGTCACCAAAATACGAAAAAGAAAACACACAATACACTTCAAATCCTCCTCTTACCTTGTTTGCTTACCTGCCTTTGTGTGGCATGCGGATCTAACCTGAGAGAGAGAGAGAGAGAGAGAGAGAGAGAGAGAGAGAGAGAGAGAGAGAGAGAGAGAGAGAGAGAGAGAGAGACTGAAGACCTTATTCTAAAACACTTCTGGCTGCACCTTCACTGTTTTCCAAAGGTTCTAATTGAGGTTACACGGGCTTTTAAGGGTGTTTTTACGGTTCTAGAGACAAATTAACGACATTTCTACATTGTCATCAGGAGAAACACTCTTGAGAACCCGGCAAATGATCTTTGTGGCCTTTAAAGAGAGTCGTGATGAGAGAGCAAATAGTTTAGTAGCTCTAGTAAAAGTTGCACGGGTTTTCAAGGGTGTTTTTACGGTTCTAGTGACATATCAACAACATTTCTACATCATCAACAGGAGAAACACTCTTGAGAACCCGGCAAATGACCTCTGGGGCCTTTAAGAACAGTCGTGATGAGAGAGCAAACCCTGAACACGGGCCAGAGAGCGAAGGAGAGGTAGAGAAAGGCAGGAGGGGAGCTCATAAGTATTCACAGGCGAGTAACACCAGTAGCTCGGGTGGCTGCAATAAAGGCCAGGTTCCCCCGCCGCCTCCTTGCCCAGGTTTACGAGGGGAGGTGGTACTGCCGGACATTTATTGCTTCTTCAGCGCTTCTGGACCGACTCACCACCACCACCAGCACCACCACCACCACCACCAGCACCAGCATCCCAGCCAGTGTGCTCAAGACTGGAGCCTCAGCGTCCCTGTCTGTGTGTGTCTCTCTCGCGTCTTTCTCTCTCTAGTGGTGGAGGTGAGAGGGGTGTGAGTGTGAGTGTTAGTGGAGGATTGAGGGATGTTTTAAGAGAGAGAGAGAGAGAGAGAGAGAGAGAGAGAGAGAGAGAGAGAGAGAGAGAGAGAGAGAGAGAGAGAGAGAGAGAGAGAGAGAGAGAGAGAGAGACAAAGGGCATGGAAAAATCAAATAAAAGGACAATATGATAAAAAAAAAACCACACAAGACAGACAGAGAGAGAGAAAAAAAAGGGAAGACATAGAGAACGAAGGAAGAGAGGCAGAGAGGGACAAGAAAGTGAAGTGAGAGAAGTGGGAAAGGAGGAAAAGATGCCGAAGCGTTCACCCCTCGTCCCGCCGTGGCCTGGAGCGGAATTATGTTCATATTCGAGTGATGAGCAAAAGGAGAGAAAAAAAAAGGGGTTGTCTGTGTGGGGCTTGTTTTTTGTTGCCCGTGGGAAGCTGCAACGGATGATTGTTGTGTTTATTCGTCCTTACGTCAAGTTTTCTGGTGATTATGCAAATTAGGCCTCATGAATTTAAGCTTTTTTTTTTTCAACTAACCTTCAGGGAAAATGGAAGTATATTTAAGCTTTTTGAAGTAAATCGTACATAAAAGTTGTAAATGAAAGTAGACAAATTATTGGTATGAGGGATCTGGATAAAATGTAGTGAAAGAAAACGGTGAATTACTGAACGATAATTAGGAGAGGTGAATGAATAAGTGGTGTGAAAATTCTTACTAAATGGAGCGAAAGAGGTGAAGTGTGTAATTAGTTTAGAATAAATATATATTAGTTTTTGCAAGTGTAATTTTGCTTAAGTGCGCGTTGAAAACAAGAATATATAAAAACGGAAATCTTTCTAAATATTTAGATAGAAAAGGTTATATTTATAAATTGATTTCTTTGACATCACGTGTGTGTGTGTGTGTGTGTGTGTGTGTGTGTGTGTGTGTGTGTAGTTTACATTTTTCCCAGGCATTCCATCACAGCATCGCGCGATCAGGTGGCGTGACTCAAGACATTACAGTAATTGTGTATTTGGTACAGTAATTGTGTATTTGCTTATATACATTTTCCGTTTATTCTATTAAACTTCGCTCTCTCATTTATTGGAGCATCGCGTGAAATACACATCAGGTGACGTGACTCAAGAGAACACAGTAAAGTATATATTTAGTCAGTTACATACAGTTTTATTCATTCTGTTAAGATTCATTCAGCCATACAGATTTAATGTCGTGGTTTAAGACGAAACATTATGGTATTTATATATTTAATTATTCACATTTTCCACTCGTAGTCTTTCAAAAATTCGCTCACGTTTCACTCATACACATCTACAAAGCGGGCGTGACGCGTGGAACAACTACCCAAGTCCCCCATCAACACATTCACCCCTTAAAGAAAACGGCATCCACCTGCACTTGCCTTGTCGAATCCCATTGCCTTTCTAAGCCATCTCACCACGCACTCACTCCACCTTCACACATCACCATTAAACACCCAAGCAGTATCAGAACCTTCCGCCACTTAGGATCAGAATCAAACTTAAGGAATCAGAACCTTTAAGCAGAAGCAGGAGGAGGATTCGAGTCAGTGTAAGTCCTTTTGGTACGGGAAGTGAGCTTGGACTGTTCGGGGAAAGGCTGAAATTACTTTTTTATTCGGCCAATTTATCTGTCTCTTAGATATACGCGGGAATCCCTCATTTCCTCGCCTTTATATCGCCCCTAATAAGAAGGCGAGGGGGAAGTGGGCGAGATTAACCTACTTTCAGCGATGTAAAACGTGCGAATGCGTCTATTGCAAGATTTCTCGCCTTTGTGCAGTCACTTTCACGCGTGATTTACAGAGGAAGCAAACTTACGCGCAGCTCTGTCTGACGGAGGCGAAGGAGGAGGACCAGGAGGAGGTAGGAGGTAGGAGGGGTGTAATTTAGGGTCGTTCATTGGGTCGTCCTTGCCGTGGCCCTGACGCTAATGACTCCTCAGGCGCACCGGCCCAGCCAACTGTCCGCTAAGTGAATCGTGTATCGGTGCTTCATGAAACGTATTGGTAGTTCATGAGACTTCCCTCTGTGTGGTGTGTACCGGGGAACGGGGGGAGATGTTAATGGTGCTGGAATGGTCAGAAGTTAGGAGTTAGAGAAGAGATGTGAAGTTAGATGTTAGGGAAGAGGTGTGGTCAGATATTAAAGATGAGATTTGAAGTTAGATGTTAGAGAAGAGATCCGATGTGAAGTTAGATGTTAAAGAAGAGATGTGAAGTTAAAGATATTTGAAGTTGGAAGTTAGGGATGAAGTTAGATGTTAGGGAAGAGATTTTAAACTAGATGTTACAGAAAAGATTTAAAGTTAGATGATGGAGAAGAGATTTGAAGTTAGATGTTAGAAGAGAGATAAACAGCAAGAAATTGGTTCTCAGGCAGAGTGGTGGATGGCTAGAATAGACTCGGTGATCATGTTTTTTAGTGTTAGTTAGGTAGTTATGTTTTTATAAAGGAATAATGAAGATAATGAAGATGGTGATGGTGATGGTGATAATGGTGATAACGATGACGGTGAAGATAATGAGGATGATAATAATGCTGATAATAATGATGACTGTATTGATTGTTGTCACCGGCAGCTCTTCCTCTTTCTCCCTCTCTCAGGTAATTTGGTTTTATTCAAGGCGAGATTCTAGTGATACAGTGAGCGATGATTATCAAAGTTTAACGAGCAGCACGCGAAGAACTGTTTGCGTTACTTTGTTATTCTGGCTACTGTGACTCGTCTGGGACACTGAACCTGCATAGAACAGAGAATGAGAGACAGATAAAGAAAAAAACAAACAAACAAACAAACAAACACTGAACTTGCATAGAATACGGGATGGAAGGCAAATGAAAGAAAAAAAGAGATAAAAAAAAAAAAAAGGTGTCTCGTTCTCTCATTCTTTGTCATATTCGCGTGACGAACTAAAAAAAAGTTGTCAGGTGTTTTAATTGTTTCCACGACATTAATTCAGTGACATTTACCTGCACCGACAAAATGTGACAGGTGACAAATGAAACCTGACTGTTTTATCTTTCCCCCCCTTTTTTTTCCTCTTTTTTTTTCGGTTCATTACCAACAAACAACAACGGAGCGGGGAAAATAAATGGAGTGAAAGAGAAAAAAAGTTATATAGAGCGGAAAACTTACAATGCAGGGGTTGTTCATTATCATGTTACTGTTTTGTTTTTCAACCTCTCTCTCTCTCTCTCTCTCTCTCTCTCTCTCTCTCTCTCTCTCTCTCTCTCTCTCTCTCTCTCTCTGCTCCTCCTACGTATATTTTTTTAGACAGATAGGACAGGCAGACAGACAGGTATACAAACACAGATAATTAAACAGATAGGCTGATAGACAACTGATAGACACATAGGACAGACAGGTAGATATATAGATAGATGAACAGACAGTCGGGCAGATATACAGACAGGAAGACGGATAGACAGACAGGTAGACAGACAAATAATGGAAAGATGAATGAAGCAACGTGTTTTTATTTCTCGTGAAGGAAATTAATTTATTACCCAAGTTTTTAATTCACTGTCGAGTCTTACCGCCAGACAGACAGACAGACAGATAGACAGACAGACATGAACGGTTACAAACACGCATACCTGTGTGTCCTTCCCCGGCTCGTCGCAAGGGTGTCGAACTGAGGCTAAACACACACACACACACACACACACACACACACACACTCAATGATCTATCGCTTCTCCCCTTGTTAAATGCTGGACTTTCTACTTATATGCGCTTAGATTTTTTTTTTATTTTTACTGCAGCTTTGTGGTGTAGTGAGTTTGGGATTATTAAGCGTTTCTTGTCGTAGTGGTGGTGGTGGTGGCGGTGGTGGTGGTACTACTACTACTACTACTACTACTACTACTACTACTGCTGCTGCTGCTGGCAACAACAATAACATCAACAACAACAGCAACAACAACAACAACAACAACATCCACTACTACTACTACTACTACTACTACTACTACTACTACTACCCACCACCACCAATACTACACCTATCATCATCGTCATCACTACCATCACTACCATCATCAAACTAGCTTAGACAACCAATCAATGAACAAAACTTCTCCCTAATAACAATTTACCTTTCACTTTCCTCTCAGATCACAACATTTCTTCATTCCTTTCATTTCGTGTTGGCAGCGTCGACCAAGCCCCTCCCTCCCCCTCCCACTCTCCCTTTTCCCCCACCCTTCCCTCCCTCCCCACGGCTACAAATGACCAGTCCCTTAATTAACCACAGTTACAAATGACCCTAATTACGTTTGATTGTGTTTATAATATATCCACTAATAAGTGTCGCAGTTAGGGTCTTCTGCAGCCATGACTCACAGAGGTTTATGGGCCGGGGCGGGGCGGAGCGGGGCGGGGCTGGGCGGGGCGGGGCGGGGAGTGGCGGGACGAGGCATAGACGGGAGGACAACTAGGGCAGAAGCAGGGCGTTGCTTGCGGTCACGACGAGAGATGAAGACAAAGACAGGAGAGAGAGATGGGAATGGATGGTGAGATGACTAGGGAGGGTCTAGAATAGGGCTTGTAGACGGGGAAAGACGGGGAGGGACTAGGGAGGGACGGGGAGATGATGAGGTGGGGACTGAGACGAGGACTGAGACAGGGAGAGACGAGGTCGGACGGAGAGATGTGACTAGGACAGGAATAGTACTGGAATAGACGCGACGGGGACAAGACAGAGCTAGACAGGGACAGTGGGCGGACGGGGCAGGATTCGATGACTAGGGCAACATGTCGGGGCTTGGCAGACGGGGCGGAGCAAGGACAGGTTATGAGACAGGAAGAGCAGGGCGGAAAGGAGGGACGGGAAGGGTCGTGTTAGTGGTTGTACTTGTTATACTTGTACAAGGGAGATTACTGGGTGCCCGTGTCCTTGCTTGTTAAGGGGAAGTCATTGGGTGGGTGGTTAGACTGTTAGGTAGTTAGGTAGTTATACATGAATAGTTGGAGTAATATTTTATAATTTTTTCTTTTCGTTTTTTTTTTTTTATTCGACTGTCTTTTAGTAATGTAATGATGCTTCGCTACTCTTCTTTTTTGTTTTATTTCCTTTATGTTTTCCTTCCTTCGTTTATTTCCCTCTCTCTTCTTTGTCTCCTAATTTTCTTCTTGTAAAATGTTTTGTTCTTGTTTTCATCATCATCCTGTTCTTCTTTTTATTTTTTCAGCTAGTTTCACTCTTTTCTTTCTAATTTTCCTTTCCCTTTTCTTGTGTGATGTTTTCTGTCTGTTTATGTTAACATTGCCACTTTTAAGCATGACGAGCGTCTCTCTCTCTCTCTCTCTCTCTCTCTCTCTCTCTCTCTCTCTCTGCTCTCTCTCTCTCTCTCTCTCTCTCTCTCTCTCTCTCTCTCCTCTCCTCTCTCTCTCTCTCTCTCTCCTCTCTCTCTCTCACAGGTAAAGAACACTAGCAAAAACCTTTATAGCCGCAATGAATACTTATTA
>NC_087178.1:6855000-6857500 GCF_035594125.1 Scylla paramamosain
TTCCTTTTTTTTTTTTTTTTTTGCAGATACGTGGCAAAAATATGACATTATTTTCTTTTTCTTTTTCTTCTTTTTCTTTTAATGACATAGTGATCCTTGTGGCAAACACGTGGCTTGTTATCATTATTGTTTTCCTAACGTTTCTTTGTTTCTATGTTTTTTTTCTCTCTCTCCTTTTTGATATGGCGACGCTTCCGCGAAATATGTATGTTGTTATTGTTTTATCTTTTTTATTCTTAGTTTTCTTCGTGGTAAATAATTACTGTTTTTTTCTTTTCTTCTTCCTTTTTTTCTTTTTCTTTTATCTTTTATATCAGGATGACGATCGTGGCAAAAATGCGGCTTATTATTATCGTTATTGCTCTTTATATCTTATCTTTCTTTCTTTCTTTTTATAAGGCGACACTTGTGGGAAATATCAATATTGTTAGTGTTATTTTCTTTTATCTTCTATCAGAGTAAATAGTATTGTTCTTTGCATTTTCTTTTTCCCTTTTTCTTTTCCTTTTTTTGACATGGTGACGCACGAAAGACAGCATGGCAGGGACGTGGGCTGTGGGGGGCGGTGGGGGTGGGTGTGCTGGGGGTGAGCCAAGGTGTGTGTGAGGGGGCGGACAGGTGTAAAGTGCAGGTGTGGCGTTGTCCTCTACACCTGTCCCGATACCACATCTGCCTCGTGTCCGCGTCCTCACTAGTACTTATACACATCTGTTTCTTTTGGGGGGGAGGGAAGTTGATGAGGCACTGTGGGGGGTGAGGGGGGTGGGAAAGGAGGGGGAAAATTTTTTGGTTTTGTTTTTCCTTGCTTTTTTGTTTTTTTTTTTTTTAATTTTCTACCCATTGTTTATGTAGGTACACACGCACACACTCTCTTTTCGCTCACTTGTTCACTCACTCGCTCACTCACACACGCATTCACTCACACACACACACACACACACACACACACACACACACACACACACACACACACACACACACACACACACACACACACACACACACACACACACACACCACCACCACCACCACCACCACCACCACCACCACCACCACTACCACCACCACCCCAGCCGTGTTTTCAGAAGCTGCGTACTTCTGTCCCCGCGTATTACTGTCTGCTGTGTCCTGAGCGGGAGTAGCGGGGCGCCTAACGAAGAGGAAGTGGTGTGATAGCGAAGGTCTGATGGGCGGTAATGATTGGGTGGCTGGGAGGAGGCGATCTACCTCTCTCTCTCTCTCTCTCTCTCTCTCTCTCTCTCTCTCTCTCTCTCTCTCTCTCTCTCTCTCTCTCTCTCTCTCTCTCTCTCTCTCTCTCTCTCTCTCTCTCTCTCTCTCTCTCTCTCTCTCTCTCTCTCTCACTCCCTCGTCCTCTATTCGGCACTTCCACTATTTTCAAAAGGCTCTAGTTGAAGTTACACAGGTTTTTAAGGGTGTTTTATGGTTCTAGTGACAGGTTAACAAGATTTCTACGTTATTAACAGGAGAAACACTCTTGAGAACCTAGCAAATAATTTCTGTGGATTTTGAAAAATAGTCATGGTGAGAGAGCAAAGCGTTTCTGAATACGGGCCTCTCTCTCTCTTTCTCATTGGAGAGAGAGAGAGAGAGAGAGAGAGAGAGAGAGAGAGAGAGAGAGAGAGAGAGAGAGAGAGAGAGAGAGAGAGAGAGAATGATGATGAATGCTACGAAGATAACAGGAATAAGACACGGAACATAACAGAGAAGAAGAAGAAGAAGAAGAAGAAGAAGAAGAAGAAGAAGAAGGAGAAGAAGAAAAAAAAAAGAAAAAGAAGAAAAGAAAAAAGGAAAACGAATACTACAACAACAACAACAACAACAACAACAACAACAACAACAACAACAACAACACCCTTCTCTGACTACTTTTCATTCATCAAAGGCTCAAGTGACAGTGAACAGCTCTCCTCGCCGCGCCTCCTTCTGCCCCTCCGTCGGCGCCCACACCCGCCACGCCCGCCGCGCCCCGCCGTAGATCAGGGCGTGCCTCGACGCATCACGGCCACCATAAACGTCGGGCGGGAGGGGCGCCAATATTTAAGCCTTGGAAAGTAAACAAACAGAGGCAGAGTAATGGCGGTGGTGGAGGAAGGGGGCGGGTCTTGTGGGGAGCCTCGGACCGTCCCTCACTCTCTCTCTCTCTCTCTCTCTCTCTCTCTCTCTCTCTCTCTCTCTCTCTCTCTCTCTCTCTCTCTCTCTCTCTCTCTGACACCTTTGTTTGGGTCATTTCTCTTCTCTTCTCTTTTCTCCCTTTCACTTCTTCCTGTTCCTCATTTTTGTTTCATTTCTCTTTATTTTTTTCTCTCTCTTTTCATCGGCTTTTATTCCTTCTCAAGTATATTTTTTTTGTATCTTTTCCCCTTCCTTCACTCCTTCCTTCTCATCTGTCTCTCATTTTTCATTACTCCCTTTTTTCTCACTTTCCCTCCATTGTCTATCATTTTCTCTACGATGTTGCACCTTTATCTCAAGTACACTC
>NC_087178.1:6870000-6872500 GCF_035594125.1 Scylla paramamosain
GCCTTCGTTCCCTTTGTGGTTTTTAACAGCGGGTAAACTGTTAAGATTTCGTGGATGTTAGTGGTCGTTTCTGGGGGCTTACGGGTGTGTGGGTGGGTGCGTGTGAGTGTGTGGGTGTATATGAGTGTATGGGATGTTGTGGATGTATTGTGTGGGTGTAAGCGAGTGTATGGGATGTGATGGGTGTGTCGGATGTGTGGATGTAGTGTATGGCTGGATGTCTGCGAATGGATGAGGCGTTACAAGACGGATGAAGGGTTGTGGATACTTGTATGTGACGTTGTGGATGAAATGACATATGAAAACGTAAGACCATAAGGAAAAATGGAATATGTTTGAGTGTTTGTAAGGTGTAGGTGTGTTAGCTTACCTGAGTCACCTGGGAAGCTCAACTGAAGCTTTATCGGAACTCGTGAAGCCTTAGGGGACTTTACTTCACTTCCAGAGAGAGAGAGAGAGAGAGAGAGAGAGAGAGAGAGAGAGAGTGGTGAGCGATGGGTGTGTGCTCAAGGAATTTTTTTTAGTATTTTCGTAAGTTGTTTGTCTTTACTGAAACACTATACTCATTGTAACTCATGGCACGGTAAGCTATTGAGACGCCTGACTGATGACTATGACTCTCTCTCTCTCTCTCTCTCTCTCTCTCTCTCTCTCTCTCTCTCTCTCTCTCTCTCTCTCTCGCTCTCAAACACTAAGGCGTATATCCAGCACACTTGAATACACACACACACACACACACACACACACACACACACACACACACACACACACACACACACACACACACACACACACACACACAAGCTCGATATTGCCAAGCTTGTTTGTCGACGAAAATAAACAGCGAGGAGGGAAAATAATATTAGGCCCAAAATGATAAGCTTTCAGGCTCCGTTTCACAACAAGTCATCCATCACTGACATCAAAGAGAGAGAGAGAGAGAGAGAGAGAGAGAGAGAGAGAGAGAGAGAGAGAGAGAGAGAGAGAGAGAGAGAGAGAGAGAGAGAGAGAGAGCCAGCCTTGTCACAACACCCATCCATCGATCTCATTAGTACGGGAAACATTTGAACACTTGAGTTATACACACACACACACACACACAACACACACACACACACACACACACACACACACACACACCAAAAAAAAAAAAAAAAAATAGAGTATCATGGGAAACGAAACCACGCCCCCTTGGCTGAATATCGCGACTATATTGACCAATTCCAGCTGAGGAGGACGGAGAGAGCCAATGGGAGGGCGAGGCTGGGAGAGGGGGCGGGGCCGAGGGAATTGATTGGCACGCTCTCTCTCCGCGGCGAGGCAGGCTGGTGCTCTGCCAATTTGCAAACAAAACACACATTTTGAACACAACGTGGTGCACTTACTCCCCAATGGCGGCTGCAAGGGGGGAGGGGGGCGTGAGGAGGGCCTGAGGGATGTAGGGAGGGGCTAAAGGGGTGTAGATGGATGTAAGAGAGGGGAAAGATAGAGAGTAGTGAGAGGGGTATAAGAAAGGGTGAAGAGGGGATAGTAAGAGGGGTGTTTGGGAGGTGTAGGAGTGGGCGTAAGGGAAGGTACGGAAGGGGTAGTATCTCTCTCTCTCTCTCTCTCTCTCTCTCTCTCTCTCTCTCTCTCTCTCTCTCTCTCTCTCTCTCTCTCTCTCTCTCTCTCTCGTCCGGTATCAAGACGTTTGCAGCGTAACCTTCCATTAGTAATTGTGCAGGGCGTCTCCGCGTCACCCTCTCCCTCTGTGGCCTTCTTTCCTCACCCTCCTCCTCCTCCTCCTCCTCCGATGACGACAACTGCAGCTCTTCCTCGATTTCCTCCTCTTCCATACTTCCATTCTCGTATCCTCTTTCATTTTGTCCTATTTTTCCTGTGTCTGTATTACTATTGTTATTTGTCCATTAACTTGTCCCTCCCTCCTCTCTTTTCAACCTCCTTCTCCTCCTCCTCTTCCTCCTTGTCCTTCTCCTCCATTCCTCTTCCTATATTTTCTGTTTTTATGAGTCTATTCCCATTATTTCTCCTTTAATCTCCTTCCACCTTCCTTTCCTAACCTCCTTCTCTCCCTCCTCCTCCTCCTCCTCCTCCTCCTCCTCCTCCTCCTCCTCCTCCTCGCAATACATCCCCGAGAAAGGAAACATTTTAAAAAACACACAAAAAAAAAAAGATGCACTCAAATACTCACACAACCACAACCTTTGCAATAAATCTACCACAATACACCTGGAATATACCTGAGTAATATGTACCTATTTTACTCTCACAGGGATGATTTACCGCGGCAGACAGGTACTCTCCCTCTCCCTCTCCCTCTCTCCTGAGCGCAGCCTCCCACAGAATGCAGGGTCAGCAGTCCTATCGATGTTCCTCAAATGTGCGTAAGTACCAATCACCGTCTGGATTTGTGTTATTTTCCACCTTACAGTCAATCAGGTGTGTTGGAGGGTACATGGGGGAGGTACAGGTACAGGTGAGAGGAGTATTGGCCTTTTTG
>NC_087178.1:6877500-6882500 GCF_035594125.1 Scylla paramamosain
ACCACCACCACCACCACCACCACCACCACCACCTTGCTGTGTATGTAGCAAAGAGACTGGAAAACTTAACACACGAACACCCCTTCAAAAAAAAAAAAAAAGAGAAAAAAAAAGAAAAAAAAAGAGAAAAAGAATAACGACTCTAGAAAAACATAACAGGTTTCCCTAAAAAGGATAAATAAACTCCGAGCACATCAAAGGAAAACCGCCTTGGCAGCCTCTTTGGAACCTAATAACACACTAACTCCTGACATGCTCCCTCCTTTCCCCCTTTATTTAAGTTTCCCCCACCCTGACATCACGCTGGAGGAAACGCGGGGCTCGCCAGTGGGACGGAGTGGAAGCGGCGGAGATAATGGCGATAATACATGAGGCAGCAAGGCTAATAATACGATCAATGAGAAGGAATAGCTTACACTGGCACAACAAAGGAGTATAATCTCATAATAACAAGGTCCGGGGGAGGAGTAGGAGGAGGAGGAGGAAGAGGAGGAGGAGGAAGGAGGTGGAGGTAAGAGGAGGGGGAGGGAAGGATGGAGGGAGTTTGATGTGACAATGAGAGAGAGAGAGAGAGAGAGAGAGAGAGAGAGAGAGAGAGAGAGAGAGAGAGAGAGAGAGAGAGAGAGAGAGAGAGAGAGGAAGGTAATGAGACTTATAGTAAGGAGAAGGAGGAGGAAGAAGAGTCAAAATACGAACAGCTACTGCCTGCGGAAACAAGGAACAGTGACACAAATGAGGTGAGGAAAGGTTAGGTGAGGTGAGGATAGGGACTCAGGTGAAGAGGGAGAGGTGAGAGAGGAAGTGAGAGGAGGTGGCAATAAAGATGAGAGGAGATGGAAGAGAAGGCGAGAGGAAGTGGGGGATGGAAGAAGTGTGAGAGGATGTAAATGTAAAAATGAGAGGAGATGAGAGGAGGAGGAGGTGAGAGGAAGTGGAGGAGGGAGAGTAATGTGGAGGAGTCTTTGTATTAATAATCCCTCTCTCTCTCTCTCTCTCTCTCTCTCTCTCTCTCTCTCTCTCTCTCTCTCTCTCTCTCTCTCTCTCTCTCTCTCTCTCTCTCTCTCTCAAGTAAGCCATCAAAAACTACTGGAGGCGAAATGTGGCAGTAATGTGACCCCAAAAAAGCAAAAAAGAAATAAAAAGTGGAAAAAAAAAGGCTTGGAAGTTACATGAAGTGTCGATACAAGCGTGGCCATTAAGCAGGTGGTGGTGGTGGTGGTGGTGGTGGTGGTGGCCTCGAGTACTGATAGGAATCGATAGTTTATGATACCTTGAGGAGAGGAAGATTAAGCCAGGAACATGATTAAACAAAGACTAGGATGGAACACACACACAGACACACACACACACACACACTCTCTCTCTCTCTCTCTCTCTCTCTCTCTCTCTCTCTCTCTCTCTCTCTCTCTCTCTCTCTCTACGCATCTTTGTTTTTACGTGTTTTGCATTATTCAGTCACTCACCACTGTGTATTTACCTTCATTCATCTTATTAATCTACTAAAACCTCACCTTTCATGATATACACAGGTGATGTCTTACCTGTGTGTTTTTGAATCACTCATCACTGCAAATTCACCTTTCCTTACATTTCTTGATCACTAACGTTGCATCTTTCAAAGTCTATATAAAATCTTTAATCTTACCTGTCTTTCACCTTTATGTAACGTTTACCTTTAATCAGTCACTCGTCACTGCAAATCTACCTTTCCTTACATTCCTCTCTCACTAACATAACACCTTTCAAAGTGTAAACCTTGCCTTTCTCTCACCTTTATCTAACGCTTAACATCAATCAGCCACTCATCACTGCCTATTTAACTTCACTCATTCTCCACAATCACTAACATTTCACCTCTCAAACTCTATACAAGTCTACACAGATCACCACTTATATCTTTCCCTCCCCTACGTAACGCTAAACACTTACCAAACATTTATCAGCCACTCATCACTGTCTAACGCCACTCATCCTCCACCAACACCAGCACCGCATCCTTCACACACCGCACACACGTGGCCTGCCTTGCCTCACCTGTGTGTCGTACAAAAGGTGCAATTTGGCCGCGATAACACCAGTGACGCGGGGCCTGTGCTGCTGGCGAGGTAATACGAGCATCGGTGGTAATAGGCGGCGTGCTAAGGGGGTAATCTTGCTCTTTTTATTCCCCCTTTAATTACTGTTGAGAAGCGGAACCTGCGATGCTGTTAAGGACGTGTTTGGGATGGTGTAGGATGGTGTCTTCCGCTGCTGCCTCCTGTACACCGACGCTGAGATGATATCTGTTATAATACTACGGGGAGAGAGAGAGAGAGAGAGAGAGAGAGAGAGAGAGAGAGAGAGAGAGAGAGAGAGAGAGAGAGAGAGAGAGAGAGAGAGAGAGAGAGAGAGAGAGAGAGAGAGCTTATCAGTAGTGTAATTTTTAAGCCAATATAACATGAGGGAAAGTGACTGGTTTAAAAAATTCTCTGTGTCTCTTTGTGTTCTGATGTTGGTGATAATAAAGTGGTGGTTGTTGTGGCGGCATCTCTTGGTGGTTAATGAAGGAGTTAGGGTTGTCAAGTGGTGGTGGTGGTGGTGTTGGTGGTGGTGGTGGTACATGTTCTTGTTATTATTATTATTTTTTTCGTAGTTCTTCCTCTTCGTCTTCTTCGGATGTCATAACTTTTTGTATTTATAACAGGAAGGAGTTAATTCAGAGTGAAGTTTTTTCTTGTGTGTGTGTGTGTGTGTGTGTGTGTGTGTGTGTGTGTGTGTGTGTGTGTGTGTGTGTGTGTGTGTGTGTGTGTGTGTGTGTGTGTGATATCACCTGGCGGAGAATGCGTATCTATCTATATTACATGCATACATTTCATTACGAACACACACACACACACACACACACACACACACACACACACACACACACACACACACACACACACACACACACACACACACACACACACACACACACTTTTCTTGTACTCGTATAGTTTCGAGGTACAGGAAAAAAGATGATAAGAAAGAGGAGCAGGAGGCAGAGGACGAATTAAAAGAGGAGGAGGAGGAGAAGGAGGAAGAGGAGGAGGAGGAGGATCGCTCGGAGGGGAGGGAGGCATTTCAAGGTGATTATAAAGGTTCTCTATGATTCAGGTGAGCTCAGGTAATTATTGAGCCTATCAGGGGGATCTTAATTGTGAGGCTGAGACGAGCGACGGACGGGATGTGAAGGGGCAGAGTGAGTGACAGGAGAGAGAGAGAGAGAGAGAGAGAGAGAGAGAGAGAGAGAGAGAGAGAGAGAGAGAGAGAGGAGAGGGAGAATATTTAAACGTTTTCATATTCAGATACTTACTTGCTTATCTGCGTGCATACATACATACTCGTACAATCATATATACATGTAAAGACAGAAAGACACACAGACAGGTGGACACACAGACAGAGAGAGACAAAGATAACGAAAGAGACGGAATGAAAGAAAAAAAAGATGACTAAATGACTATAAAGAACAAAGTAAAAGACATGAAAAGGAGGTATAAAGATAAGGAAAATCACACACACACACACACACACACACACACACACACACACACACACACACACACACACACACACACACACACGAGTGCTGACCCGTGGCGACGTGACCCCAACTGTGTGTGTGTGTGTGTGTGTGTGTGTGTGTGTGTGTGTGTGTGTGTGTGTGTGTGTGTGTGTGTGTGCCCGCGCGTTTTGAGGTGACGCACACACGTAAAGCGAGTCATATATTAGATTATAACACAAAGACGGTCATGTGTGTAGATTTAATAACGTACAAGAGGAGTTTGCTACACGAAAGAGGAAGAAGAATGTTGCAGGGAGCGAATGAAGGGAAGAAGAAAGAAGAAAGGAGGGAGAGAGAGAGAGAGAGAGAGAGAGAGAGAGAGAGAGAGAGAGAGAGAGAGAGAGAGAGAGAGAGAGAGAGAGAGAGACACACACACACACACACACACACACACACACACACACACACACACACACACACACACACACACACAGTTCGTAGAAAAATGTGCTAGGAAAAGAAAATATACGTAAGAGGTGAAGTAAAGTCATAAAAAAAAAGAAAAGAAAAAGAAAGGTGGTAGATGAGAGTGGCGGAAAATAAAGTTGGATTCTCCGGCACAAAAATGGATTAAAGTCTAAGAAATTTCAGTTCACGGGAATGATATACGAGTGTTCTTCATTATGAATAAGTAATGAAGAAATATGCGCTGGAAACATATTATGAAGGGCGAAATAAGAGGGCAGGGGAATGGGAATGAGAGAGAGAGAGAGAGAGAGAGAGAGAGAGAGAGAGAGAGAGAGAGAGAGAGAGAGAGAGAGAGAGAGAGAGAGAGAGAGAGAGTTGATCCAGCAGTACATAATTAAACACAATCTTTTGCGCTTCACCCGACACACACGCGAGGATGTGGCATATTGAGAGAGAGAGAGAGAGAGAGAGAGAGAGAGAGAGAGAGAGAGAGAGAGAGAGAGAGAGAGAGAGAGAGAGAGAGAGAGAGAGAGAGAGAGAGAGAGAGAGAGAGAGAGAGAGACTCGTATAATAACCGTCTGCCAGAAATCGTATCATTACAATCATTATTACACATAACCTCTCTTCCTTCCCCTCTTTACCTCCTCCTCTTAACTTGTCCTCTTCCTCTTCACTTCCCCTTTCTCGCCTCCCCAACCCCGGCTCCTCCATCCTGGCTCATCTCATCCTCGTTTCCTCACCCCTTTATCCTTCCCATGGCTCCTCTCATCCTCACTCCTATTTCACCCCCACCTCCCCAGAACGTTATCCTGTCTCACCCCATTTCAGATACATAGACATGGGCGGGTAAATACAAGAGACGCGTGAAGTCGTAAAGTATGTTGTATTAAGCCCAGAAATGCTTTTACGAAGGATAAGTAAGGTAGTGAAATCCCAAATATGTCGTGAGGGAGACAGCGAGTTGGCGGGAAACTCGGAAGGACAAAAGAATAAAAAGAGGAAGGCA
>NC_087178.1:6890000-6897500 GCF_035594125.1 Scylla paramamosain
AAAGAGAAGTACTAGCAGTGAAGACTAGCTCAAAACCTAACAAGACACTACTGAAAGGAAATCCCAAGTCACTGAGAGGCCCGAAGACACAATTAGCAGTGATATTCTTGTGGATAAACAGACAAGAGGCGAGAGAAACTAAGGAAAGAGAAGTACTAGCAGTGAAGACTAGCTCAAAACCTAACAAGACACTACTGAAAGGAAATCCCAAGTCACTGAGAGGCCTGGAGACACAGTTGCCAGTGGTGCTCGCGTCCCAGCCAGCAGACCACAGTAACCACCAGACCGCCAGTAATTTAGGAGGGGCCTAATGGTGATGTTGAGACAAAGCGGTGCGCTGTTCATCATCCGGGGCCTATACATCATCATCGACGGGAGTAATTAGTTGTTGAGGGAGCTTCTGTTCTCCCATAGACGCGACACACTGGTGGGACGAGAGGGAGGGGAAAGACAAGAGGGAAATGAGAGAAGAGAAGGTAAGAAGATGAAGAAGGGCAAAGACAGTAGAAGAGGAGGGGAAAAGAGGAAAAGGAGAAGAGAAAAAGGAAAGAGGAAAGGAGAGGAGAATGAAAGCGTGGGGAGGAGGAAAAGAGGAAAGGGAGATGTATGGGGAAGAGGGAAGAGAAAGACGAGAGGGAAATGAGGGAAGAAGAGGTAAGAAGGGATGAAGAAAGACAGACATAATAGAAAAGGAGGGGGAAAGAGGGAAGAGGAAAGGGAGAAGAGGAGGGAAGAAGAGAAAGAGAGGTAAAAGAGGAGGCAAAAAGTGCAGAAAGGAGGAAAAGAGGAAGAAGACGAAGGAGGAAGAGGAAGGGAGAAGTGAAAGAGAGAGGAGGGGGAAAGGAGGAAAGAAGGTAATGATGAAAGCGTGGGAAGAAGGAAACATTAAAAGAAAAAAATGAGTGGGAGAAAAAAATGTGAAAGTTAAAAGGTAATAATGAATGTAGAGAGAGAGAGAGAGGAGAGAGAGAGATGAGGAGAGGAGAGAGGAGAGAGAGAGAGAGGAGAGAGAGAGGAGAGAGAGAGAGAGAGAGAGAGAGAGAGAGAGAGAGAGACCTTTATCTTTCTCTCTACTTCCTTTTACTTCCCCTTCTGCTTTTCCTTCCTCCATTTCCCTCTCCCTCTCTCCCTCTCCCGCTCCCTCTCCCTCACCCTCTCTTCCTCTCCCTCTCTCTCTCCCTCTCTCCCTAATACAGTCAAACGAACACCATAATATTTCCTGCCACGTGTTCTTCTATTGAATTTCAGAGAGAGAGAGAGAGAGAGAGAGAGAGAGAGAGAGAGAGAGAGAGAGAGAGAGAGAGAGAGAGAGAGAGAGAGGGTTGGAGATAATTATACGTGTAGGTTTTGATAATTACTTAGTGACGGGAATTGTTAAGTTGTAATTAATGTAATCACTTGGTAACTACAAGGTAAAAATTATAAATAGGGAAGCTGTTTGAAGGAAGAGTAGGGAAGGTAATTGTCATCATTATTATTATTACTAGTACTGTTGTCATTATTGTTATTACTTGTGTCATTAGAGTGGTGGTGGTGGTGGTGGCGGTGGTGGTGGTGGTGGTATCGTTGTTATTTGGTTAGTTTTTGTTGTTGCTGTTGTGGTTGTCGTGGTGGTTGTGGTTGTGTGGTGGTGGTGGTGGTGGTGGGCTAGTAACTAGTAGTAGTAGTAGTTAGTAGTAGTAGTTGTTGTTGTTGTTGGTTGTTGTTGGTTGGTTGGTTGGTTAATATTGTTGTTGTTATTGGTGGTGGTGGTGGTGGTGGTGGCGGTGGTGATGGTGGTGATGCTGGCAGCAGTAACAGTAGTCATAGTGATAATGATAATAGAGACAAGGGAAACAGCACCATTACTTCACCATCCCCTTCCTTTACTCTCCACCACCACCACCACCACCACCAACCACCACCACCACCCAAGAATGACAATCCAAGTCCTGTCATTCCTCGTCTCCTCATCACCACCACCACCACCACCACCACCACCACCACCGTGACACAGAAGAGGAACAAAAAAGAGAAGGAAATCTTGCCCTGTTTTTATGCACCATCCTCACTCATCCTCACGTTTTCTTTAGTCACAGAAAAACAGGGGAGGCTTACCCGGGCAAGCTCTCCCTGGCTCTGAGGGGGTGGGGAGGGAAGGGGGGGAAGGTAGACCAATTAATAAACAGGTAAAGGGGTTGAGGGAGTGATTTAGCTCCATTAGGGCAGGTAATGGACACGTCACTCCGCCCGTCACGATCTTCTCTTGTGTAAGGGATGGGGCTGGGGTTGGCCTCTCTCTCTCTCTCCTCTCTCTCTCTCTCTCTCTCCTCTCTCCTCTCTCTCCTCTCTCTCTCTCTCTCTCCTCTCTCTCTTTTTCGTTTTTTCTATCCCTTCTTTTTCTTTCTTTGCTTTTTTCTTCTCTTTTTTTTCTCTTTTTCTTTTTCTTTCCCTTTTCTTTATCTCTTTTTCTCTTTCTTTGTTTTTTTTGTTTTTTCTTTCCTTTTCCTTCTCTTTCCTTCCTTTCCTTCCTTTATTTTTCTCTTTCTCCGTCACTATATTTCTTTCTATCCTTTCGCTTCTTCCCTTTCTTTCATTTGCCTTTCTTTCTCCTCTTCTCTTCTCTCCTCTCCTTCTCTCCCTCCTCCTGACCTGTCTCCCTTCCTCTCACCATCTATCTATCTTCATACACTCTCCCTCCCTCCATCCCTCCATTTTCTCTCTCCCTTTCTGTTCTCTTCTATTCTCCCCTTTCCCTCTTTCCTCCCTCTTTTTCTTCCTTCTCCCTTCATACCTCCCCTGTTTCCCTTTCTCTCCTCCCCTATATTCTACCATACCTTCCTTAATTTTCCCCCATAACTCCCTCACACTCTCTCTCCCCCTATCCCCCTCTCCTATTTCCCTTCTCTCCCTTCATACCTTTCCTGTTTCCTCCTTACCTCTCTCTCCTCTTTCCCTCTACCATACCTCCCTCTCTCCTCCCTGTTTCCCTTCCTCTGTTTCCTCTCTCTTTCCCTCCCTATCCTCCCCTACACTACTATACCATACCCCTCTGTCTCCCTCTCTCTCTCCCTCTCTCCCCTGCGCACCGGATGTACGTAGAGGTATCCGTATGCAAATTAAGGGAAGAAACATCCTCCGTAGGGACCCATGACCATGATTACCTGGCGTGCTCGGTAATTTACTGGCCCACAGAATTGCCCGCCCCTGAAATAACCCAAGCAGAACTCCAATAAATAAGGAATGGATAAAGGATAAATTGATTGGTAGTGAAAAAAAGTGATGGAGGTTGTGTTTTGTTTGTGTGTTGTTGTTGTTGTTGTTGTTGTGTTTGTTGTCTGTGTGTTTTTTTTTTTTTTTGACTCTCTCTCTCTCTCTCTCTCTCTCTCTCTCTCTCTCTCTCTCTTCTCTCTCTCCTCTCTCTCTCTCTCTCTCTCTCCTCTCTCTCTCTCTCTCTCTTTCTTCTCACCTGTTTTTGGTTACCTGTAATTAAGGTCGACAGTGACAGTTTGTGGATGGTTATACTTGTGGATGGTTTTGGTGTGTGTGTGTGTGTGTGTGTGTGTGTGTGTGTGTGTGTGTGTGTGTGTGTGTGTGTGTGTTGCTGGAAAAGGGTTAGAGGATGGTTGTTGTTGTTGTTGTTGGTGGTGGTGGTGGTGGTGGTGGTGATATTGTTGTTGTTGTTGTTGTTGTTGTTGTTGTTGTTGTTGTTGTTGATGATGTTGATGTTGCTAACGTTTTCAGTAACTACTACTACTACTACTACTACTAATACTACTACCACCACCTCCATCACTACCACCATCACCACTACCAACATCACCACTAGCACCACCACCACCACCACTATCACCACTAGCACAAGCACCACCACCACCACCACCACTATCACCACAACCACCACCACCACCACCACCACTATCACCACAACAAGGACCACCACCACCACCACCCCAGCCATCACTACCCCCCTCACCTTTCCTCTAATCTGATTTCACTACCGTTTATAGATAGAAGGGAACGATAAACACCCAGTCACACACACACACACACACACACACACACACACACACACACTCAATGAAGCAGTCAAACGCTGGTCTGGTAACACTGAGGACTCTTGACTGTGAGAACAATACGGATTTTACACCTGAATAGCTTACTGAGGCTACTTACCTTCCCTTCCTCCCCTTCCCCCCTCTCCCTCCCTTCTCTCCCTCCACTAAGCGGGTTACCTCCTCGTCTTCCCCTCCGCGCCCCTCCCATATTTACCTAGCTTACTTGTGATTAGTGAAAGAGGTTAATTGGGGAAAGGTGTGTGCGAGGAAGAGGAGGAGGAAGTGAAGGAGGAAGAGAAAGAGGAAATGAAGATGTTATAGAAAGATTTGGGCTTCGTTGAGAGAGAGAGAGAGAGAGAGAGAGAGAGAGAGAGAGAGAGAGAGAGAGAGAGAGAGAGAGAGAGAAATGTGTGTCTGTGTGTTTACGTAAAAGACGTCAATTTGAACTCATTACAGTCTTCCTTGACGTCATTAGGTTTACATTTTTTTCATATCATTACAATTTTCTCCCCCTCTCTGTTATAAATATTCAGACTAGTCAGCCACATGTGTTTGATTTTTATTTCCATCTTTGGTGGATGAATTTGAATTTGCATAACAGTTTAACGTATTTACTTATTTATTTACATACTTGTTCATTCCCTACTTAAAAAATAAAAGGGAGCAGAGAGAGAGAGAGAGAGAGAGAGAGAGAGAGAGAGAGAGAGAGAGAGAGAGAGAAAGATATGAGTAAAAGCAGTAGGATAGCGAAGAACTGTCAGAAAAGGGGAAGGAAGTGGAGGAGGAGGAGAAGGAGGAGGAGGAGGAGGAGGAGGAGGAGGAGGAGGAAGGAGGAGGAGGAGGAGGGAGGAGTAAAAACGGCATGATAGCGAAGAAATGTCAGAGAAGTAGGAGGAAGAAGAGGAGGAGACGAAGGAAAAGGAGGAGGAGGAGGAGGAGGAGGAGGAGGAGGGAGGAGGAAAGTAAGAGGGAGAGAAGAGGAAGATGAGTTAAAAACGGCAGAATAGCAAAGAACTCTCAGAAAAGGAGGAGGAGGAGGAGGAGGAGGAGGAGGAGGAGTACCAAGAGTAGCGTCCTGTCGCCGGGAAACAAAAGAAGGCTACCAATTATAGCTCTATCTTGGCCCCATCAGCGTGCCGCGTTTGGCTCTGTATCGACGGCCGCAGCTGATAAGACGTGTGGTGGGACTGTGGCTGGCTGTGGCTGTGGCGGGGGCTGGTGGAGGGGCAGGCGGCTATGGAAGGGTAGGGAGGGGGGTATATCAAGACTCCGCCACACCATTAATCATAAATAATGAGATAAGGACGCGTGTGAGGTTAGTAGCAGCCCCGCACCGTCGCTAACTCACTGACAGGTACGCGGCTGTCAGTGTTTCTTCTACCTGTGACCTTCTTTTTCTCTCTCTCTCTCTCTCTCTCTGTCTTTCTTCTTCCTTTCTTCCTTCACTTGTGTTGTTTTTGTGGTGCGTGTTTGGTGCGCTTCGTTTATTTATCGGTAACGTGACTAGTTTATCTGGTTTCCCGTTTTTTTTTTTTTGTGGTATAGAGTGTTTTTTATTTTATTTATTTATTTATTTATCTTTTTTTTTGTATGTGTGTGTGTTTTTTGTTCCTGTGAGTAATGTGCTGGTGTGTTCCTTTCGTGTATTTTTTTTTCTTTTTGTGTGTGTGTTTGTGTTTGTGTTCGTATGTTTGTCTCTGTGGGCAATGCAATAATTCTTTTTTCCATCGTTTTCTTTTATTTAATATACCTTTCTTTTCATGTTTTTTTTCGTGTTGTTTTTTTCCCAGTGTTTTAATGTTTTCCTGTTTTTCTTGTGTTTTTTTGTCGTTTTTGCTGTTTTTTCCTGTCTTTATTGTAGTTTTTTTTTCAGATTTTCCTGTCTTTTTAGTTTTCTGTAGTTTTCTTTTCTTTTTATGTATTTTCTGTGGTTTTCTGTCGCTTCGCTTTCTTACTTTCTCCCAATTTTCCTGTCGTTTTTCTGGATTTTTCCCCTTTTCGTATCGTTTCTCCTCCTTTCCCCTCCTTCTCAAACAAAAATCTACACTAAAACCCCCATTTTCTACACCATCTCTCTCTCTCTCTCTCTCTCTCCTCTCTCTCTCTCTCTCTCTCTCTCTCTCTCTCTCTCTCTCTCTCTCTCTCTCTCTCTCTCTCTCTCTCTCTCTCTCTCTCCGTATGGCTACGCGTGTCACCCTCCACCTCTCATTAATCATCGCCGTCGGGCAGGTCGGGAGCGCAACTGGTGGCGAGGCGAGGACAATTAATCAAGGCAGGTGGAGGTGTGTGTGTTCCAGGGCGTCTTGAAGGTGTCCGACAGGGGCTGAGCGAGAGACGGGCAGATGGGAGCACTCTATCAATCTTATTAGAGCCTCGTCTCTCTCTCTCTCTCTCTCTCTCTCTCTCTCTCTCTCTGGGTAGATGGGGTGGAAATAAGATAAAAGAAAGTAAAAAAAAATAAAAAAATGATAGATAGCAATTAAGATACGAATATTAAAGGCAGAAGAGAACAAGGAACTGAAGAAATAAGTAAATAAAGGAGATAGAAAGAGATGAAAGAGGAAACAGAGAATATGGAATAAAGGAGAAAAGAGATAATAGAAGGTAGAAACCAAGGGTCTAATAGGAAATGTGAAAAAAGAAGGAAGGAACTGAACATAAGGGAAAAAAAAGGAAGGAAGAAATAAAAGAGGAGATGAAAAAGAAAGGACAAGAGTTAAAATTTTAATGAAGGATAGAAAAGGTGGAGGAACAGAAGGATGATAGAAGGAAGAGGAGAAGAAGAGATAGGAAGAAAATGTTTTAGAGGGTGAAAGAGGAGGAAGAGAAGGAAATTAGGAAGAAGGTGATGTGGAAGATAAAAGGCAAATAAAAGGAGAAAAGAAGAAAATTATTCAAAGAGAGGAAGAAGGTGAGAAAGATGGTGATGTAAAAGACAAGAGGAGAAAGAGGAGAAAAGGAGGAATGAAGAAGATAGTTTAAAAGCCAAAAGAGGAAGAAGGGAGAAAGAGGGAAGAAGAATAGCAAAAAATTAAAAAAATTGTATCTTTAGTATGATTTTCTGTTGGAGGAGAAGGAGGAAGAGGAGAAGAAAGAGGGGAAGGAGGAGGAGGAGGAGAAGAAGAAGAAAGAGAAGAAGGAAGAGAAGAAAGAGAAGAAGGAAGAGAAGGAAGAGGAGGAGAAGGAGGAAAAGGAAAGAAAGAGGATGAAAAATGGCGGTTTAAAAGGTGAAAAAAAAGAAAAGGAGAGATGGAGAGGAAAGAAAAAAAAAAAGGAAGGAGATGGTTTAAGAGGCGGTGGTCTCTTAATAAAACGTCTGGAATGGGACCACAAATTTATAATCTCTGGCCTCAGTTTTTGTCACCCGTCCCGAGGCGCCCCAGAGAGAGAGAGAGAGAGAGAGAGAGAGAGAGAGAGAGAGAGAGAGAGAGAGAGAGAGAGGATGAGAGTAAGGGTATCAGTA
>NC_087178.1:6902500-6905000 GCF_035594125.1 Scylla paramamosain
AAATTTACATTCCTTAGAGAGACGTAGGTTAAGAGGGGACCTGATAGAAGTCTTTAAGTGGTATAAGGGTTATAACAAGGGAGATGTAAGCAAAATTCTTAGGATCAGCAACCAGGGGTAGAACAAGAAATAACGGGTTCAAGCTTGAAAAATTTAGGTTTAGGAAGGAGATAGGAAAAAATTGGTTCTCAAATAGAGTGGTAGATGAGTGGAACGGACTCAGTAATCATGTAGTTAGTGCCAGGACACTAGAGAGCTTTAAGAGAAGATTAGACAAGTTTATGGATGGGGATAGCAGATGGAAATAGGTAGGTGTGTTTCATACAGGGACTGCCACGTGTAAGGCCTCGTCGCTTCTTGCAGCTTCCCTTATTTCTTATGTTCTTATGTTCTTATGCTCCTCCTCTTTCTCCTGCTGCTGCTCCTCCGTTAGGAGCGGCGGGTCGGGGTTGGGGCGGGGTCGCGACAGCTGTCATCGGGACGGGACCGAAGCATTAGCCGGCTGGGGCCACGCATCGATCGATCCTGGAAGCTCATTAGGGTGGGGGAGCCGACCGCCCGTGACCCGCAGCAGCAGCACCCACGCCCACCCCACCCACGTCCACCCACGCCCACCCTACTCACGCCCCAAGCTCACTCCGTCTTCTCTTTCACTTGCCTAGTTAGTGAGTCAATCAGTCAGTCAATTAGTCAGTCTGTAAGTCACTCAGTTAACTGGCTACACGAGTGGTTAATGAGTCAATCAGTCAGTCAATCAGTCACAAGTACGCCGTGTTTGCCTTGTCCAGTTAGTCAGCCAGTCAGTCTATCAGTTAGTCATTTATTCACTCAGTCATTCATCTCATAATTTGCTGAGTTAATGAGTGTTTAGTCTCCCTGTTTCTCAGTCAGTCAGTCAATCAGTCAGTTAGCCAGTCAGTCAATCAGCTAGTAAGTCACCAGTCAGTTAACTAAATGAGTTCTCAGTCTTCCACTTGCCCAGTCAGTCAATCAGCCATTTAATCAGTCAGTCTATCAGTCAGTCATTCTATTAGTCAATTAGTCTGTTAATGTATCAGTCAGCCAGTCAGTCAGTCAGTCAATCAGTTAGTCAGTCAATCCACAACTAACTGGCTACACATATAGTCAGCCATTTTCCTACTTAGCCAGATTCAAAAGAGGAGGATCAGAACACCTTTGAAATTAAATTAGCTATTTTTTTTTGTATCCTCTTCTAATAGTTATCTGTTGTGGGAGTGGCATATTGGATCTCTCTCTCTCTCTCTCTCTCTCTCTCTCTCTCTCTCTCTCTCTCTCTCTCTCTCTCTCTCTCTCTCTCTCTCTCTCTCTCTCTCTCTCTCCTGATTCGTAAAAACAAAGATAAAAAATGAAAAGAAAAGATGAAAACAGAGAAAATAATCATAAACACATTAATTCCCTCGTTTAGTCATTAGGTCAGTCAAGTGGTGAGTGGTCAGCGTGCAAGGAGACGACTGGGATAGTTAATCATTCTGCCACTCACTCGGAGAATCAACCAATTTATCAGGACAGGTTCAGTCTCTCCTTTCCGTCTACATTAGTACATTCCTTTCGTGCTTCACATTCTTGCCTACTTCCTTTTCCTGGCTACTCTGAGGACCGTATGAAACACCTCTACCCCGCGCCTCCACTATCAAAAGGCTCTAGTTGAAGTGACACGAGTTTCTGAGTATTTTTGAGGTTCTGGTGACAATTGAACGTTGTTTTTATATTATTAACAGGAGAAACACTCTTGAGAACGTGGTTTATCATCTCTGTGACCTTGGAAAATAGTCGTGGAGAGAGAGAGAGAGAGAGAGTGGAGCGTTTCTGATTGAGTCAAGGGAAGGATTGGAACTGTCAGTCACTTGTCCTGTCAGGTGTCCAGTCAGGCTGTTTAGTTTTTTGTCTCTCCGTCAGTCTGTCTGTCTGTCTGTCTTGTAATTCTTCACCTATGCATTCTATCCCATCTATATTTTTCAGCTATCCATTCCACCCATCTCTCCATCCATACATCCACTCCACATCCACACACTACTATACTCTGCAGCCATCCATCCATTCATCCATTCATCCATCCATCCAATCTTCCCACACCCACGCACTCCCTACAGGAAACACTCCCCTCAGTTCCCCTCTTTCTCCCTCCCTTTCCCTCTTCCCCTATTTCCCCTCTCTCACTCCCTCTCCCCTCTTCTCCCCCGTCACTAAACCACCTCACTCCTTCCCCCCTCGAGTCAGTCAACCACGACCACCCAGGGTTAATCAGGGGAGCACATAACGATCCTCCTGTGACCGAAAGCCTCCCAGGACGACTCACGACCACTGGGAACTTGAGCAAATGAGGGAAAGCTGGTACGACTTGGGAATTTCAAGGCAAGGGTGAATGAGACAAGATATGGTATGTCAGTAGGGGGAGGAAAATAGGTGGGATTAAAAACAGAACAACCTAAAATACGACTCAGTCTCTCTCTTGCTGTCTCTCTCTCTCTCTCTCTCTCTC
>NC_087178.1:6910000-6930000 GCF_035594125.1 Scylla paramamosain
GTTATATGTTTGTTATCTGAGTTGTTGTTCTGCATTTGTGTCTGTTTATGCTGTCTCTGGAAGGCCTTTAGTATGTGTGTGTGTGTCTGTGTGTTGGTGAGCAGGTGACCTAGTTTGATTATGGGTCAGCGCGTACACACACACACACACACACACACACACACACACACACGCAGAAGACGCAATCAGTTCATCAGAGCATCCTTTCATTGACCACAAACGACAAACAACACGCCAAGGACTTGTCTGAAGACATATCTCAGGAAGCTATCATCGGGCGGGAAGAAGGGAGCAGTAGGATGATAGGAGAGGAAGTATAAGACGGTAGGATGATAGGAAAGACTGTAAGGAAAAGTATAGGAGACGAAATGGGACTGTGAATGAAGGAGAAAGGCAAGAAAGAGAGAACAAGAGAAATGAGGAATAATACAAGACTCTAATTATAATATGGATTGGTAATAAGAAAAGTAGAAAGAAGATAGGGTTGTGAATGAAAGACTAAACAGGAAGAGAGAACAAGATAAATGAGAAACAATACAAGACTTCGATAATAGGAGGGAACGATAAAAAGGAAATGTATAAGATAAACAGGAGAAGGAATACGAATAACGAAAAGAGAGAGAGAGAAAAAAAAAGAGAGAACAAGACAAACGAGAAAATACAGCACTTCTTTCCTCCATTCCCACCTCAGTTCAGACCTTCACCTCACACTCCCTCTTCCTCCCTTCACTTCCCTCCCTTTCCTCCCACCCTTCCCTCCAATACTCACTCGTCCACTATCAGAAAATTGTCCAGTTAACCGCGTATCCGCTTCCTATATCCCCTCTGCCTCCCACCGTCCGCTTATCATTATTATTTTTTGTTCATTTATTTCCTTTTTTTTTCCCTTATACATGTGTACTTTTATATATCAACCGCCTGAACACACACACACACACACACACACACACACACACACACACACACATACACACGCCTTTGTTTTAATTTAACGTACCATTACAAATATTTCACGAAAGGGAGAGGAAGAAGAGAGGAAGAAGGAGAGGAAGAGGAGAAAGGAGAAGGAGAGGAAAAAGAGGGAGGAGAGAAAAAGAGGTGTAATAGTAGCTTCCTCTTGTGTGTGTGTGTGTGTGTGTGTGTGTGTGTGTGTGTGTGTTTGAGAGACTAAAAATACAACATTCAGCTTTTTCCTCCTTTTTTTTTTTTTTTTTTTTTGCAATTACTACTGAAAACACGCGTCTCAATGTAGTTATTTCCTTCAGTCAGTCACAAGTGAAGCGTAATTGATGGCAGATGTGTAATATTTCACGCGTGTTCCATCTGTTAGCGCCACTTTTTTTTACATCTGCTTCTTATCTCATGCCAGTGTCTGATGGAGCGAAGGAAGAGAGAGAGAAGAGTGAATAACTAGAATTTCAACGTGTAACTCGAAAAAAAAAAAGAGAAAAAAAGAAGGAACACAGGAAGTAGATAGGAAGAGAGGAATATAAAAGTGTGTCTGTAGAAAAAAAAAATATACAGGTTTGAGTTCATAAGGGAGAGACAGAGAAGAGGAGAGTGAGAGAGTGAGAGGAGAAAGTATTACCAGAAAAAAATAATAATATAGGAAGTAGATAGGAAGAGAGGAATATTAAAGTGTATCTGTAGAAAAAAAAGAATACACTGGTTTGCGTTTAAAAGGGGGAAAAAAGAGAATAGAAGAGTGAAGTGAGAGGAGAACGCAGGATCAGAATAAAAAAAAAAAAGAAAAGGAACTGCATAGGAAAAGAGGTTAATAAAAGTGTGTTTGCAGAAGACCAAGATATCCATGGGAGAGAAAGAGAAGAGAGAGAGAAAAGAAGATGAGAGTAAGAGAAAAGAATCACCACTTATTAACACTAGAGAAAGAGTAAAAAAGTGAGAGAATGAGAGAGAAAAGAGCGGCGAGAGAGTGAGAATTTAACAATAATGGGGTATCTTTTGGGCGATGATAGATCACAGTGGGATGAGAGGAAGTGCAGGAATGGGGGAGGATGAGAGACTCTTTAAGGGTGAGGGGGATGTAATGGGGTGAAGCTTGTGAGAGCAGGGGGAGTGTGGGAATGGAGACTGTCAGGTGACGTGGAATATGAATTGGAGGAGTGAGAAGGATACAGGAGAGAGGAAAAAAGTGTTCAAGTGAATGCAAAGTAGAGGAAGTTAGAAGGAGAAAAACTGGGGAGAGAAGGGATGTTAATGGGAAGGAAGGAAGGCAGAGAAAATGAAGGAGAGTGTTAGGTGAAGAGGAAAGTGTATTGAGAGTGAGGAGGATACAGGAAAGAGGAAAGAAGTGTAAAATAGGATGCAAGAGAGAAACTAAACGAAGAAATTGAGTGTGAAGGAAGAAAGAGTGAATGATGGATAGTATTGCATGAAGAGGAATGTGTATTGGAAGTAAAGAGTGATATAGTAGAGAGAAAAGGAGTACAGGAGAGGAACTGAACAGGGATGGAGTTTTGGAATGAAGAGGATTGTGTGTTGATAGATTAAGGAAGAGGAAAGAGAAGGTACAAATGAATGCAAGGAAGAAACTAAACAAAAGAAAGTGAGATAAATAAGGAAGAAATAAGGAATGAAAGAGAGTACTTGATAATTAGAAGTGAATACTGAGTTAAGAAACAGGAAGAAGGAAGGATAAAATTAATACGAGAGAAGCTACACGATATAAGAAGAAAATGATAGCCGAAGAGAGGGAGATTATGAGAAGAGAAGAAGGTAACGAGAAGGAAGGTTAAAATAATTCACCTTAAAAAATCTAACTTTGTGTCGAATTTCCGTTTAATTGAAGAGCCTCGTTGCATTTATATGTTGGGAAGTGTCTTGTTTATCCCTCAATTAAAGAGATAAGACGTAATATTTTCAGACTTGTACGTGTTTAATGGCTACAAAATTGCTCTTAAATGAATGCATAAAACAAGGATATCTCGAAACGGTTTTTATATTAATTAAGCAAGGTTATTCAATTTTCTTCAGTGGCAAGGCAGGAGTTTGAAGTGTGTTCTGGGTATCACTGGTAAATTGTACTGAGTAAAATATGGCATATTTAGATTGAAGTAATTATGAAGTCTGTAATTTTTGACTCACTTCGATCTTCACTTACTTTAACTTACAAAAGATTACTGAATGTAGTTAGAAAAATATCAATCTAACTTAACCTAACCTAACCATTCTAATGAACAATTTCTGACGGATTGTAGTTAAAACAAATATCAATTTAACTCAATGAAACCTAACTTAACGTAACTTAATCTAACCTAACCACCTGAACCTAATTTAACCTATCGTAACCACTCCAACTAACATCTGACTGACTGTAGATAGAAAAAATGATCAATCTAATCTAACCTAACCTAACCTAACCTAACTTAACCTAACTTAACTTAACTTAACCTAACCTAACCTAACCTAACTAACTTAACTTAACTTAACTTAACTTAACTTAACTTAACTTAACTTAACTTAACTTAACTTAACTTAACTTAACTTAACTTAACTTAACTTAACTTAACTTAACTTAACTTAACTTAACTTAACTTAACTTAACTTAACTTAACTTAACCTAACTTAACCTAACTTAACCTAACCTAACCTAACCTAACCTAACCTAACCTAACCTAACCTAACCTAACCTAACCTAACCTAACCTAACCTAACCTAACCTAACCTAACCTAACTTAACCTAACTTAACTAACACAAAACCTGAATATAAATGAAAGGAAATCAGCCAATGAGTTCAAATGTACACTGAAGATCCTTTACTTAACAAAAACACAAGAAACACCAAGCCTCCTTATATCCCCGTGTTATGGAAATGCGGCAGATTACTTTCCATAAATTATCTTTTTTTTGGTTAGAAGGAAATTCAGCTATTGGCGGTAATTAGGGTGTAAAAAAAAGGGCAGGAACTGGAAAGGGAAGGGGATGAAGGGAGGTACGGGAAGGGGAAGGGAGGGGAAGGGAGGGGGAAGTGTGTGTGTGGTGTGTTGGGCGCTGTATGGTGTGTGTGTGTGTGTGTGTGTGTGTGTGTGTGGGCGGAGTGGGGCGCAGGTGAGGACTGAAGATAGTGATGGATGGTGACAGGTTGGTGATGGGTTCTGGGAATGGTAACACTGAAGGGAAGGAAAATAAGTTGAGAAGTAATAACTGCCTTCGTGCTTGTATGATCGGCTGACGGGCGGAAAGGAGAGAGAGAGAGAGAGAGAGAGAGAGAGAGAGAGAGAGAGAGAGAGAGAGAGAGAGAGAGAGAGAGAGAGAGAGAATAAGGTGAAGTAATGATGTATGAGGCAGTGTTCGATATAAGGTTTTTTGTTTCCTGTCCTATCGTTATATCGTATCACTGATTATTATTCGTTTTCTTCTTCCTTATAATTCACTCCATCAGCCAGTTCGCCGGACTTCCTTACTCCTCCTCCTCCTCCTGCCATCCTCCTCCTCCTCCTCCTCCTCCTTCTCTTCTCAAATTTCCTCTTGTCGTTCCCACAATCTTCGGGTTTAATGGCAAACTAATCTATCATTCTGTGGTGTGTGTGTGTGTGTGTGTGTGTGTGTGTGTGTGTGTGTGTGTGTGTGTGTGTGTGTGTTTTGTGTATGTATGTGAGCACGTAAGCCAGGATACAAATAAACAGGAAGTGAAGTAAGAATGAAACGTGGAGTGAGAGAGAGAGAGAGAGAGAGAGAGAGAGAGAGAGAGAGAGAGAGAGAGAGAGAGAGAGAGAGAGAGAGAGAGAGAGAGAGAGAGAGAAGAATGAATGGTTTGTTTGATAGAGACACTATACCTTCCTCTTCCTCCTCCTCCTCCTCACCCCTTTATCTCACCTCACCTGGGAACACCGCCTCGCCGCTAATCACCCCCGCGTACCTGCCAGGTGGTTACATGGCAAACTTTACGGCGCCGCACGGGGGATGCATCACAGCGACACGTAACCCATCCTTAATCACACGAGCGGAGCGGACACCAACACACCGCCTCGTCACCCCGTCTGTTATGGCATGGGCGGGGAAGGAATGGGGCAAGGAAGGGATGAGAGGAAGGCAGGGCGGTGCGAGATGGTAAACTGCGCTTGTCCATCGTCTTTTGTCCTCCCATTACCCTCACACCAGGCGATCCTCCCCTTCCCCCACCTCTACCCATCTCTCCCTCCTCTCCCTCTCCCACCCAGCCCAGGCCGCCACGCCCGCCACACGTGGTTCGCGGCACAGTCTTAACAGCCCACCGCGGCCCATTCACACACCATTAGCAGTGCTGGGGAACACGTCCACGCAATTACTGCCACAAGCACAACACCCTCGTGGGAAGTGTGCTAAGTGTGTGTCTGTGTGTGTGTGTGTGTGTGTGTGTGTAAGTGTGTAGCGTTCTTTCTTACAAAACGCCTTAATAACTAAGAGAAGGAGGCTGGAGCGGCAGGTAAGGGCGCCTCGATGGTGTTGAAGGAAGGTCAGTGCGGGGCGGTGCGGGTCAGGGGTGGGTGGGGCGGGGCATCCTTCCCCCGGGCCACCCCCAGCAGGGCGCCGCGTGGTGATCCGTCACAGGGGCGCGGCTCTGCGGGATGGCGGGCTCCTAAGTGATTTAAATAAAGAAAACTTTCATCAGGGGACTTCACGGCTCATCCCGGACCGTCACAACACCAGCGGGGAGCGATGACGTGCTGGGGCGTCTGGTGGGAGGGGGGGAATGAGACCACCTGGGGGAGAGCGTCGCAGGGAAGGAACCAAGGTCGCAGTGAGGCGGCGGAAGCTCCCTCGTTACCTTTTTTGTGCAGTGTTCTTCCTCCTCCTCCTCCTTCTGTGTCCGGTGATCCAGATTGACGGAGCCTCTTCCCTCAGGACATACAGCTGACTCAGAGGAGAAGGAGGAGGAAATACTCGTAAATCAAAGAGAAAAGAAGTTATGTAAATTTTTCTTCTTAAGCCATTCATTGATCTTCTTCTTCTTCTTCTTCTTCTTCTTCTTCTTCTTCTTCTTCTTCTTCTTCTTCTTCTTCTTCTTTTTCTTCTTCTTCTTCTTCTTCTTCTTCAGTTTCTTGCATGTCTTTTTAAACTTGAATGAGACAATGTTTTGTTGTGCATACTTTAAAACACACACACACACACACACACACACACACACACACACACACACACACACACACACACACACACACACACACACACACACACACACACACACAGACACAGACAAACCTTCACGCAATATGCAAGGCCACGAGAGAGAGAGAGAGAGAGAGAGAGAGAGAGAGAGAGAGAGAGAGAGAGAGAGGGAGAGGGTACAGTAGTGACAAGTGATAGTAATAATAGTGTTAAGATCAAATAATAGTGAAGAAAAGTGACAGGAAATGCTGAAATGAATGGTGGTTACTGCTGAGGTGATGGTGATGGTGATGGTGTAGGGAGCACGTTGTGACAGTGAGGACTATATAAGGGTGATTGTGAAGATAGTGACGGTAATGGGTGACGAAGGTGATGTAATGAAGGGGTTAGGGATAGTGAGGGGAGAGAAAGTGTGAGGTTAGGAGAGCGAAGGAGATGAACAGGGTAGTGATGGTAGTAGTAGTAGTAGTAGTAGTAGTAGTAGTAGTAGAAGTAGTAGTTGGAAATAACAGAGAAATGTAATAAAAGTATAAGGTTTAGAAGGAGAAAAGGAAATAAACAAGATGCTGATAGTAGTAGTAGTAGTAGTAGTAGTAGTAGTAGTAGTAGTAGTAGTAGTAGTAGTAGTAGTAGTAACAGTAGTAGTAGTAGTGGTAGCAATCGTAGTAGTACTTGAATAAAAAATGATAGAATATTTGTTTTATAAAATGCACATATCAACATTTTTCCACATTATAGTGAATCACACAGCAAAATTCTCACGGAAAACGATGAAAATAGAAAAAAAAAAAACGGAAAACTCTTCAATGAGGAATGTTAGAAAAAAAGATCCATAATAAAGCAAACACAAACTAAAACAAGACATGAAGAAGAAGAAGAAGAAGAAGAAGAAGAGTAGAAGGATGAATGAAAAGTGTTTAGGATGCAGTGAAGGTTGACGGCGAATGAGGAGGCGGAGGAGGAGGAGGAAGAGGAGGAAGAGGAGGAGGGGGGATGACCTTGGCCACGTCAGGTAATTGAGTCTCTGGATAGTAATTCCTAAGTTGTTTCTCTCTCTCTCTCTCTCTCCTCTCTCTCTTCTCTCTCTTCTCTCTCTCTCTCTCTCTCTCTCTCTCTCTCTCTCTCTCTCTCTCTCTTTTTCACTTTCTTATGATTGTTTTCCTTCGTTCTTTATTCATTTTGTTTTTTATTCATTTATAATTAGGTAATAGTAGTCTCTCTCTCTCTCTCTCTCTCTCTCTCTCTCTCTCTCTCTCTCTCTCTCTCTCTCTCTCTCTCTCTCTCTCTCTCTCTCTCTCTCTCTCTCTCTCTTGATAAGCATAGGATAATTACAACTTTTCTCTCACTTACTGTATAATTTTGAACGAATGGAAATTATGACCAAAGAAGAACCGAATAAAACTTTATATTTGTCTACACTGATAATTTAGTCGTACTTTTTTTTCTTATTTTTTTTTCCGAGTTTGTACTTTTAATCAGATATCTTGTTTTATTCAGTAATTAATTCAACCTGGAAACAAGATCCCCCGGTAATAGAAATAAAACATATATGAAATAAGAACATAAAAACGTAAGAAAATATATGCTCTATTAAAATACTGGCGTGAAATCAAGCAGTCAGAATTGAAGATAAGAGAAACGAGAGAGAGAGAGAGAGAGAGAGAGAGAGAGAGAGAGAGAGAGAGAGAGAGAGAGAGAGAGAGAGAGAGAGAGAGAGAGAGAGAGAGAGAGAGAGAGAGAGAGAGATGCAGCAGGAATAAAAAAAAATTGATAAAGTACAGAGATAGAATAGAGAAAGAAAATCAAAAGGAAGACTGGAAAGAGACACAAGGGGAGAAGAATAAGGAACATAAGAAGAGAAGGAGGAAAGGAAGGAAGGAAAGGAAAAAAATAAGAAAATGGAAGAAACAAGACACAAGGGAAGAAGAACAGGAAAAAAAAATACAAGAAGACAAAATTTAAGAAACAAAAATAAGAAAAGAGAAGGAAAAATAAACAAGACAGGGGAAGAAAGATATATAAAAAGGAAGAAAAGAAAGAAAAAAAAGAAAGAAAACACGACTCAAGGGAAAGAAAATAAGAAAGAAAAGAGGAACAGAAGGAAAAAAAAGGAGAAATAAACAAAGTACGAAGGAAGAGGAGAAATAAAAGAAGACACGGACTCAAAGGAAGATAAAAAATAAGGAAGAAAAGAGGAAAAGAAGAAGAAAAGAAATAGAGCAACAAGGCACAAGGGATAGGATACGTAGAGGAATAAGAAACAAAATGACTGTGATCACCAAGCATTTTTTTTTCTTTCTTCCTGAACGAGCTACGGTAATTGTGTGTCCTTGAGTGTTGTGTTTCCCGGGGCAGTGGTCAACCGTCAGCCCGTCTGTCTGTCTGTCTGTCTGTCTGTCTGTTTGTCTTCTGCCTGTCTGTCTGTCTGTCTGTCTGTCTCTCTCTGTATATTTGTCTGTCTGTCTGTCTGTTTCTTGGTCTGTCTATCTGTCTGTCTGTGTGTATGTGTGTGTGTCTGTCTGTCTGTCTATCTGTCTGTCTGTCTGTTTTGTTTCTTTGTCTGTCTGTCTGTCTGTCTGTCTGTCTGTTTGTTTCTTTGTCTGTCTGTCTGTCTGTCTGTCTGTTTTTTCTGTTTGTTTGTTTGTTTTTCTTTCTTTTTTCTTTGCATTTATGTCTGTCTGTCTGTCTCTGTGCGTTTGTCTGTTTTTTTTTTTCTGTATGTGTCCGTGTTACCTGTTTTCTCTAATTTTCTTTATTTTTTATCAATCTTTGTTTGTCTGTCTGTCTGTCTGTCTGTCTGTCTGTCTGCCTGTCTGCCTGCCTGTCTCATAATGCGTCTGTTTATCTATACGTATACTCGTATCTATAGAGGTGTGTGTGTGTGTGTGTGTGTGTGTGTGTGTGTGTGTGTGTGTGTGTGTGTGTGTGTGTGTGTGTGTGCGTGTGTGCGTGAGACTACCTCCTCCATTTCCTTATATGTTCATGTATGACTCGTGTAACGTATGTATGTATGTATGTATGTACGTGTGAATGTATGTAAGTATGTATGTATGTATATACGTATGTATATATGTATGTATGTGTGTATGTATGTATATATGTATGTATGTAAGCACTTGTCCTCCGGTGATCCTGATGAAGACACTGCCGAAAAAAAGGAAAAAAAAAAAAACAGAGGAAAAAAATACACCGAAAAAAAAACATGAAGGAAAAAAAAAACAATAGATAAAAAAGTTAGAAGGTAGAAATTATACGTATAGAAGAGAGAGAAAAGAAGAAAATGCAATGAAACAAGAGAAAAACACAGGAAAAAAAAGAAACACAAAAGAAAGAAAAAAAAGAGATGGAAAATAGAGGAAGGAAAAGTAAGGAAAACAACCAGAGAAGAAAAACACAGGAAACAAAGGAGGAGAGAAAAAAGAAAGGAAAAGTGAGTAAAAAAAAAGAGAAAATGATAAAAAAGATAAAGGGAAGCACACAAAAAAGAGAGGAAGGACAACACAGGAAAAAAAGTGAAAAAAGAGAGGAAAACAAAAAAAAAAAGTAAAGAACCAAAACAGACGGGAAAAAAGGCTGTGAAACCAAGTAAGTGATACGTGGGAATTAATAGAGTAATGGTATGATGAGGAACCACGCGTTGGGGACAAGAAAATGACACGCGGGGGACAGGAAACACGGACACGCTGACAGGCACAAGACTGAGATACCGCCTTGTGCCGCCGCGACGCGCACACTTAAGCAGATAGACAGGCTCCGCTGGGGACATAAATATAGCGTACAGCAGGATGCACAGCGCTTCCGGTGGTGGTGGTGGTGGTGGTAGTGGTGGTGGTGATGATGGTTGTGGTGGTTTTAAAGCTATTCTTTTTTAATTCATTTTTTTTTTTTTTTTTTTTCGTATAGAATAGTAATAATAAAATTATATAGTCAGTTTGTGTAATCTAAAATAGCGGTTACTTAAGTTTATTGCGTGTTTTGTAAGTTATCTTCTTCCTTCTGTGAAAATAATAATAATAGTAATAATGGTAAAATAAAACCAGTCTGTATCATGTAAAATACACAAAAATCAAGTTTAATCCATAGAAAAAATTAATGTTTCTAAATTTTGATGTTACTCTGAATATAAAATGCTAATAAAAGTCCAATTATTACTCACAAATTTCACTCCAAATTGTATTTAATCAAGACACCGAAAGACGAAAAAAGGAGAATATAGATTAAAAAAGAAAGCGAGCGAGAAAAATATAAAGAGATAATATAGAAAAAGAGAGCTAGTAATACAAATTAGTAAAGAAAGAAAGAGAGAATACAAAAAGAGAGAATACAGAGAGAGAGCGAATATAGATTAAAAATAAAGAAAGAGAGGAAAAAATAATGTTCATTACACTATGACGCATTGTACTTTTGGATGAAAAAATACAAATAAATTATTGAGGCAAATGAAAAATAGAGAAAGAAAAGTATGATTCACTATGTAAACTGCAACGGAAAAGAGGGAATTGTAAGGAAATGAATGACAATGAATGAAAAAAAACAGATCAATAAAAAAAGCAGCGTTAATTTCATCATGGCTTGGATGAAAAGCATAAATAAATTAATAAAACTGAAAAAAAGGAACATAGAAAACTGTAGCGAAAAAAAAAAGAAAACCGTAAGAAAATGAATTAAAATGAATAAAAAGAAAAGAGAAAACAGCAACATGAAAATAACAACAACAATTCATTCAATGCAAAAACGCTACATCAACCAATCACAAAGCTCACGTGACCTAAAATACAAAGAAAAAGAAAAGAAATGACGTAACAAATGAATGACGTCACAAGAAGACTTAATTCCACTGTTTGCCGCCGTAGAGGATCAGATGCTGCATTTATATATATATTTCCTTTATATTTACGCTATTTTATCCCTCTATTTCTTTTTTTTTTTTTCTATAACCTTTTACCTCCGCTTTACGTCTTGTTCGTGTCCACAGCGCGTCTTTTACGGGCGGCAGTCACGTGACGGAATGTTGTTGTTGAAATGCTTCTGATGAATGTTCTGGTGTTTATAGTTTTTATTCTCCTTATATTTTTGTCCGGCGTTGAAATTTCGACTTGTTTTCATTTATTTATTTGTTTTTATTTCCTTTCTTTTGTGTGTGTGTTTGTTTGCTGTGGTTTTTGTGTTTTATTTTTCTTATTTTTTTCTCTTGTTCGGCGTTGAAATCTTTATTTTTGTTTTATTCTATTTGTTTTTTGTCTGTTTGTTTGTAATGTTTTGGCTTTGTGACGGAGAGTAGGAGATGGGATGGTGTGTGAGATAGATCCAGAGAGAGAGAGAGAGAGGAGAGAGAGAGAGAGGAGAGAGAGAGAGAGAGAGAGAGAGAGAGAGAGAGGAGAGAGAGAGAGAGAGAGAGAGAGAGAGAGAGAGAGTGTGTGTCTTGTGAGGAAAGTGTCACGTGTCTGTGGTTAAAAGAGGAAAAAAAGATGAATTTTCCCAATTTTTTTTTTCTTCTTGCTGTTGATGAGAGTTGATCAAAGGACACGGGAAAGATTAGTGTCCTCTCTCTCTCTCTCTCTCTCTCTCTCTCTCTCTCTCTCTCTCTCTTCTCTCTCTCTCTCTCTCTCTCTCTCTCTCCTCTCTCTCTCTCTCTCTTTCTCTCTGGGTCTATCTCTCACGCACCATCCTATCTCCCACTCTCCCCAGCGCTTCACCCCTCCACACTCCTCTCTCTTCCACTCTCCCAGCGCTTCACCCCTCTCCCGTCCCGCCTCTCTCCCCTCTCTCTCAACATCCCCCCCATTCCCCGCCAGTGATAAAGATTTATACCAATACTTTATCTTCCTTTGCCTCTCCTTTGCCGCCTCCTTCCCTCCTCCCTACACGAGATGCGAAGCTATTGAGACAGATAAATCAAACCATACACCGCCCGACCAATCACCGTCACGCCTCGCCCTAACTTGTAAGCTTATCCACCAATAGGAACGCAGATTCTCGTCCTGTAATTACACCAGGCTGGCATTTTTGGAGTCCAGAATCCCAGGTGGTGATAAATCAAGTACCTGTGTGTCTGAAAAGAAAAAAAATATAAAGATTGTCACGTGGAGGAGTTAGTGTGTAGATCATGGCTCTTCTTGAAGTGTGGAGGGGAGAGGGGGAAGGGGAGGAATGGTGTATGTGTGTGTGTGTGTGTGTATGTGTGTACGTATGTCAGTGTGAACGCGCGTGTGTGAGTCAGCGGGTGAGCGGAAGGCAAGGACCGGGATTCAGAAACGCTTTGCTCTCTTACCACGACTATTTTCCAAGGTCACAGAGATGATTAGCCGTGTTCTCAAGACTGTTTCACATGATAATACTGTAGAGAAACTTTTAATCTGTCACTAGAACCATCAAAACACCCTTGGAAACCAGTGTATCTTCAACTAGAGGCCTGAAAGTAGTGTCGATGCGGCGCGGATGTTTCAGAATACGGGTGCGGCAGGTGAGTCTCCGCGGCCGGTGTCACCCTCCCTCACCCGCCCCGAGGCTTCCGGCCCGATCACTCTCACCTCGGGACCCACAAACTAGGAACCAGATTTATGGCCACGATAAATTCACTTTGCCTCGCCTGATAGTCTGCCATCGTTTTCTTTTTTCCTCCTCCGCCCTTTCTGTTCACCTCCGCGGACAGGTGACAGCAGAGGCGACTCACCCCGTGATCTTACCTGGCCAGGAGACTTATTAGGTGTGTTATCGCCTCCTCATCGCCGACACGTGGTGAAGGATTACCTTATCTTGGAGGCTGATCAAGATTTACGAGTGAGTGATGCAAGTGTTTGTACTTCCTGCGAGGCCAGAGTGGAAATGTTGAAATTCTCTCTCTCTCTCTCTCTCTCTCTCTCTCTCTCTCCTCTCTCTCTCTCTCTCTCTCTCTCTCTCTCTCTCTCTCTCTCTCTCTCTCTCTCTCTCTCTCTCTCTTGAAAATGAAGTTATTAGTGTTGTCTTTTTCTTTACCCCGTAGTGATGTTTATGTTTTTGTTAGGCTTCTGAAATGCAAGTGTTTGTGATTCCTGCGAGGCCAGAGTGGAAATGTTGAAATCCTCTCTCTCTCTCTCTCTCTCTCTCTCTCTCTCTCTCTCTCTCTCTCTCTCTCTCTCTCTCTCTCTCTCTGCCTTGAAAATGAAGTTATTAGTGTTATCATTTTTCCTTACCCAGTAATGATATTTAGGCTTCTTAAATGCAAATGTTTGTGATCGCTGCGAGGCCAGTGTGGAATGCTAAAATTCTTTGTTTATCTTCCTTGAAAATGAAGCTATTATGGTTATTATTTTCCGCACCCCGTAATGATGTTTGTGTTTGTTTGTTAAGCTAAAATTCTTTCTCTGCCTTGTTTGAAAATGAAGCCATTAAGGTTATTATTACTGCTATGCCTCGTAGTGATCTTTGTGTCCTTGTTAAGCAGTTTTCTATGCAAATGGGGGGTCTGGCTTAAGGTAACAAAATTAACAAAAAGAGAGAAAAAAAAAAAAAAAGGAAAATTGCCCACAGAAGATGCCAGGCCTAAAAAAAAAAAAAAAATAAATAAATAGATAAATAAACCCATTAGTAAGTCAGAATTATAGTATGAATGTTTTGGACTTTATCTTTCTTTATCTTACCTTCAGCTTCAGACATGTCTCAGTGAAAGAAGAGCAATGGCATATCAATTGACGTATGAGTGATGTCAGATATTAAATAAAAGTCTGCATACATATTATTTTTTTTCTGCACAGGTGTCAACAAGGGTATTGAAACAGTCAGGTAGTATGTAACGTGTATTAGTATACCTGGAAAATACACACACACACACACACAGAGAGAGAAAGAGAGAGAGAGAGAGAGAGAGAGAGAGAGAGAGAGAGAGAGAGAGAGAGAGAGAGAGAGAGAGAGAGAGAGAGAGAGAGAGAGAGAGAGAGAGAGGCCAGTCACCTTACCACACACAAACAAAAACACCACCACCACCAGCACCACCACCACCACCATCACTCCACCCTCGTAGTGAGAACTCGTGGAATGAATACGTGTGTCATTTGCATCTTCCCTGAAAAAAAAAAAAAGCAGAGACAGGTGAGCTAATCAGGTAATGGAAGCCTTAGTTGCCAATCAGGATATTACCTGCCCCAAGCCTCCAGGCACGCCGAAGGGGGGTGATGTGGGGGGGGGGTGAGGGAGGAGAAATGGTAGGCATGCATGGACGGTCCACGGGGGAAGGAGAAGGGTAATGGGAAGGGTGGAGGGGGAGGGGTTGGGAGGGTAAGTGTAAACATGTGAGAGAGAACCTTCGATGTATTAATTCTAGCGCTTCTCTTAATATTCATCCTTTTCCTTATTCATGTCTCTATTTATTTTTAGTTATTTTATTTAATATTTATTCATCGCCTTTCGTTGCTCAGGTGTGAGCCTGAATGACACGTGAGGGAGTTTGAGGTACTAATTCTCTCTTACTATCTTAATATCTATTTTTCTTTTCGTCTTTATTTATTTATTCATATTTATTCATGTTACTGTTTCGTTACTCAGCTGTAGTAGGGAAGACACGTGAGTGAGGGAGTTAGAGATAGAAATACTGATTCTCTCCTTCTCTTCTTAATATCTATTCTCTTTCTTTAATGTCTTCTTTATTTATCTGTATTTTTCTCTGAGCCATAGAGAGACACGCGAGAGGAGAGAGAAGCCTTCATATATTAATGCTGTCTTACTAATATTCATCCCTCTCTCTTTAATACACTTCTTTAAACTTACTTGCATTTCTTTTGCTCAGCCATAGAGAGATACATGCGTAAGGGAGTTTTCAATATATTAATTCTATTTTTTGTCTTCTTTCTTCGCTCGCTTCCCTATCGTAACTCATGCACACGACCGCTGGTACTCACTTGAGGGCTGTTTGAGTGTATAGAGGTAGGTGGTACTGCTGTCAGCATGAGGCAAGCTGCCTTATGAGCGGAACAGTTTATAAAATCTGTAGAAAAAAATGGAAATCGTACTAGTGTATATTTTTCTCTACGTTATTATTAATTTAGATTAAAGAGAATACACAGGTGAACAATTTAGTTAATGCGTGCAGGTGTGAGATGTTGGTGGCTCACTCAGCACTGCACTTCCATCTGCATAGTAAAGAGACACGTGGTGTTATTCATGGTGAGATAACGCAGCCTTTAGTTCACAGTTTTACATTGCAGGTTGATGGAGTGCTCGGGATGTGCTGACCTCAATCTGTTGCCTCTTCGTTGCGGAAGGGGTATCCACAGGCTTTATTAGCCCTTTTATAACATCAAGATCGTTGTAAGAAGTCAATTGCATGGAAACATAAGTACAAAAATATAGAATGAGGAGTAAAATTTCGTCTTTTCTTTGCTGTAGAACTTTTTTAAAGAGACTATAGAGCAAAAGTACCTTAAAAGGTTAAAGGTTTAGGAGAATTTTGTAGCAGTGAAAGGGTTAAACTTTTACCAAAATTTACTGGATGAGATATTAGAGACAAGCTGTTGCTACCATCATCATTACGATTCATATTTTATTTTCATGGTCAATTCATTTTTACATTTTTATTTTTACCTCAGTTGAAAAAAAAAAGATCTTCTCACACTGTAAGACGAAATGTGAAAAATAAGTAAATAAATAAATAAATAAATAAATAAATAAATAGATAGATAAATAAGTAAACAAATGGAATAGAAAAAAATATAGACATTCACGCAATCCAGAAATAATTGTTTGAGTATAACAAGGGAAGTTTTTTCAAATCTCTCCCAGTGTGCTCATCGCCATTAAAGTTGTCAAACGTGCCACTCCATGTTAAATTGGTTTATGTTCTTGTTGTATCTCCTCCTCCATTTCGATCAGTTTCTTTTCATGTTGCCCACCTCACAACTCCCCTTGGTAATTTCTGTGTTCTTCCCTCGCCACGCCAGGAAGCAGCACAGTTCTTCCTGCTCGCTGCGCCACCCAACAGTTATCAGCTATTTGTTTCACGGTGAATATTTCCTCTTTTTAAATGTTGTTACAATGTTATCGCTGCTTTTTCATCTCAATCGTTGTAATTTTTCTCCATTCCTACTTTATTGTCAGTTTTGGGACTTTATTGTCAGTTTTGTGAAGCACACTGTGTCCTGCGCTGTGTGGTGTGTTGTGTGTTTGTAACTTTATGCTTCCATTACTGTGTTGTGTTTTTGTGGTGGAGCGTGACGCCTCACTGGACAGCGAGGGTGGCGGGCGGTGATTGCACAGTGACCGATGGTGGCGATGATAATGATAATAATGATTGATGATTATTATAATAATAATAATAATAATAATAATAATAATAATAATAATAACAATAATAATAACAATAAAATAATAATATTAGTAATAATGATAATAATAATAATAATAATAATAATAATAATAATAGTGATAATAATAGTGATAATAATAATAATAATATTTTAATAAGGATGCTAAGTTTCAGCGATGCACCGTCTCTCGTTTTCCAGGAAGGGCGGGCGGTGCGGCGCGGCGCCCAGCATGAGGCGGGCGGCCACAGGCCCACCGCTCGGCCTGGCGTGGCGGCCGCAGCGGCGGGGGTGGCGGCGTGGTGGAGCGCTCTGCCGCGGAGTTGCCGCCGCCGTGAAAAAGCTCCGTCATGCCGCGTCCCTGCGTGAGGGAGAGTGGTCAGGAAGGAAGGCGGCGGGAGGTGAGAGGCGGCGCCGTGCACCGGGAGGACTGTGATGCACCAGATGGAGGGGCGTGCACGGCCTCACCTTGCCGGCCGCCACCCCGCCCACAGCCCGCGCCCTGCCTGCTCCACTCCCGCACCTCACTCACCTCCTCGCTCATATCTGCCTAAAAACAAATATATTAGCGTGGAGTACTTGCCTGGGAGATGTTATCGGCGGCGGCGGCGGAGTGACGGCCGATGCAGAGGTTAATTATCTCGCTCTTACCTGGCGGGGACACAAACACAGGGCCAGGCAGCCTCGCGCCGCCCCTGCCGCCTCGCCGCCAGCAGCCACGCCATCCCCCGGGCCTTGCGGTACTCGTCCAGCAAAGTTTCCACTGGGAATTCACTCAAGTTTTGGCCGAACAAGTACAAGACTTGCGGTGGCAACTGCACGGCGTCAACCGTCCTGCCGCCATGTTGGTGCTGGCCTCCGCTGCTCGGCTGGGCTGGGTGTCTTCTGGCCCGTCCCCGACCCCCCGCTGCTCATTGGCTGGCGGGCCGAGTGGGCGGCGTCACGGCCGGCACACGCACGTACGCACTCACACAGATCTGCCACCAGCCCTGCCGCGTAAAAACAAAACAAGCGAATGGTCGGTGTGCGCGAGACGGTGGTGGTGGTGTGGAGCTTGTGTTCAGTGGCACGGCGGTGCGGCGTGTTGATGGCATGTGTGGTGCGAGGCCTCCCGTACGCCTCCTGGTGAAGCCTAGCGGCCTTGTGGAGTGTGTGTCCGCCTGTGTGTAGGGCGCAGCCACGTGTTGGGAGGTGAGGCTGTGTGTTGGAGTGTAAAGTGTAGAAAGTGTCGCAGCGGCCAGACACTAGCAGTGCCAGTGCCGCCGCCAAGCCCATTCAGCCCGGGGCCCAAGGATGCTTCGTTAGCCAGTATGCTGAGCCAACAAAACACTCCCACCACCAACATGAACGCCCTCAACACCCTGGGCACCGTGTATGCCACCAAGCGGCGGCGACGCAACGGAAAGAGGTAAGTCTGTCCATCAGTGGTAGAAACAGCGGCGGCTACAAGGAGGTAGCAGCAGCAAGGCAGGGCAGCGGCCGTCATGACAGGTTGGCAGGGCTGTGCTATATGGGGCGACAGCTGAAGGTTCACGACAGGAAGACTGGAGGGAAGTAGGATGCTGCTTGGGCGGGGCGTTGGACAGGTGTCCGTCAGGTTGTCACCTCCTGTCACTCCGTTTCTCACCCACAACACCTGCTCCTCGCCCTGGCCGCGGCTAAGGGACAGGACACGTTTAAAGCTGTAATTGTTTTCTGTGCCTAAAAAATATTCGAAACGTATTTTTATTAAGGAACATTAAGGAACCATTTAATGAAGGTGTAAGTCAGTCATAGCTTCTGACAAGGCCCTTATGAGTGGCTGGGTGAGCGTAGTGGATTTCTTTAGTGCCGAGTAGGACGTCACGTCCCTCGCCGCACCGACGGTGATTTTCGTCACCCTGACCATCGTGACAGTGCAGCGTGCCAGCGGGTGGTGGTCGGCACCGCTGGCACTCTTGGCACTTGGCGCTGTTGACTGTCGGCCGTTCTTTCTCGGCCGCTGGGCGGTGGGTGTTGCTGCTGGACGTGGGCGGCGGATGCTGGGCGCAAGGATGCCCCAGCCTGCGTGACCCTACAGTTAGGTGCGGTTGTTCGTGCTAGCATGCAGCAAGTCGCGCACCGCACAGGCGGCCGCACGCACGCGCTACGACCCCCACATATGGCCCGGGGGATGCGTGGCCAGCAGGTGGGTGACCGCGACACACTTGGGTGCCCTGGCGGCGGCGTCACGCGGGGCGCAATGCTGTGGCAGTGAAGGGCTGGCTGGGGCGCCTCTGGATCACTGCCGCCCTCTGGCACACCGCTGACCTTGACGCTGCGGCGCTTTCACGAAATGTTGAATAAAAACTCGCATCCAGTTATTGCTGAACGAATGAACGCACAAACCTGTTACGCTCGGCCTGCTTCTCGGCGTCAGATGGAGCACAAGGCTGCACAGCAAGCAGCGGCTCCCGGCACCACAAGGTGAACACTTTAGCAATGCAACGTGACTACACATTTCCGCAACAACTTTGTCATCCGCGGCGGACGATCCCCCGCCCACAGCCTCCCGCTGCCGTGACGCCCTCCTCTCGCCACCGGCGCGTCCCATTGCACGTGGCGGCCTCGGCGCTGCGGTCAAACCCTTCACACCGCAGATAATAGACCGACGAGCCCTTGGGCCCGCCGAACCACGCCCCCTGACCCTACGAGTATACCCCCGTGCCTCTACCCGGGGAACCCACAGTCATATTGCCCCAACACTCCGCCTCGCCCCGCCTCGCTCTCCGTCGCCATTCCGGCAGCGGAGTTCCTCGCCGTGTTGTGCTAAACCCTCAGCCTCAGCTCCCCACGGCGCCCTGCCACTCACTACCTCCTCTCGCCTTCTTATAGCACGTTTTTTATTTTTTTTTTATTTTGGCTTATTCACTTTCTCTTATTGTGTTTTACTTTCCTTCATATATTCTAATCTTTCTATCGCAGCTTTTCTGTCATGACAATATATATATATATATATATATATATATATATATATATATATATATATATATATATATATATATATATATATATATATATATATATATATATATATATATATATATATATATTGTTCTGTCAGAAAGGTTGTAAAAAGATATAACTATATATGTAAAGTAATATGCAGCTTGAGGTTGGACACGTTTACCGCCACCAGGAAGCAGAACATAACGTGAGCGCGTGTCGCTTGCTTGCACTTTTCCGCCGGAGGGAGGTCGGCGCCACTACCCACTGGTCACACACACACACACACACACACACACCTGGCCGCGGGCGCTGCGAGGCACGCCCCGGGTCTGATCACCGGGCTCCCGGAAGCGACAAAAGTGTTCATTAAACAATTACACAGAATTGTATGCAGGACCGCTGGTTTGCGCGGCGCTTTAATGTTTATGAATATAATGCTTCAAAAAAAGTATCACGGTGTGTTAGCACGTGCATTGCTTTTGTCAAGCTCCGCCCCGGCGTGCAGCCCCGGCCTGGCACGCGCCAAACACCAATGCATGTCCTACTGTGTCCGCCGGCCGCCGCCCCATTTCACGCTCCTTGTCCCATTACCGCGTCTCGTCACATGCCTGCAGCGCCGCCACACGTCACGGCGGCGCGGCGTCATCCCG